>NC_133932.1:72463739-72769543 GCF_031877795.1 Strix aluco
CCCAAGACATCATCCCTCCCTTCAAACAGCATTTTGAATATTAAGATTTTTGGAGATTCCAGCTCCAAGATATTGCAGTGGACTATTGTATTGGGTTTGTGTGGGAAGGTTTTGGTAGCTGAGGGCTACAGGGATGGTTTCTGTGAGAAGCTGCTAGAAGCTTCCCCCATGTCCGATAGAGCCAATGCCAGCCGGCTCCAAGACGGATCCAACCCTGGCCAAGGCTGAGCCCATCAGCAACAGCAGTAGCACCTCTGTGAGAACATATTTAAGAAGGGGGGAAAAAACCCCAAACATCTTCAGCCAGAGGAGTGAGACTATGTGAAAGTAACATCTCTGCAGACATCAAGATCAGTGAAGAAGGAGGCGGAGGAGGTGCTCCAGGCACTGGAGCAGAGGTTCCCCTGCAGCCCGTGGTGAAGCCCCTGGTGAGGCAGGCTGTGTCCCTGCAGCCCATGGAGGTTAACAGTGGAGCAGATATACACCTGCAGCCTGGGGAGGACCCCACGCCAGAGCAGGTGGATGTGCCCAAAGGAGGATGTGACCCCGTGGGATGGACTCATGCTGGAGGAGTTCATGGAAGACTGTCTGCTGTGGGAGGGACCACATGCTGGAGCAGGGGAAGAGTGTGAGGAGGCCTCCTGCTGAGGAGGAAGGAGCAGCAGAGACAGCATGTGATGAACTGTCTGCAACCCCCATTCCCTGTCCCCTTGTGCCACTGGAGGGAGGAGGTAGAGAAATCAGGAGCAAAGTTAAGCCCAGGAAGAAGGGAGGAATGGGGGGAAGGTATTTTTAAGATTTGGCTTGATTTCTTGTTATCCTACTGTGATTTCATCCATGATGGTAATTGGCGAGTGATCTCTCCCTGTCCTTACCTCAACCCGTGAGTCTTTTGTTACATTTCCTCTTCCCTGTCCAGTTGAGGAGGGGAAGCAATACAGCGGCTTAGTGGGCATCTGGCATCCAGCCAACGTCAACCCACTACAACTATCTTTCTCTGCACAGAATATCATAGAATCATCTAGGTTGGAAAAGACCTTGGAGATCATCTAGTTCAACCATTAACCTAACACTGACCGTTCCCTCAGCGCTATGTCGACCCAACTCTTAAACACCTCCAGGGATGGGGACTCCACCACCTCCCTGGCCAGCCCATTCCAATGCCTAACAACCCGTTCTGTAAAGAAATGCTTCCTAATATCCAGTCTAAACCTTCCCTGGTGCAACTTGAGGCCATTCCCTCTTATCCTATCGCTCATTACTTGGTTAAAGAGACTCATCCCCAGCTCCTTTCAGGTAGCTGTAGAGGGCGATGAGGTCTCCCCTCAGCCTCCTCTTCTCCAGACTAAACAACCCCAGTTCCCTCAGCCGCTCCTCGTACGACCTGTGCTCCAGACCCTTCACCAGCTTCGTTGCCCTTCTTTGGACACGCTCGAGTAATTCAATGTCCTTTTTGTAGTGAGGGGCCCAAAACTGAACACAGTCATCAAGGTGCGGCCTCACCAGTGCCGAGTACAGGGGTAAGATCACTTCCCTGTCCCTGCTGGCCACGCTATTTCTGATACAAGCCAGGATGCTATTGGTGTCTTGGCCACCTGGGCACACTGCTGGCTCATGTTCAGCCGGCAATTGACCAACACCCCCAGGACCCTCTCTGACTGGCAGCTTTCCAGCCATTCCTCCCCAAGCCTGTAGCGCTGCTGGGGGTTGAAAGAAAAATATACATTATACTACAACAGTGGTTGTTCTGCTTGATGCAGACCAAGGCAGGAGCACTTCCTTCACCTGATTCCTAAGCACTCAAGGACATCCAGAAATGAAGGACTGGACTCACAGGGCAACCTTGGCACTAGTTGTGAGTCCAGTCCTTCAGTCCTTCCAGTCCTGCTGCCAACCACTCCTAAAGAGTGACACACTGCTGCCATCCAACCCCATGACCTATAGCCACACTAGTAACTAAGATACCAAAGAGTGAAATTTGAATCCTTCCTCTGCAATATTCACAGCTAGGCCCAAATTTCTGTCTCCTACCTTTCACGTAGAGAAGAAAGAACCACCCACTGTAGGAGAAGATCAGGTTTGAGGCCATCTAAGGAACCTGAATGTGTACAAGTCTATGGGACCTGATGAGATACATCTGTGGGTCCTGAGGGAACTGGTGGATGAAGTGGCTAAGCCACTATCCATCATATTTAAGAAGTCATGGCAGTCTCTCAAAGTTCCCACTGACTGGAAAAGGGGAAATATAACCCTCATTTTTAAAAAGGGAAATAGAGGACCCAGGGAACTACAGGCCAATCAGTCTCACCTCTGTGTCTGGCAAGACCATGGAGAGGATTCTCTTGGATACTATGCTAGGGCACATGGAAAATAAGGAGGTGACTGGTGACAGCCAACATGGCTCTACTAAGGGCTAATTGTGCCTGAGAGATTTGGTGGCCTCCTACAACGGGGTTACAGCATTGGTGGATAAGGGAAGAACAACTGATGTCATCTACCTGGACTTGTGCAAAGCATTCGACACTGTCCCACATGACATCCTTGTCTCTAAACTGGAGAGACATGGATTTGATAGATGGACCACTCAGAGGTTAAGGAATTGGCTGGATGGTTACACTCAAAGAGTTGCGGTCAATGGCTCAATGGCCAAGTGGAGACCAGTGACAAGTGGTGTTCCTCAGGGGTTAGTGTTGGGACTGGTGCTGTATAACTTTGTCAGTGACATGGACAGTGGGACTGAGTGCACCCTCAGCATGTTCGCTGATGACACCAAGCTGTGTGGTGCGGTCGACGCGCTGGAGGGAAGGGATGCCATCCAGAGGGACCTGGACAGGCTTGAGAGGTGGGACCGTGCAAACCTCATGAAGTTCAACAAGGCCAAGTGCAAGGTCCTGCACATGGCTTGAGGCAATCCCATGCACAGATACAGGCTGGGTGATGGGTGGATTGAGAGCAGCCCTGAGGAGAAGGACTTGGGTGTGTTGGTTGATGATAAGCTCAACAGGACCAGACAATGTGCACTCGCAGCCCAGAAAGCCAACTGTATCCTGGGTTGCATCAAAGTGTGGCCAGCAGGTCAAGGGAGGTGATTCTCCCCCTCTACTCTGCTCTCATGAGACCCCACCTGGAGTACAGTGTCCAGCTCTGAGGCCCCCAGTACAAGAAGGACATGGACCTGCTCAAGTGGGTCCAGAGGAGGGCCACGAGGATGATCAGGGGGCTGGAGCACCTCCCTTATGAGGACAGGCTGAGAGAGTTGGGGTTGTTCAGCCTGGACAAGAGAAGGCTCCAGGGAGACCTTTCAGCAGCCTTCCAGTACTTAAAGGGGGCTACAGGAAAGGTGTGAAGGGACTCTTTATCAGAGAGTGTAGTGACAGGATGAGGGTAACATTTTTAAACTGGAAAAGAGCAGGTTTAGATTAGATATAAGTAAGAAATTCTTCACTGTGAGGGTGGTGAGACACTGGCACAGGTTGCCCAGAGAAGTTGTGGCTGTCCCCTCCCTGGAAGTGTTCAAGGCCAGGCTGGATGAGGCTTTTGGCAAGCTGGTCTAGTGGAAGGTGTCCCTGCTTATGGCTGGGGGGTTGGAACTAGATGATCTTTAAGGTCTCTTCCAACCCAAACCATTCTGAGTCTATGCAGAGAGTCCTAATAATGAGGGTTTGGGCAGTCTCTTGCTAGAGATACTTTGCTTTGTATCAGCTGGCTAAATACTTGGTGGTTCTCTAAAACTGTGATTCTACAGCCCACAACATTTCGTTGAGAAAAGGGAAACAGGTTCCAGCCCAATGTTATAAGATCAGCAATGATGAACTGTATTACAAGACTGCAGGACTCATGCTAGAACAAATCTGTAAGAGTTTCCTCTCCTAATAACTGAAGACCAAAGTTTAAGTTTCTACCCTAATTAAGCCAAAGAGGAAATGACCTCCCAAAGGGGAAATTACACATCCCATGAAGGTGCTGTATGGGACAGTCTCCCACACAGTTATCGTTTGTTAGCAGCACCAAATACTTGACATTTAGGAATGCCCAAAATAATGTAACAGTGACAGCATTTTTTTGGTGGGGGCGGTTGAGGAGAGGAGAGCCAGAGGGGGTAAAATTAACCTGAATCTACTCCCACACTACTCTTGAAATACATAATTTCCTGAAAAATCTTTGTTCTCTGACTGAGTATCCAGGACTTGTATGCAAGCAACCTACTCAATAAGAACTGAAAAAGAAGTTGTGTCTGGTAGTTTACCTTTACTGTAATTAGGAAAATTTACAAAGTGAGGGCAAAGAATTAATGTGTTTTAATTAATTCTTTTATATCATGGAAGCTATTCCTTGAAATGCAATGCATTCATTTTAGTAGAAATCTGTGTTCTCCATCCCAGCTTTCACATGGAAATTTTAAATTAGATTCCCCAAACTAAATTCCAATCTTCTTTTGAAAACAAAAAAGCCAAAACAGAAAAGCCTGAACACACTGAAACCAGAACAACACAAACACGAAACCAGAATCATTCAGGCTGGAAAGGACCACAAGAGGCAGAAGCCTGAAGGAATGGATGGACAGGCTACTGCTGAAAGCTGGCACAGTAATACAGAAAAGCATGATACAATTCATTTGATAGCCTGCAGATGTCCTATGAAACACAAGATTCACCTGCACTGCACTAACACGGACATCCAGGACTCTTGCACACTTCCACAATTATTATGGAAAAAGGGAAAGGGCTGAGATGAGCCAGTGCAAGACACTGGCTGCAACAAATAGCTAGGAGGCAAACGGATGGGAACATGTGAGGGAAGAATAAATCGCTATGGAGCTTCAAGTACAATCAAAGGATATCTCATCAGCCATGGAAGTCTTCATAGAGCAGCCACCCCGAGGCACCAGGAGCAGATAGAAGGTGGTGCACTCACAGCAAGCACCCACAGCCTCTTGCAAAACTGCAGGCGGTCCGGACTTCTCCACCCAAGTCCACAAGCCAGCAATAACACACAGATCCTATTTACTCTGCCTGCATGCAACAGCATACAACCTGGTTCTCCACAGCTCCTCAGAAAAGACAATTATGTACAGTTTTGCCCACACCTGACTTAAATATACTTTCAGCTTTTTTATGTAGATGTGGATTGGCAGCAGAATGTCTGCAATGACTTTTAATATATTATTAGTTGTACCACTATTTGTGTTTTTCCTGATGAACTGGTTTAGCTACACAATAACTTTGGCATTCAGTATTTGCAAAGGGAAGAATCAGGAAATTAGAGCCAGTGGTTTTAATAAAAGATTGATTTTTAATGAAATAAAGAGAAAACCACAATAGCTGCATATATAAAGCAACATCTATCCCACAACAGTAATTAATTTTCACTAAGGATGCATCCCATTGTCATCTTTCTACCTTGGAAAGGAAAGATACTGCAAGCAAAGTTTCCGTTATTGACACCAGCAATGAACACTGCCCTTCCTAGGTCGCTTCAAGAGTCATGTCTTGTCCTACTCTTGGCAAAACTCCTTACCCATGTGCTCAAAAAGAAGTTCAAGCTTCAGCTGCCGTAATAATGGATAGCATTGACCATGATGACATCGAACATTTTAGGAAGCAGTATAACCTTGCCTTCAGCCCACCGAAAGTGCCCTCTACTGCAGCCTCCAAATGCCAAGTATATAATTGCGTACTCAGGTTTGGTAGAGACGTGCAAAGGTACATAATCTGGCACCAGTTATATCTCCTTCAATCTTAAATAATCAAAAAGGAGTGGCAGCCCCTTTTACAAAGAACCCTCTGCTGAAAGCTAGGAACAGAAACTGCTGTTGAAATGCCACCTGCAATTGCTTGTGTTTTCCACGTGGATGCTGCTCTCATCCAACAATTCTGAATCCACAGTTTTGTCTGGAACAGAAATAAAAGGGAAGAAATAGCCAAAATTTCCCTGTAAATGCTGCAGCTGGAAGCATTTCTGCACACCCCCCTGCCCAAGGTACCCGGGAGGAACCAATAAGTTCCACCCCTACACACTGCAGATCAATTCCTACAAACAGGCACTGAAAGCCCTAGGAAGCATTTCTGCATTCCTTGCTTCAAGTCTGGATAAATACAGAGTTAGCAAGGAGTCAGCTGCAATAGAGGTCAGGATTCAGCTCTGTGGCAGAGATGCTTGGAAAATGGGCTTGGCAATCAGAAGTTTGTAATCTTGCACAGCTAGAGGTAGGCAAATATCCCAAGCACAGGCTGTGCTCAAGCCTACAGTCAGGGTTGGCAGGGGGGGAGAAGCTTCCCTAAATATATTCTATTTGATACAGGAGGTTTTGAAAAACATTAAAGGTGGAGCTCCACTGTTCAATATTCTTCACATTAGAGCCATATTTCCAGTAACTGGTTTGGGGTTTTTTTATTTACTCACTCACGGAAACATGCAGTTAACTCTGAAACCTGCTTTCACTAGTTCCCACAAACTGATCTAAGAACTGATCCTTCTTTCAAAACTCAGCAACGTCAATCAAAATCTCTCTTTGTGGACAAGATTTATATAAATCACCTTTAACTAAGATAATTGCCTGAGTTTTGTTTTATATATTCCTGTATGCATAATTATCACTAGCTCATTAATCACTCCACTAAGCTCTCAAACCTCATGTAAGAAACAACCACCACTCCTACTACTTGAATGAAGCCAGGTAACAGAGGCAAATATCCTTTCTTTGAAAAAAATAGCTTCTTTATCTCATGATTTATGCCCTGTTCAATTTATCTGTGTCTTTTGTCTTTTAACTGTAGTACCACATGCTAGGCCCTGTTTTCCAAAACAGATTTTCAGGTGCACAGGAAAATACTTCATTTAAGCCAGGCAGAGGGTGGTAAGGACTCTAAAGTGTACCCTGATACCTGTTGTTACAACTAGCAAAGCTGAAGATGCTGTAGATGGCAGCTAATCAAAACTGTTCTATTCTACATTAAAAAAAAAAAAAAAGATGAGAATGATCTACTCGTAGACTCCCTCTTTGAATTCAAAGTAGATCACTTGCTGTCAAACTTGGAGGAAAACTGCCACTAACAGGTTTTTAATATCTGCCTCAATCATAGGCTAAATTCTTAAAGAAGTGACATAATCAAAAGTAATGCCTGAACATAAGGAATACAGGAAAATGAAGCAAAAGCCTCTGAAATACTGCCTTAGTTACACAAAAAAACAGAACACTCCTTTTTAGATATCCCTCCCAAATTCATGATCAACCAGGCATCACCTGAAAAGCTACATTTATACACTTCCATCCCTAAACACATCCAAATTCAGTCTAAGCAATAATCCTGTTTGCTCCAAACTAAAGTAAAAAAATCTAAATTAGAATAAATAAAGACACTAAGTTTTCTCATGCTGTCTTATCCACTGAAAGGCTGCACTCACAAAGCAAACTCTACAAGGTTTCCAATTTATGGTTGATTATGGCTTAAGATATTCATGGTCAGCTGTTGGCATTTTGTCTTAAAATAAAACAAATAAACATAAACTTAAAATGAACTCTGGAATTTATCACTGCCAATTTCTTCTTAGGGTTTCTAGCTGAATGATGCTCAGAAAGAGTTGAAAAGGTATCCAATTCCAGCATTTTGCTTACAAATGCTTTTATGTATCAAGTTAAACAACAATATAAGCCTACACACAGAAAGTGAATAAACATCCTACTTCACCGTGAATGACTTTCATTAAGATCCATTGCATGTATTAGAAAATAAATTCTGCTTGCAAGCTGCATAAACCTGTATTTAAGGT
The DNA here is from genome assembly GCF_031877795.1 of Strix aluco. Lineage (NCBI taxonomy): Eukaryota > Metazoa > Chordata > Aves > Strigiformes > Strigidae > Strix > Strix aluco. Next base: position 72,471,510 of record NC_133932.1, read on the forward strand.
CCTGTTAGCATATTTTCAAACACTGTTTTTCTAATCAAGACATTTGCGAGGAAGCCACTGAATACTAATAGTTCTTAGCAGAGCCAGCAATAGTTCTTAGTGCAACCAAGGGGATCTCTCTGCCTCGAGCTGGCATTCCCAAGCTTTATCCACACCAGTACCACGATCACAGAGAAAGAACTGCATCCTACACCAGCAACTGTCTCATCTTCGGTGAAGACATCCACAAATTCTGACTCTCATCGGGCTGTTTGAAAGCAATGAGGCTTGGCTAGTAACAGAGTAGTTTTTCACTGGATACTACTTGGGGTATATGCATCCATACTGGGGGTTGCACGAGGGCTGAAGTAAGAGTTTACACACACATTCTCACAGCAGATGCACATACACGCCCTCTGTTCTTTGCCTCTGCAGTATCATGGGCACAAGATCCCACCTACTTCACCTCCTCCTAGCTGAGGGCTGAGTGTGTCCTCGCTGTTACTTCAGTTCCCTATGAACTGCTGAATCCCCACAGCAAAAACCTCCAGAGGACTTTCCAGAGGGTATAAACAGGGCAGGAAGGAAATGCATGTGATGCACATTGAAGAATTAGTTTTCTAGTAAATAATTTTGTATCTAGTAAATAATATTCTAGTAAATAATTGAGTCAACATGAGCAGTGATTCCAAAGAGTAATACATCCCGTTGTTCATATTCGTACATGGTGGTAGGTACCACAGACAATACTACTAATCTGCCAACTGCAGCATAGCCTGGGATGCTTCTCAAGCATCTTATACTAGGTACAAACAGAACCTGGAGGGCTGCTCAGATGTCAAGAGGAAAATACTTCTCAAGGTCCATAGCAGCAGATTTAGCTTTAACAGGCTGCTATGACAACAAAAGGTGGCTCTGTGTTCTGTAGTTCTCTTGACCTTGCAAAAACTAGTGCCGATAGTGTACTACAGCACCTGGTCCCGTTCTCATGATTTATTAAGGCTGCGAAGTGTTGCCTAAATCCTGAAGGCATGAGGCTTGAAAGGGGGAAATTAATCCAACTAATCAAAAACAAACACAGAAAGGCTGATACCTCAGTTGAGGTGGAACTGGAAGTCCATCTGAAAAATAAAATTTCAAATGGGCTCTCTCAGGGCACACTTGCTGGAGGTGATCCATGACAACGGCCCAAACCTCTCCCACCCTGTGCCAGATGTTAACCATGGCCAAGACATTTCCATGCAACCTTAAGATGATGTCACTAGGGGTGGAAAACGAGATTTCTGAAATTTATATCACAACAGATAGCAGAGATTTTTAAGGGCAAACAACTGGCTGAGGGTAGTGTTGCAGGGCAAGGGGGTTGGGGGAAGAGAAACAGCAACAGCAATGGGCAGAAATGGCAGTTAGGCAGGGCCTCAGCCAAAAGAACCCAGGCTGGTATTTAGGACCTTTTCTTGGAGCTAAAACAAAGACTGAGAATAGAGCAAGAGGAACAAGTACGCGGTTTGAGAACCCAGTTGATTTTACCATGTAACCCGAGTTACACAGAGCCATTCTTTCGATTAATTATCACCTCTCTTACAGGAGGGAAGCAAGCATGCTCTGCTGAAAATGTTAATGTAACTTTGCTGCTGCAAAACAAAACACAGCACGACTGGAGTGGCAGAGTCCAGGATGTGGTGCTACCACATCAGGGAGAGAGGCAAGGAATCCAGTGACAAGCAAAGGCGATTCTAACGGCAAAGTCTAACTTCAGTTAAGGATCTTCATAAAGATGAATGCTTTTCTCTACTCAATCCTGAGAGTAACTACTATCCCACCAACAATTATGTTTCAGTCCATTTGACCATAAAGCCAGTAACACACCCATTAAAGATTCACCAAATTCAGAAGCAGAAAATTTGACTGGAACATCACATTCATGCCAGAAGGAACAGGGGAAAGGAGATGACAAGAGGCTGGAAACTGATACAGGACACAGCTAAGCCTGGAACTGCCTCACTGCTAGGCAGCAGCAGAATGCAGAACATTCCAGAGCATTAGGCAGCATTGTCTCCTCTCCCAGAGGGCTATGCAAGGAATATAATATTACTTCCAAAGTCCTCTTGGGAGCTGCACTCATCACCCTGCAGGAGAGGAACTTGCTTCTCTCACAAACCTGGGGAATAGCGCTTGATGGTACAGGCAGAAGTTCCCTTACTTCCAAGCCTCAGGCTACAAGAAAAATCAGATCAGAGTAAGACCAGAAATGCAAATATCCCTGGAATGGCTGAATGAAGAATGCTGTGGTGGGTAGATATGATAGGGACATAATATTGCTGCTGGGTGAAAAAAGGAGAACATCCAATAGCTTTGGAAATACACTGCTTCTAAGTGTTGACAGAGGACAGTCATAGGGATCTTGGCCTTGCTTCCACATGGCAGTTAAACTCTTTCTCAACAGTCTAAACCAGCAGCAGCAGCATACCAACTGAGGTGAACTCGGGGAGGTAACAGTACTGTCGTCTCTGGCCAGAATAAATCACGGACACTGAAAAGGAAAAACAGATGGCCTGAGGTTGCCTACAAGTAAGCTGGCTGTGGTGGCCAAGTTCCACACTAGATGTGTTAACAGCATTTCAGAAGTTTGAAGTACAGTGGGGACCACAGATGCTTTAGCCTGCACACTCCAGAGCTCAGAAGTGGAAAAGAAATGTGCTTGTCATTCCTTTCTCCTGAAGAGAAATAGATTTGGACCACTTATTTGCTCTTGAGTTGGAGGGTCTTACCAGGCCAAGACTAGGATTGGAACACCTGCATGGGATCCAGCTGCACAGCTATTAGGACACAACAAATGCCTTCTTCAGATTTTTCTGAAACTGCGGCTCCTGGTCCAGCAAACCGATGGCTAGAAAGCTCTGACAGAGCATCAGCCCTCACCCAGGCAACTGAAGAACAGCACGTGAGGGTTTTGGCGCAGACCCACACAAGTGGCGTACAAGAGTGGGATATAACTTGTAGAGTGGCTTCTCGAAACAGGGCTTGTAAATGGAATTACAGCCAAAACCAGACAATCACAGGAAGCCAATAAGTATGTATTTGAAGAGTATTACTATACTCGCAAAAGGAAAAAAAAAAAAAAAATCAAAGGAAACAGATCACAAGGTGCTTCTTTTCCATCAGACTGTTGAAAGCAGCTGAAATGCCACAGTGCACACACCACAGGCATTAAGCATGAGGGAGGCAGGTGACACAGTAAAGATGCTGAGGAAGCATTGCAGTCTTTGGTCTGGAGAGAGATGCATCATCTGGTCAAAAAGTACTCGGGCTATTCAACGATAAAACACTGTCCATGGACTGTATACCAGAAATTGCAGGTATCTTGCATTAGTATCATGAAATCAGGATTCTTCCAGATACTTCTGTAATACAGATGAGCACATTGACAGATATTTATAAAACCCAGATGGAATTCTGCTGTGAAAGAATTCACAGCTAGATATTCTAAATGAATTCTTATTTTCTTTTGGTTAAAGTTGTTTTCCTTTAGAAAAACATCTTAACATTATGATGATGAAATTGCATTAGTATCTTAATTTCTCAATGCTCAGAAGAGAAGCAGTCCAAGCACATGACTGTTTGGACAGGCACATTCATTGACAACGTGCTGGCACAATACTGACAAGAACAGACATAAGAACAGCATCAGAGAGGTGACAGACCACTACGGCTCAGCACTTTAATGGGGCAGGAGGAAGAAGAGGGGAAGCTCTCTCTCCCATTGTCACTGTCACTCTCATACAAAACCCTGACCAGAAAGCAGACACTAATCTACATCTCAGCCCTGTTTTCATATGACAGCATGCTGAGGTTAGCTTAAAGGGAAAACAGAAAATTATATACCAAGACAGTCTCCTATGAAAGATTAAAATAGCAACACTATCATCACTTGCTTTTTTTCTTGAAGGTGAAGAGTGATACAAAGCTTAAAATTCGTTATTGAAGCAAGAGAGAGACTCAGCCTTTCCTCAGCACAGAGAAGCACTAGTCTTCCTCAAGCAGGCAATCAGGATTCACTTGTCCCCAATTACACGATAAAAAAACAACACTGTGTAACTAATGAACACTTACATAATTACAGTGAAGACAAAGAACTTGAGCTTTAATGTGGCTTGAAATTAATAAGGTCAGATCCACAGCTCACATGAACGTGGCCTGAGATTTTAGCATGAAGTAACTTCCAAATGCCTTGTCTTCATTGGCTGCGTTTGTTTCTTTAACTTTAAGCTAGCTCACACAGGACAGCCAGGCTGAAGTAAAAGTATTCTCGTAATTCACTAAGAAGGCAAAATTATTTTTAGCAATGATGGAAAAAAAAAAAAACCACAACAAAATAATTAAGGATTCTTCCAGATACTTCTGTAATACAGATAAGCACATTGACAGATATTTATAAAACCCAGATGGAATTCTGCTGTGAAAGAATTCACAGCTAGATATTCTAAATGAATTCTTATTTTCTTTTGGTTAAAGTTGTTTTCCTTTAGAAAAACATCTTAATAATTTTTAAAAAATACACGGAAAAAAGAAAAATGATTGCCCAATTTTTCTTCTGTAAAAACAATTCTGAAAAAATGTTTTCAAAACCAAATAAAATCTGTTGAATTTTTTCATTCAGAATAGAATTTGATTTCTTGATCTGTAATAGATTTATTGTTTATTTCTTTCTGAATCCATGTTCTTTATTAGTTTTGCACCTCTGTATCATAAACCAAACATTTTTTGGAAGCAAGAGGAGAACTAAAGAAGCGAAGAGCTCCAATAACAGCTTCCTCTAACAAAAGCCTAGCAAAACCACCCTCCATAGTTCCCAAAGTATTCTGAACTACTTGGACAGTGTGGTCTCCAGTCTCTTGCCTCCCCTGTTTTGCAATTTCACTGTGTAACTATCAACATTTCTGTAAATTATATTAATTCCACTTGTCAGTTCCACTGATTAATTCAGTAATACTTCTCAGGAAAAAAAGATTTTAAATTGTACAAAATTAGATTGACATTAGACTGAAAGATATACTTGAACATACAAAGATGTGTTGCCAGTAATACAAGACATCATCTGGAAGACGGTGTAAGTACGTATTATTTAGAGTAGAGAACTATCTAAGCTCCTGTTTTCAGCTCTCCACCAAGGCTTGACAGAAAATAGGATTGCCTCTTTATCCAGAGTAGAAATCTGCAACATTTTGTAAGGAAGAGTATTATTTCTTATTGCAAGGGTACACAGTCCCTGTTCTTTGGTACCTCTCCTGATACAAGTTGCCAAATACGAGTCTGAAAATTAGGAACTCAAATTCATATTTATATTCTCACAGTACAGGTGCTTTGCACCTAAGAAAACACAGAGCCCTTTATCTAGAGATGCGAATATCTATTTCTTAATTAGCAACTTTCACAATCAAAACAGAGGCAAATCAAAACAACCATATGGATGCCTGAAATTTAGAGTAATGCTTACAGTTTGATAATGAAGACCATGACTAACAGCTGTAATTTTCAGTCAACAGTATTTTATTAAATTTGTTATTTAGTTACCCTATCAAACATTTGTGTAATCATGTAAAAGACATGAAATTGGTTAATAAAATTTGACATAAAGACACAGAATAAAATATCAGTATACACATTACCTTAGTGTTCTCAAGTAGAACTTCATCTCTACCTAAGCCAGGTCCTATGACAACTGAGTGCAGTCGTGGTAACCATTTTTCCACCTCATGGACAGCATTGGGACTATCACTAAACAGAATTGGGAAAAAAAGACAAGTTTACAAAGGCTTCATTTTAGTATTCTCAGAACCTGAGTTGAAGATGCAAGATAGAAAGATGTATTTCCTATCTTGAGTGTCAGGCAATTTTATCCTCCAAACTACCAAAAATCTGTGACCCAGGAAATATGGAATGGTTGTCCAAATAGCCAGAATGAAACATTTCTCTCAATTCATTCCTTAGGGGATACCACATAAAACAAGCAGGCAATTGCAAGTATCCACTATGGTTGTTACAAAATAAATAAAACCCAAGCAGGAAACCAACAGTTCTTACAGTGTCACAATTCCCTATTTAATGCTCCTTTGCAGAGACTACAACTTGGAGAGAGGTTCACTATCTCGCAGGTATATGCTGCAGCTTGCTGGAAATGATGCAATTATTTATTACCCTGCATGGCAAAATGATAAATCTACTCATAGGTTTTTTTTGTCAGCTGCTTCATAAGCATTTGTTCCAACTGAATTATGGCCAAACTGTCCCCTTTCCCCAAAAGGCAACAGGAGAATCAAGCTATTCAGTAAGGGTATTATCTGCTTGTAATGCTTAAGATTTCTGTAGTATTCAGGTTTTGTCTACACTGGAAAAATGACGAGAAAATCCACTGCCAAATATAGCTGCCACAATACAGCATTCAGCCGCTGACCAGAACTGTTTATTTTGTTCTGATGAGTTTTGTTGTGTAAATAGGTCAGAATATTTTGAAAGCACTGCCCAACAATGTCAGTAAATCTGAGTTAAAGCGAGGGAAAATTTAGCCTCCCTCCCCACCTCTGACAAAATGTTCATTTATCGTTGTCACTTATAACTGAAGCATGGGGGAATAAAGCTCCCTATAGGCTAAGCAAGGAGGTACTATTTGATAGTACTGCTCAGAATATTTTGAGCTTGCAATACTTCAACAAAGCTCTATTATTATGGATGAAAGCCCTTGCATGTTTTTCATAACCAACAGCTGTACTGATGGGACACACCACTTGGGAACAAGTGTTTAGCTCACGTCTGGCAGAATCAGCAAATTCCGCAACGATTTCTGCAAGTGCCAGGCAGGAGCCCAAAGCTTTTGCAGCTGCACGGAGTGAGGCGGCCTGCTCAAGGCCGCAGGGATGCAGTGCCTCACGCCTGGCCGCGGCCCAGCGGCCCCTCCACTGACAATAGCTGCTTCAGAAATCCCCGGTTGCAGCAGCGCCCGCTCCCCAAAGGCACCCTGTGCTGACACCACAAAACAGCTCTGTCAAAACAAGGCTGCTGGGTGGAAGCGATGACCTGCTTCAAGGGCAAGGGAGACAACAAACCATGTGAGGACATCGCTGCCTCTGAAGCAGCCCCCCGCTTAGCGAGCTGAAGTTGAATTTCCATTCCTCCCTGCTCCTCTAATTCACAAGGAAACAGTAGTAGCTTAAGAATTGGCGAACAGCTCACTTTTTTTTTTTTTTTATGTCCTGTACAACCACCTACCAGTTTATGATGTAGATACAAGCTGGAAATAAAAATGAGTCAAGAAATATTTAAAGCACTATTAAAAAAAGCCAGTCCTTTTATATGTGGTAGGTTCAACATGTGAAAAATTGTCCGTGGACCCAACTCTAATAAAATGTCACCATTTTGGAATGCAGACCACTTTATTTACATGCTGAAACTGATTTTATCCCTAGAAGACCAATATATATATCAAATATATATATTTCTCAAATAAATCTCATATGTATCTATATATCATATAGATATAAGAATACTGGTATATATATATATAAGGCTGTTTGAATAGACTGGATTCAAAATACCTTTGGATAGTAGAAGCCAAATACATTAAATAAATGTTCCATTAAATGTAAGCTAAGAAAAGAGCCATGGATAGTACCATAACTGCCCTGCTCTTTTACAAATATCTCATGCAAATAATCTCAAGGTAGAAAGTTTGCCAATTTATTTATATTCAGGACTGAAATAAGATAATTTTGTCTCCAACCCAATTGATAATGTGCATTCTTCAAAACAAAGCCATCTCTTGGGAAATGAACAGTCCAACATTAAGCCACTCCTGCTCACTTTGCCTCTGGTAATAATAAAAACCTACTGTAGAGCTTTTCATCTTCAAAGCATTTTACAAACATTACGTTCACATAACTCCTTTGCAACTTCACATCAAGAAGCAACCCAAGGCATATGAAGGGCCCAGAGATTTAAAATGGTGATAATGACTATTACATTGCAAAATCAGCTATAAAAAATGCTGTAAAATAACTGATGGATTTTGATTCTTCATAAAGAAAGCAGAACAAATACTGCCTCAGAGCAGCATCATGCCAACTTCACTTTAAGATACTGGATGTTCACAACAGCTGTGGTTGTGTAGCTAAGGACACCTTACAAATATTCTGTATCTACAGCTTCTCTGAAAGTGGAAGGGCTATCGTGTCATTTTACAGTTTATTCCCATACACAGATATCAAAGTAGTAGCATTTTAAAGCTGATAGGGTACAGATGATCAATAAGTAACTTTCGTCAGTAAGGGGTCTCACCTTGAACGTTCCTGACCATGAGATTTAGCACAAAGACAGAAACTCCTCTAGCTCTTAATGAGAGTCTATACATAGCACCTGAACATGCCCAGAAGAGTTCTCTGATGCTGAGCTCAGCTGGCCCCTACACCCTCCAGCTTCAGAGCAGGTAATGCTCAAGCTGCCTATCAAGCACACTCCCTGGACCATGGTAGTTCCTCACCAGTAGAAGAAGTTGTTGGGAGAGTCTAGCTGGCATGGGCTAAAAACCTCACTAAGGATCGTTTGGGTAATTTGCCAGTACAGATAATCATATTTGGGTACCTGAGAATAAATATTCCTTGGCAGTTGTTGAGTTTATTGCTACAGAAAAAAACGGTGTGTATTCTTGTTTGCCCGTGGATCAAAACCAGACAAAAAAATGAAACACCAAAATACTTTGGGGGCACCACCACAGAATGCAAGTCAGGTCTTCAGCTGTTTGCTGTGTACTAGGCTCACACAAGTAACGTTGTTAACCTCCTTTGTCCCTTCATGCCAATTTCTCTGCCTGATTACTAACCTGATTTCAAATTTCTCCATTTAATTATCACCTCCACTACCCAAGACATGCACACACAACTGAAATTAGCACTGTATTTTTTTTTAAAAAAGAAAGTATCTAGAAAGGTATGAGGTATGAAGAAAATGTTCACTTGATCAAAAGGGATGCAATCTTCAGGCTCTGACAGAAGGGTATTGAGTAAGCAATGATCAGCACTGCCTTCAGAGGTGCAGAGCCATATGATATGCAACTTGGCTTTTTTCCAAAACAGGAATCACTAATGAAATACCCCTACTCTAAAGCACAAAGCTACTATTAATATAAAAATCTCTTGCAAGGCCACAAGAAAACAGCATTCGAATTTCTAAAAAGAGGGTAAAAACCTTTGAGAGAGACTCTGATTAACTGAAAGTCAGGGATTTCCCAAAATAAATCAAGTTTTTTGGAAGGTGATGAGGCAAGAGACTGGGAAACAGTCTGGCTTTCCCATAATTTGAAAATATACTCTCTGCACCATGAACATACACAACAGAAATAGTTTGGAAAGCTGAATCCAAGCAGTAACACCTGTAAACATGGAGAGGGAACTGCAGTACCACTGTGCAGATGTGTGCAATTAAAGATTCTGGTGACAGACCACAGCTGCACATTTGCAGGGAATTAACAGATCTTCAAACAGCTACATAACTTCCAGCTAACCACCACATGTCATGTGACATGTTGTCAGATGCCATTCTGATGAAAATCTAGATTATGACAGCTCACTGTTGTTCAATCAAGCAATCAACCAACACCCCTCCAAACCCCAAAAGCTTCCTCAAAGTCTTAGCTTGTCTGGAAAACAACCAATAAAGATCTGACTGCATACAGAAAAGAACTATCACAGGATAAACATGGAAATAACAACTGCAAGACAACAGAATCATTAATAAGGAAAACCAAAGGAGCTCCAGTAACTCATCTCATACATGTGAAGTTCAGTAGGTAAGAAAGAGTCTAAAGCTAATGTCAACAATCATTCAATCAACTTTACACATTGTCCATTAGTCAAAGCAGATCTAAACAATTAAGCAAGCATACAGAGAGTCTCATGGGGGGCACACTATGAAAAAGGACCCCACAGATGTTTCCCTGATCAGCTTTCCTTGGCTATTAGTGAGGTAGCACAGAGAGACAAAGCTTCGCCCAATGGAGGCTGGGAAGACTGTGATCTCTTGTGAAAACACAACAGCTTTATCATTCACCTTCCCGGAAGCCCCTGTGTAGACAGGGCCAAGGTACAGTGTTCAGCATCCTGCACATTCATCTTTTTGCTCTTTTCTCTAGAACGTATTGAGAAAAGTACTTTCCACGCAAAATCTACAAAGATTCTTCAAATTAAACAGCACTGAGTCTCTGAAATGGTGAGGAAAATTTTTCTTTATGAATTATTGGTAGCTTTAGATAACTGCTGCCAAATTAAAATCAATACACCCTGAAAAAATTCCTCTTGTCTTGCCACCTCAATTATTTTTGCATACAGGAACAGCAGTGGTTGCATTACAGTGCTTATGGCAGTAATTGCTGGATTCAGTACTGCAGAGTCTCACTGCTACCTCTTAAAGCACAACCTCACAGTCTCTTACGATACCTTTCAGATTTGAAAAGCTAATATAGAAAATAAAAACTTTAAGTCAAGCTTTTGGCTCTTCAGGACTCCTCCTATATTTCACTATCACACAATCAAAATTGACATAAATCATAGTTCTGTGGAACTTCATCGTGGTGAAAGCTTGATGTAACAACCTTTCCAAAAACAAAGCCTGAAAAAAGATAGTGGCTACTGCCCTAATATCATCCACAGTTTCTAAACATCTTCCAGAGCAGTTTGTAACAGGTATTTGAGAGGTGCCATCTGCTTGAAAGTTTGCTCTAGGCTGGTTACTGCCCAGAGTGGGAGAACACTTGACAGCTAGGGCCTGAAACGCAACTCCCATCCCCAGCCCTCCAAAAAAAAAAAAAAAAAAAAATGAAAACTTGGCAGTACATTGCATTTTATTCAAAGACTGGCTTTCACCAAATGATCAAAAGCCACCAAGGCAATAGCTTTAAATTATTACAGAAAGCTTTAAACACAGCAGCTTTCCTCATTCAGGATGAATGACAGTTACTGTTGTTGCTTTCTAGAGGAGCAAAAGGAACAACAGCGATAAGGTGCAGCCTTGTCAAATTTTACATGGAAACAAGAAAATGTGAAGTCAGCATGGGTGTAACCAGGAGCTACAGAAATAGCAGATAAGCATGAATGACAGCACAGACAGGAGGCAGCGGGACTGCAGCTCTTCACACATGTTTTAGGCAGACCTGAAACCACCTTAGTAATCAGAAATGTGGTTTGGACATCACAAAACATCAATCAGTGGGACTTCCTGCTAGAGAAGGACATGGGACACAAGCAAGGCTGCCATCACTTGATCAACTATATGGCTCCTTGCTGGACGGTGTATTTTTCAAATTCTGCTCATTACCTGTGATCACTTGGTGGGACTGGGGCAACTCCAAATGCATTAAAACATACTGTTGCAAAAGTCTGTTACATAAACTCAGGCAAAGCCACTTTAAGTGGGCAGTTTCAAAAGCCAACCTAGAGTGTTATCTTCAAAGATGGGAAAAAGTCTCTGATCTGAGGATGAAAGAGTTTCAGTTTTGTTTGTCCAAGCACTGCAGGTAATTATGTTAATGTGAATCAAATGTTAGACCTGCCAACATTTAGATCCTGTCATGTTATACAGTACATCAAAAGAGCAAAAGATGGGACATAATGTGTAGCTCTAGAATTTAAGTAGTTATCTCAGAAAGCTAATTATTAACTATTGTGGTGGACCTTGGGTGAGGCCATTATTGGAAACTGGGTAAATAAGATAGGGAGAGAGATTATTTTGGAAAGGTTAGGTTAAAGGAATTAAAGGCAAAACCTGTGCAAAAAAATATTGGAGCATAAAATTAAACTAATTCTATATTCCAAGAGTAGCTATATTTGTCAATGTTTAAATCATCATTCTTTTAAATTAACTCAAAATTTCCAGGAGCCCAAAGGCTTGAGGCAGCACCTTTTGGGCCCATAAGCAGAACTGGAAATAACAACTTACTCTAGAAAATCTCACTGATCCCATTATCAACTCATGGGTCTCTCACCAAGCACCTCAATCAGATAGAGCAAATCTCAGTGACAACACAGTGGCATGAAGTTGGCTGGATGAAAATAGAGACCAAAAAGAGATAGCTTTAGTAAATTAAGATTAGTATATTAAAATGTCCCCCAAAAAGTTTAGAAGACAAAATGGTCATTTTCACCTACGAGGCTGTTGAAAGATCTTTCAATAGTGTTTAATCTGTAAATGCTGGGTAGACAATATCTATTTTCCTGCATCAATCTGATTAAATGACAGGGAAGAAAATGAAAGAAAAATGAAGACCCTAATAAGAGAGGGATTGAGTACTATTCAAATCAAGTGTTCTTTTTCAGCCATTAAGTAAGTTAATTTAGACACCGTAAGCGAATCTGGTAGGTTTTAACTGCATATTAACAACACAGCAGCAAGAACAGCAACCCATCATCCAGAAGCACTGGTGTCACAAGTTCATAGCAAGAGACTGCTCTTAATATACAGATAACACAGTCTTTACTTGCTCCATATTCTACCTTCAAGGCAGTAACAGTGTGAATGACCTATTGAGGTATGCATTTAGAAAAAATGCTGTATTTACCACATCATATTTCTTATATCATAATAATGACGACCCAAACTGTTTTCCACAGCTGCCACTTGGACACCTGACTCTCATTTAGGTACCAGCTCTTCTGTTTCATTAGGAATTGAGTTGTCAACACACTATAGGCAGAGCCAACAACTTCTTTAATACTGAACCCCAAATGGGGTCATCTCTCTTATGCAGAGCAGAGCCTCTCACAACCTGTGAGAAAGAGCCTCAAAGAAACAGTTATTGCCTGACTCTATTTTCTGAGATTTCTCACACAGACATGACAACAGCACTCAAGGTCAACCTTATCTAGCCTTGTAAAGATAACCACAGGTATCAACACAATCATTTTACAACCTGCATTTAGATATACCCAAATATTTAAAGCAGCTGTAGTATGCTTTGATTGCAATCACGTTACCAATGTGTATTATGACAATCCCCCCCCCCAGTATGATAACCAAATGTCTTGACCTCTTATTTTCAGAGTTCATGGAAGTGATTTTGACCTATTAGTATTTCCTGTGAACTGACTTGCTAAGTAGAATCTGTCAAATATTCTTCCAAAGGGACTGCAATCAACCAAAACCTGTGACTTTAAAAGTGCCAGAATGAATTTAAGATGACAATGTACTTCTCTCAGAATGAAACACTTAAAATGTCCCTAGAAAAACTAATGCACTTTTTTTTAAAAATGTTAAAACCAATGAGGTGACAAGCTTTTATCACATTGGTATCCCTCTCTAGTTTGCATTCAACTCTTAAGGCACAGATGATAGTTGAATCAATACCCAGAAGGCCAGAGTACTTCAAATTAGCTGTGGACACGTGAGAAGACAGAACAAGTCTCAGTCTAAATATCTGCTTTGCTGTTGTCAGCTGGAAAAAAATAGATTGAGACCCTAAAACCTTCAAATAATAATAATAAAAAATGCAAAAGCAAATCCCAGGCATGCCTGCCTTCAACTCAAACTCAGGAAAGATTAAATACCAATGAAATATGATTCTGGTGTTAAATCACAGCAGTATGGCAGGTGTTCAGAAGGATGAATTTGGCCAGGATGTAACTGGAGTAAAACGCTCTTACATACATATACGTCTCTTTCTGATGTATCAGAAAGCAGCAAGAACAGCAGCACTGCCTGCAAGGATGACAAAATCTTTGGCTACTTCTCGCATTTTGAGGAGGTGGGAAAACCTGGGATAAGGACCTCTGCAACAGGGAGGAAAGAGCTATAGTATGGGATGAACATACCTCCTGTCTTTTATTCATTCTGCAGCATACAGCAGAGAAACAGCAGCTTTTTGTCAAGAAAGCTGGACACAGGAAACAGGTCCACGAACAAGTTTTGTCAATGGCACTGCACGACAGGATTACAAACAACTGAAGTATAATTCTCTAAGTCAGCACACATAAACTGACCTTTCTCTCTCCCTAAGTACTTAGGAAAAAAACCCCCAAAACTTTCTCATGCGATTCCTGGCTAGATTGTTGTCAAAATGAGGTTTGGGAGAAAGATCACAAAGGTTATGCCTGCATCTTCTCTGCAGGTATAATAGGGATCCAGTAGCCAACTCACTTGGGAGGCATCTTTTTGGTAATCAGAGCAATCTGTGCTTTCTCCTTGACTTTCTCTGGCAACAAGAATTCTTGCACTTCTTCCAGCAGCTGATTCAAGAGAGGTTAGTCCTACATTGCACAGAAGTGTTTAATAGCTATCCTTAGCTAACACAACTAAAAGGCATGAGCTTCCTCCCACAGAGGAACAATGTTTTTGAATCTCCTCTCCACATAATGAACTAGAAAGGGCCAAAATTCTTAAAGATTTTTCCTCGGCTTTCTTTAGAAGACTTGGCACTGGTTAAAAGTGCTCAAATAACTTATCAGGAGCTCACTATCCATGATTCAGTTCTGTGACTTTTCAAATCATCAAAACATAGACAAAATCCAACAAAACTAGGTAAAGGATGTTCCAGCAACCCTGATGTAAGCTAAGCTTCTTCATTAATGGTAACTGGCCTCAACACACAGGCCAGTCTCATGAGAGTGTTCTCCCCAATTATTTTTATTTCAAACTGAAAAGAACAATCGTTTTCAAAATCCAAACCAAAACTCGAACCGTGCAATTAACTGTAACACTTTCAGTAATTCTGGCAATCTTTCCTAGTCCATACAGACCTGTAGATACAACCAGCTGGGAGGAAGGTATTAGTTCTAAATCCATACCTCATTCAAGGGCGACTTTTTTTGGAGATAAGGGAAAAATTATGTGACTTTCTCAGAACCACAAGAAATTAATAACCTGACATCTCATTCTACTCCTCTGATAAAACTCTGGAGATCAAGGAACATATTGACTGTTGACTTTAGAAATTATCTGACAACCAGGTTACAAGTGAGCTACTCAGTAGTATCTCAATCCTTCCTGGCCTACAGAGAAAGAAAAACTCTGTAAGATTATGAAAAAGTCCTTGCAAGAGGGGAATCTAACACAATAGATTTATTCTCGCTTCTTTTCAAGTATAACCAGCTGGGTTCACATTGCTCATTTAACTCTGTGATCACTTGCCTATCAAGACAGGATAAGTTAACCCAATGCAAGTATCCAAGAAGTCTATTCAACCTGGCCTGATCCAGGAAATTAACATGTGGAATATAAAAAAGCCCCTGAAAACTGTTCTCTAGAAGTTCCCAACACTACTGTAAGGAAATATGTACAGCAGAAATCCATACAGAAAATGCCTACAATAAAACTCAAAAAAATGCAAAAGTTAAGTTTTATCTTGTCTGTATTTGTGTACAATTTACAGTGGGACCATGTCAGCTGAGAAAATAGAAAAATGTAGCACAAACCAGGGGTAGTGGTGACAAGAGCAAGGCAGCTGTGACCAAGGCTCAGTATATTCCATTATTCAAAAGACCCCGACTTCTGTAATACATACTTTTTATTTCACATGAAAGCAAAAAGTCAGTCTGCAAAAATACTAAACTGGTTAGCTGGTCAGTTTTTAGTTAATACTTTCAGTAATATCAAGTTGTCGTGGAAGGGGCCATAAGACATCTGACAATCCCTGAATAAAAAGTAAAAGGCACTACTGATGATACTGACTATTCATGGCCCCTAGACACCCAACTATCATTATTCAGCTCAGGTGGTGAGGATGCAGAGCTAGGTGTAGAAGCTTTGTCCTTCCAGATCCCAGGCTGCCATGTGCAGTCCCAGCTCTCTTACCTTCACTCACATGAACAGGGAATGAAGTCAAAAACCAAACGAAACAAAACAAACTGAACGAAAGAAAAACCACAGAGAAAGTTGCATTATGGGTGCCCCCAGCATGGGACATTACACCAAAAAGAATCCCAGCATGGTCTGCAGCTGGGGCCACATGGAATTGCCCTGGCAATGCTGCAAGATGGATGCCTGTTTTCATAACCCTCCTTCTGCAATCCTACTCAGTCTTTCTCACGTAACATTCCTTGCATCCTTGAAGTGATAGACATTTGCCAAGGACCTGAAACACAAGAGTGCAACTTCTAGCTCTCACATACCTTCACTAGCCATGCCATCGAAGATCCACAACAGCAACTCTAACGAGCCAGAAGAGCCCTTGTATTTGGGGGCAGCAGCAAAAAAAAGAGCATGTTCTTCCCCTGAGGTGATCCCCTGTGAGGTGAAGGCAGTAGGGAAAGGTAGCGGCAGCCAAGTCACAGAGATGATAAAATGTCAGACTCCTGGCAGTACAAAATGGCAGCTGAACCCTGGCAAAATGCCAAGCTGTT
Organism: Strix aluco; assembly: GCF_031877795.1. Taxonomy (NCBI): domain Eukaryota; kingdom Metazoa; phylum Chordata; class Aves; order Strigiformes; family Strigidae; genus Strix; species Strix aluco. The sequence goes on from NC_133932.1 coordinate 72,487,865, forward strand.
CAAACAGTGAATTGAGGAGTACACGGGGCCATAATTATGATTAGCATAATAAGAGAGTGGTACAACAGCTACCTAGTTACTCTAAAGGGTCATGGAGAAATCATAACAAAGCAAAGTTTTAAGGAGAGACACAAAAGAAAACAATGACGTAGCTGCTTGGTGGGTTTTACCCAGAGGTTCTTCCATGCGTGAAGTGTGGCCCGGGAGAAAGTACAAAGACTGTTTAAGAGATCAGGCTCTGAATCAAGAGCGGCCAGCCGTGCCTGCAGAACTCAAACAGCTCCACAACATATAAAAGATCATATGAAAAGTGTGACACTGAAGACAAAGGACCTTATGAGAAAAATAGGCTGTTTGTGTAAATTCGAATAAAAGCTGGGCTCGACAGAATCAGTCAACTAACCAGAAAAGACTGTTTTCGCTTTTCCTCAAATGAAGCAGAAGAGATAAAAATATGACAAAATTTAACAAACAAAATATGAACATTCTGATATTTGCATTTTTTCATTTTGAATGCCATATAAACAATATTTACTGATCCATTGCTTCATGCAATTAGCCAGCTGTCTGGGTGAAATTAATCAGTTGTAATAAAAGTATTAAACATTGAGTTTCAGACTTAAAGCTATATGGATATGAAAATTTCTAGATTCACTGTACTTTGTACATCTGGAGGAATTTATAAACAGAGCTGAAGTTTAAAATCAAGTTTTCTTTGCAAATAGAAAAATCAGAGTTTTCACTGAGATCTGAATTCCACAGAAGACAGCGAAATTCTGTGTATAAAAAAACCCATCCTTATTTAGTAGGCACAATCTGGTCCTCCTTGAACAGAAATGTTACTGTTTACACATTGTCACCTCCCTTTTTCTGCTGCTTCTGTTTCTCCTATTAACCTTTTCCATTACCACAGACATCAAGAACCCTGTGTGTACAAAAAATGCTTCTCCCAAGGCAAGGTCAACTCCTTCCCATACAAGACAACCATATGCTGTATCCTGAGTGTGATACATCATAAAAACCTATGTTACAAGCTGATACAATCATTAAGATTCTCCATCTCATTTCTTATCATATGATATCAGGCAGAACATCAACTAAAGATGTGCCTTTTGGATTTTGGAGGCTAATGCAGTTGGACTGGTAAAAACCCTACACCTGTATCTTTCCCTTGCTTCCAAACATCATTTCTCCCCTGTCTAAAATCCAAAGTCATGGCTTTCTTCTATCTTTGGAAAAAAAAAAAAAATCCCCAACAAAACACAACCCTCGATATCTGACTTCTTTCTAAGCAACTCTCTCTACACCGACAGGAACGAAACCCACATTTAGAATGTAATAAACTTACGGCTTCCAACCACAGGCGTCCCCATAAGGGAGATCGTATTCTACTTCTCAGACACCGAAATATTTCTACTGTTGTAACTCCTTCCTTACAGCAATATCTGACAAACACTATTTTAAATTATACTTTTTCTAGCTTAACCACAGCTTTGCTATGTACACCAACAGACTTTGACACGCACTGGTGCAAGCCAGGCTCAGGGACATATACCTAAGGCACACATCTCAATTCTCATTTGCAGTGCTCATTGTAAACCATCATAACACCTAATTGAAGCAGTTTATCCTGTAAAAGTTCACCAATCAGTAACATATTGCAGAACACAAATTCAGGGAAGCACACAACTGATTTTCCCAATTAGGGCAGTTGCTTATTAAACTTTCCATCTTCCTGTTAATAAACCCTGTATTTTAGATCATTTTAGAACATCCATTTATTCCCAGGAGTAGATGTGTATTTAATGCAACATACTTATGAAAATAAGTGAGAATCAACATCTCTCTTGCCCCGTCATTTTGCGTAAATGACTATATACACAGTAGTTAGAGGAAAAAAAGATACACTACTGTTGAATACTATTAGGACTGAAGAAGCAAGAGAACATACTCTATTTGCCTTTCAAATGCAAATTCTAAAATGCTGACTTGTAGTGATTCTTAGTTCTGGATTTTGCTACTGTTCACAGTTAAACGCATTACAATCACAGAACACATGTCAGCAAGTAGCAGAAAGCAAGATCTTTGCTTTTTAAAAAATTGTACTTTCATAGTAATGAAAAAAATTCACAATTGAATGTTCTATATTAAATATCTAACTGTTTGTAAATAAAGGACAAACCCAGGAGTTTTTGTAATCTCCAGCTCACCCATCCTGTAACTCAGAAAAAGAAATAATGCAAACTAATCAACTGTCAGAGTGAAATGTTCAAACTATAATCCTGACTTGCTCATTTAAACAAAAGATAAGTCACTTACAGAACTGGATGAACAATCAGCTCTGGACTATATGATTTGATTACTGTTGCTGCATCTTTGGTACAAAACACATGGGATAAATCTGCACCCTAAAAAAGAAAATTTGCAACAGAATTACCAAATAGTAACAACTTTATCATTCCAAAGTTTACTCAGTGAATAATTCACCTGAATTCTTACTTCTCAGTAGTTAATGCAAACTTTATTATTTTTTCTATTTTGTCTTAGACTACCATGCAGTGTTTTGGAGAAATTTTTTTGTATCTAATTTCCAATATAATTTTTTTCTGTTTCTCACCAATGGGTTGACTGAAAACACAGATCTTGGAACCTTTACTCCCTTGAGAAATGTTTCTTATTTGCAGATGAGCAAAGACTAAAATGTCACACATACAAGAAGAAGAAAGGCAAAACAGCACAGCTGAACAAGACACAAGCTACATTTGAGAGGAAAAATAATACTGTAATATACTTGCAAAATATAGCTATGGCAATCTCTGAGAACATTTCCAGTCCTGCCATTTTTACTCAATGGGCCAAATCCATACCAGATAAAACCTGGCACAACTTCAGCAATACCCCTTACGTTAAACATTAAAGCTGAGAAGTTTAGCCTCAAGCTTCTGTTATCAACTCAAAAAAAATAAAAAATCAGACATACACATAAAAATTATGTAAGCAGTGACCAGAAAGCCTGATCTTGTATGTGTCTTGCGTATCGAAATTTCCCAAAGCGTCTTCTCTGCTTTACTACTATACATTGAACATCTCAAGCTACTAAGCAATGCAGAGATTTGATCCTACGACTATGTGCAGATGCAATGTGCAGCTGTAATGATATGAGACCGAGTGACTTCAATAGGGCACCTCTTAGTATACTGTTTTGTTTGCACATAGTGAACAGAAAGCTGAGAGGCCTTAGTATCTTATGTAAGAACATTAAATAATATCATTTCAGTTTTAAATCCTGCATTGGGGGAGGTGGGAGGAAATACCTGGAATGGTTACCTACTTATTGAAATAAATCTTCAGAAAGAAAAACATACACAATGAACTGAAAGTACTGGCACACCATATATAGAGCGCTCAAAATTATATGTATTATGTAAGCATGATTTGTTTACATTTGAATAATCACCGCTGTATTTATGTAGTCCGCAGTAAATGTATTTTTAGCCAGTTAATATGTCACTAAAATAAGGAAGTTCACACTTCTAGGAAAAAAAAGCTTAGAAAATACTTCTGCTAAAGATTATAACATAAATAAAATGTGCTATTAAAAACTACATTAAATTCAACCAACAATCTTTAGACTTAACAGCACGTAAGAATTTTACGAGCCTAAAATTGTTTATCTCAACACACTTATCAGGTCTAGAAAATATTTCTGAAGAACTGACTGCAGCACTGAAAACATAACTGTAAACATTAATCTTATTTTATTGTTTGCTTTTGGAGAAAATATTTCATCAAGTTTTGAAATTTCCTATCCAAGACTCTGATAAAACAGTTCTCCCTCTGAAATCTTCAATTTTTTCATGCCTAGCTCTACCTTATATACAGAAAATGTTTACAGAAAATGTATTAAATGACACATATTTACAAAGTATTTCTACAAATCCAGGACTAAGGATTTTCATTGTTAAATAGAATACCTTTTAGAACTCGAATTTCATGTGCAGCACAGAATGAATGCTTTTAAAAAATGGCACTTAGCCAATATGAATGATGAAAAGTTAATTTTGGATTGATATAGAAGAACACGTACCACTTTGAGAGCTGTAATTGCAGCAAAATACGGTGCTCCAGTGTATCTAGAATGAAATACAATTTAGGTTAGGAAACAGTCATGAGATTAGATAATCTAGAAATCAGCCTGCCATAACAAAGTCCCAAATTCAAGAGCAAATTTTAAAAAAAGCTTTCTTGTTTGCTCTAAAAGACAGATAAAATCTTGCTATACTGAAGCCAGTCTCAAACCTTGCTCTGATTTCAAAGGTGCAGGATTTCACCTTAGCCACCTGACCCTTTCGTAGAAATATTTATAAAGATCATGCCATAAAAAAGCAAACTCTTCCTGGACAACCAATTTAAAAGTTTAGAGACAAACAAAACAAAACAAGAGTCAAATACTATTTGCAAGCCAAATCTGGGATCTGTGACCTGGACCAATCCCTTCGAGTTTTAGATGTGTAACCTAAAGTGCCTAAACTGTGATTCCAACTGCCCTAAATTCTCTTTATGAAGACTGAAGAGAAAGATACAGACAGAATCACCCTCCAGAGGTGCCTACTTCTGCCAAGAGGTAGGTACCTAAGTCCATTAGACCAACAGGAAAACTAACTCCTGGCTAATCAACCCAGCTAGAAGACAGCACCTTTCTGCTCTTTATAGAATGTTTATTAATGGCAGGTGTCCAACAGCAGACCTCTTTTACAGGAAAAAGATGCCATCTCTATTTCAAAAGGGGAAAATGAAAAACAGGAAGGTGTAGTGGCTCATTCAAAGTACTGTGCAGATTACTGAACGTGGCCAAGAAAAGAATAGAGCCTGTTTTATTTCTAGGTCAGTACACCATTTAACTGATTCATGCCATATCTCTTTTTTCCCTGAAATATGCTATTTCTATTACTCCAGAACATAAAACAAGGTATTGACAGAATCTAGTAAACACCACAATTGATCAAAATCAAAAGCACACAATAAGAGAATATTCTAATCCTGATTTAAGAGACCCAGTTCCCAAGATACCAAAATGTAAAAAAAAAAAAAAAAAAAAAAATCATATGTGCCACTGTCTTACTCTATCCTACTTATTCTGTAACTTCATCATGCAATGGGAAAAGACTAATGCTGAAAGCAGAGAGAATTCGGTGGTCCGAAAAGATCAACAAGGTAGACACAGATACAGTGTTCTACATTTCAGCCACATTCACTACAAACATTTTGCAACACAACTGCAGGGAAACAAGTATGCACGGTCATGATGATGCACTAATAAAGCTCTCTGGAAAATACTCATGTTTTAAATGTGAGTTTGAATGGCTTCTACAAGTACTTATGACATCCTCAATCCCTCTCAGTAACAAAAATCAAATTTATGTTTAACTTACTCTTGACATCCTCCAACAATGCCTATACGTCCATCTTGACCTTTATGCCTTTTCCCTGTTAGAGGAGGGATAACATTGCGCACCAGTTGAAAAATATTCTCCATATCCTTTAGAGAGTGTGTTCTGTGCAGTGAGAAAGATCTCTCTATAACTGAAAAGAAGAAAATAAATGTTAAAGTATGTTTCTTAAACCATCATCAGTATTTCTTTCAAGCACTCATAAACACTAATAAAATCACTCAAAGGTATACAAAGTGACATACTTCTAAAAACCATATGCTTCATCACTTAAAGGCCTTTAAAACAGTGACTAACTAGGGAAGGTGATCATTTTAAAAATGAATTTAGGGTCTGATGCAGAGAATATTCCCACTGACTGCTCACAATCCTAATTTAGGGCTCAGGTACAGAAAGAAGCAACAGCCTAGAATAGTTATATGAACATTTTGTAACTAGAAATATCTTCTTAGTTCAGCCTGAAATCACTTCCATAATTAAGCTCAACTGAAATAGGTACACTAAGTAAGGACTAAACACATCCAGACACAGAGCAAGCACAGAGCAACTAAACCCACATTTTGAACGTACACCCTACCTTATTTTTCACCTCCCCTGAAAGATTTCCACCTCTTAGCAGATCAGGGCCTATCTCACTGCTTTTTTAATTTGGCAGGTAGTTACAAAGTAAAAGGAAAGCCATTCTGCAAAACTATAATCCAATGCACTAGATGCAAATACTATAAATATCACACAAAGATAATTTTAAGCTATAATACAACTGCAGATCTCTGATGCAAAGCTACATGTCAAGCTACATACTAAAACCGCACACTCAAAAGGCTATATATTCAAATTACTGTTTCAAAAGACTACAGAAATTTAGAAGAAAAAAGTATTTCAGTAATTACAACTACAGAGAATTGTTTACCTAACATGGGACACTTCTATCAACAATGTGTTAACTATAAATCACAGTAAATACACTAAAAGAATAAGTTCTTATATTTCAACAAAGCTCCTCATTAACTGTTCAGAAGAGCTGTTTATTTGAACATTAGTATTAGTTTCCTAGACCACAGCTATGCTTATTTTCTTTTTTACAGATCTTCTAAAAAGCTCTCAAGGAACTGCTATATAGTAATACATAATTATATAAGAAATAACTCCCATGATACTCATTTTCAGCTGTATAAAACTCAGTAATCCCACCCCCCAACTCTGAAATCGGGGGGGGGGGGGGGAGGAAAAACTGTTCCAGAAATTTTGGACATAATAATGTGGAAAAAATGTAGTAAACAAGAAAACACATCTGTGCACTATCAGCAGAAAGCATCTTTTTCTCCGTCTTTCACAGAATCTAAACCTAAACCAGACGTGCTAATCTTCAGTAATAAAATGCTTTAGTGTTCAATAATGATAAATACTCCTGGCTGATCTTTTGCTTTTAAAATCCTTCTATACTACAGGAATCCCATTCCTACTGCGATTAAAAAAAAAAAAAAAAAAGGAAAAAAAGAAAAGAAAAAAAAGCCCTGTTTTGGATTATGGCCAAAATAGCATTGCAGTGACCCAGAGGAGAACAAAACGCTCATCTCCTCTGGAAATACAGCAGATTATTTTCTTTAAATCACACTTCATACACTCAGTGCTTTTCAACCACACAAGAAATAGACTTATCATATAGCTTGTAACCCTTAAAATGCCATGTTGTTAAGAAGGTCCTCTGTTTCTTTGTTGCTGTTTTTTGGTTATATATAAAGTGATTGCATAATATATAGGGAGAAAACAGAGAATTACACAAAAAGCAGTTCTTAACAGAGCTCCACTTATCTATACAAACACTAACGCATATTTAGCTATAAACAACTGAAATCTTAATTCCTTAAAAGATGTGATGCCTGAAGCATTATTTTCAGATTTTATTATAAATGCTTTGTTACACCTTCACCAATTAGAAGATCAGAATCCCAAATTGCTCTTGCTACAGAGAATATATAGAATGCATTTTTGCACAGTGGAACACAATTTTACACCTGCATGATGAAATCCAGCAAGAAAAACTGAACTTTAGTTTCAGGTCTTTACAGACAATGAAACTCTTCCAGCAAAACACTTTTCAGGTGTAATGGTAAGGATGCCTTGTAAGTACCATCACCCCAGTCTAGAACCTCAAATGATTTTGTAAGGGATTTTCTAAAGCACTTCAGGTTTCCTTTTAATTTAAAAGTGAAAACAACATTTGAAACACAGAATCCGTACGTAATTCATCTACGAAAGTCTGCTGCCATCAAGGAATGCTACAGACCAACTATCCAGTCAAGAAGAAACACAACCAAGTCAGCCAGCCTAAATCCTCAACAGGCCTAACCATGCAGTCCCCCATGCATTTCACAGGGAAACGCAGTATGTAACATAGAGCTGAAAAGGCTCCAAGATCCTCTCAGGAATCACAGAATGCCCTTTAGGATCTGGCACGCCGGATTATTATTCAACACTGAGGCTGGGTGGTTTTTTTTCCTCTTCCAACCACACTTCTTTCTTCCGAGCAGTGTGAAAATCGGAATTAAAACAGAGCGAAACTTGTTTCATTTCCACGCAGCAGGCTATAACCACCGAGCCCCAAGCTGACTCTGGTTTCAGCACTGACAGAGTATCCCTGTTTTCCTCCTGCTCATGCAGTCTACCTCCATGTACAAGGAGACTATGATAAAGATAAATGACACGGAGCCACAGATCCCGAGAAGTCTGTTAATGAATGCTAAAATCCGATTATCAGCTTCTGGCCCACACATACGGTACAGAAGGAAAAGTCTGTGCATAAATACCAATTCTATTGCTTTGCCTTTTTCTTTAAAATAAATTCAGATGCCCAAAGAGTTTATAAATCAACTGGTGTAGAAGAAAAATATATGCCAATATTTTCACCTTCTATGACACCCACTACAATAATACGATGTTCAATTAAAAGATAAGATTCAGAATTTTGATTTAAAGAAATTTATTTTAAAGAAGCTGGATTTTAACATTTGACTTACTTCAGTGTAGGCAAAACTCCACTCTTTTCCCAACCCTGAAAAAACATATGCACAGCCTTAACTTCATGTACTGAGTTAGGCCTGTTAACGTTAACAGCAGCAGAATTTCCGCTACAAGGTACCTAATGTTTCCAGATAGCTTTCAGCAAATGTGCTACTTGCCTTTTATATATAAAACTTCTCCTAACTTCATTTTACAGAGACATGAATGTGGAAAGAAGTCCCCAATATTTACAGGGTTCGAAAGGTGTGATGTTGCTCATTAAAATTTGTCGTAACTAACGTATCTATATTAAATAATCAGTACAATGGTACGAATGATGTTTTAATTTCATTTTACATCAGACAGACACCTTCACCACAATATTAAATAATTCCAATTAGCTTTTATTTTCAAAAGCTACTTACTCCCAGTGCTTTCACACAGAAGTTTAAAAAAAACTAGCTTTTATTTATGCTATAGAAGGAAGTACCTATCGGTGGAGAAAGTGCTGCTGTCATAGCATTATAATTAAAGTTATCCCCATACGAACGATGGTTCGCTCTCTGAGGTGGACTCGCTGGTATAGATTGTGACCTTTGTGATACCGTGGAAGAAATTCCTGCCAACATCTGTCCCAACATCTGTAACATCTGAAGCTCTCGAGCATGTTCAGCTTCCCGACGCTTGTCCTCAATTTTGAGCCTTTGCTCTTCGTATCTGTAAAATTTCTCTTCTGTATCCACGCTCTGCTGCAGGAATTTTTCCATCATTTTATCCAATGTTAAATTTGCATGCCGCTTTTTTGATCTTTTGGGCTGATTGAGAGGTGGGGTAATAGTTGGAGCATTGATTTCTTTAAAGCCTAAAACAAGAAGACAGACAATTATTTTTCTAAAGAAAAAGAATTTCCTAAGAAGAAAGCAGCAAAGAATCTCTCTATGAGATGTGCACCTAACACGTCACAAAGTTGTTATACTTTCTCGATGTGACTTGTAATTATTTCAGATATTATTTCAGAGTACCAAAGCAAAACCACAAGCTTCTACAGAGTTATAAAGGCAAGACGAAAATCACGCAGAAGCATCTTTTAATTGTTGTAGTACTAAACTTTAACAATAGGAGTCTTTTTGATCTTCTAAAAAGGTTTAAGTGGAGGCTATTAAATAGTATAGCCTCATTTGTGTATTGCAGGTAATTACATTAATCTAAATTGAGTTTCAGTCTGTTGGCATTCTGGATTTGCATTTCAAAAGAACATTAATGTAAACAACTCTTTGATGGGGTTTATGTGTAAAAAGAAGGTTGGTTAAACGTCAACCAATTGGCTGATTCCTCAGTGATGTCAACTTCTGAAGACAGGTTCATGTTTGTATTAAAACCACGGCACTAATCTAGATTTAAAACAAACAAATAACACTGCCCCCCCTCCCCTCCACAACACAAATACGGAGCTGAGGGCAAAGAAGGAGGAAGAAAAGGACAGGCTTTATCTAAGGGTTGTTTCTGTCCGCAAGCCCGCTAAAGTTAGAAGCGGTGTTTCTGAAACAACTCAAGCAATTAATTACGTAAAAGCTCTCCCTTAGCTTTCTGGCCCATCTGCAACAATAAGCAGATTTTTCAGGTATTATCGTCATCATCGTTTTAATACTGATTAGCAAAACCGCACATAGTCTGCAGGGAACGGGAAAATCCTCCAGCGAGAAGGATGCCTGTTTTCTCGTACTGCGCTACCTGACACTTTGTCTTGATAATCTCTGTGCTAGTTTTCCACTGGTTTCCAATCGACAGACACCGATAAAAACTCACTATGCTCTCCGTCCCCCAGCATCTCCCCCTACCCAGTTTGCAACATTTCCCGCTCCCCTTCCAGGCGGCGTTCGCGGGGGGGTGGCCTCGGGGATGAGCAAGGTGCAGGGGGGGGCGGCGGGGGGGTCATGGGCGGATTTCGGAGCGCAGAGGACGGGGCGGGAGGGAACAGGCTAAGGCAGAAGCCACTAGAAGCAGGCTAGCTGGAGAGAGGTGCCGGCAGCAGGGCTGCGAGAGCCCGGGGGGGGCCGCGCCCCCGCGGGGTGAGGGGAGGACACCCGGCGCCGGGAGCCCGCCGGCTACTCACCGTCGCCCGGCGGCACGGGGATGGCGAAGGGGGGGCACTCCACCTTGATGGGGTGGTCGGTGTAGGAGGAGCACTCCCCGGAGTCCTCGGTGAAGTTGTCGCGGGGGGACTCCAGCTCGGCGTCCTCGTCCAGCTCGGCGTCCACCTCGCGGCTGTTGTGCGGGGTGCCCGGCGTGGGCGGCCCGGCCAGGGGCCCCGCCGGCTGGGCGCCGTCGGGCGGCGGGGCCAGCGGCTCGGGGGCACCGTCGGGCCCCCCCCGGCAGCTGAGGATCCGGTCCATCTCGTCGTAGTACTTGCATATCTTGCGGGCGTGCCCGTTCTTCTTCAGCCCGTCCCGGGCCTGGTAGTACTGGCGCTTGAGGCCCTTGATGCGGATGCGGCACTGCTCGGGGGTGCGCTCGAAGCCCAGCTCGGCCAGGCGGCAGGCCACGTCCCGGTACACATGGCTGTTCCGAAAGTTGCCGTCCAGCGCCGACTGCACGTCCGCCTCGCCCCAGATCTCCAGCAGCGCCCGCGTCTCCAGGTCCGACCACAGGAAGCCCCGCGTGTTCGTGATCATCCTTGGCCGGCCGGGGTCACTGCAATGGCCGCGCACCGGGGAGAGGGAGGGAGGGAGGGAGCGAGGGAGGGAGGGAGCGAGGGAGGGACGGAGGGGGGCGGAGGAGGGCGACGGGGAGGAGGGAGGGGGGTTCAGTACCCGCACTCGGCTCTCCCAGGGGGCGCCTACGCCAGCCCCGGCCGCGGCAGCCGCGGTGCGGCGGGAAGCGGCGGGCAGCCGGGCCCCGGGCCCCGCATCCCAGCCCGGGCCGCCGCCGCTCGCAGCCCGCACTCACGCAAACAAAACTTTCCTAGGCGCCGCTTTGCGCTGCGGGCACCTGCAAAAAGAGGAAGGGGGGGGGGGGGGGGGGCGGGTGGTAAAAAAAAAAAAAACACCTCAACCAATCCACCTTCCCCCCTTCCCTCCCCCGGCTCGCCCCCCTCCGAAAACAATGATCATAAATAAAAAATAAACACGTAGCCGCGGCCCCCTCCCCCGGGGCAGGACGCGCCGCCGCCCCGCTCACGCAGCCATCCGTGCGCGGCCGCTCCCCCGCCCCGGGCTCCTCCGGGAGCGGCAGGACGACGGCGCTGGCTGGACTTGGAGGCCCTGCTCATCACAGCGCGCCTCCCTCCGTTCCTCCTCCTCCTCCCTCCCTCCCTCCCTCCTCCCTCCCCGCCGCAGTGGAGCGCGATCCCTGCACACACACAGACAAGACCGGGCGCTGCAGCTCGGCGCACAGCGGCCGAGAACCCGCGGCTCGGCTCGGCGCCCCACCTCACCCCAGCGCACCGCCGGGCCGCGCCAGCACGGGCAGCCACATGCCTGTCCCCTTTCGCGGGGTCCGGGTGTCCCCCAGCCCCGGAGCAGGCGGCCAGGCGCCCCCCCCCCGGCACCCACTGGCCCACACGCGAGCGGTGCCTGGGAAAAGCCCACGCTGCCGGCTGGCAGGGACGGCGCCTACCGGGAGCCCCCGCTGCATCAGGCAGCTCCTGCCCCCGGCGGACGCCTGCGAAGGGGCTGCTGGTGGGGTTTGGGTGCGCTCCCCCCGCCATCCCTTCGCAAGGCAGGTGAGCGGCCCGGCCGACCCCCCCGCGGCAGGCGGGGCGGCTTTCACTCTGCCCGGGCCGCCCCCGGGTTCCACTGCCGCCCACCGCCGCTCCGGCCCCTGCCCTTTCGCTTTGGTTTTGCTCCGAAACCATTCCCCGGCAGAAGCTAAGGGGCGGCGGCGGCGGCACCGAGCCCACCTCCCCGTCACGGAGACGCCGCCGCCGCCTCCATCACGCCTCGGCCCAGGTCCCCGCCCGCCCGCGGGCCTCCGCAGCCCCCTCGGCGCCCACCCGCCCGGCCCGGCCCGCCCCCGCCGCCCCTCAGGGGCAGGCCCCACCCCCTCCCCGCCAGAGCCCCGGTGCGGAGAGACGTTTATACCTTCATCACACCGCAGCCAGAGGGCCGCGGCCAAGGCCAGCGCAGCCAGGGCGCCGGCGGTGACAGCGCCCCGTCCCCACATCCTCCCGGAGGAGAAGGCAGGGGCTGCGGCCGGGCCCGGCGGGGCGCCGCTCCGCGCTCTCCTCTTACCTAGCCACAGCGCGGGGCTCCCGACGGCCCCCGCCAAGCGCGCAGGCAAGCGGCGCACACAACTCATCGGCGCGGCTTCCGGCGCCGGGCCGGGCCGGGCACGGCGGGGCAGGACCGGGCAGGGCAGGGCAGGCCTACGCGGGCGCGCCCGCCCGCCCGGCACCGCTCCGCGCCTCCCCGCGGCGCGCCGCGGCTTCCCCCCCCGCGCCCGACGGCAGCCAATGGTGGCGCGGGGCCTAGCGCGGGCGGGCCGCGCTGAGGGAACGGCCGCGGCTGCCGGCAGCCCGCAGAGCGGGGCCCGGCCGCTGCGGCCTGCTGTGGCGGCGTTGGGCCTGGCGCCCGCCCTGCGGCCGCCTGCCGCCCTCCGGCCGCCTACGCCGCTGGTCCTCGGGTGGCGGGACGAGGTGCGGGCCGGGCGGTTGTGTGGCCCGGGAGGGAACGGGAGAGGAGAGGAGAGGGAGAGCCCGGCCCGGCCCGGCCGTCGCGGCGCTTTGGGGCTGCCTTCCCAGCCCTTCTAATTGGCAGCAATTAAAAACTGCTAAGAATTACCATCTATTGCGCCCGGCATTTAAAAGCTCTTCACGTCCCTCACCTTGCCAGGCGTTTCTGAGCAAACCCCTGATTTATGAGTGCGATTCACAGAATCATTCGTTTCTTGAGCTGCTATTTCTAGCTCAGATATACATCATTTTAGAGCAGTATTCTTGTAATATTTTCTTTTACTCTTAAAACACACCAGAGCCAGTGGAAGTAGCAGCTGATGTTCACCTCTGTTCCTACGGCACCTACTTAATCTAGACAAGGAATCAAAAGATGGTGTTGCCCAGGAAAAACGGACGTGATTATATGCATGAGAAATCTGAAACATTAAAGCTCAAAACAGCTGTAATTTCTGCTCTTAGAGTCCTGGGTATTTCAAGCCAGGGTATTGTCATTAACTCATACAAACTTCTAGCCTAACTACAGCAGTAAAAGTCAATGTTTCCATCAATTAATATGTGAAGGGGTGAAGATGGGCAACATTTTCCTTCACTGTTTTGTGTTATACATAAGCTGTGGTCAGACCTGCTGGTTCTACCTGGACCAAACCCAAGCAGGAGAGATTTGTGCCCTTCAGCTGTGGAAGCATCACTTAAGACAGCCATGCTGCCTGCAAACTGCAAGACAGACAACCTGAGCTTTTAGTAAACCAGATTAAATAGTAACCCAGGTACTGGAGCAGGAACTTGGATGCCTGACAAGTTCACTGATGGGTATTAACTTGTTTATTGAAAAGTTACTGTGCTATAGGTCCTGGTGTCTGGTACGATTTTAAAGTCAATACTGGGTCAGTAAAATTTGCCCTGTATTCAGTCAGCCTAAGTAATGCTTCTTACCCTTTGATTATATGGATGTTTGGCAACCCAAAAGATAGATTCAGCAACAAATCATGTCTAGATTTACATGAGTTTTAACCCAGAAGGAAAGGTTATTGGGTTGTTGAATACCACGTTTTCTTACTCTTGTGTTTTGATTCCAACAGAAAGGATAAAGAACGTGTAATTCCCTGTAACCAGCAGTGATTTAATGTCTGGAAGAGAGGAGGGAAAGAACAATGTGGATGGCTTTTTCATACCATCAAGTGTCTCTGGCTCTACCAAAAACATGTCTTGTGCCCAACAAAAGAGATGCCAAAGTTGTTCAGGTTGTTACACACAACCTTGACATCAACTAAAACAGTCTTGCTACTACTGTTAGCCAACATGAGTATAAAGACTTTGAGCAAAACACACTGCTGCTCCTCAAACATTGTACTGCTCTGCATCTAACTCAAGGTACCTTCTTTGGGTATGGTACTGGCTGCCGTGTCCGTACCATGTACAGTATCAATCCATAACTAGTACTGCCATCTCTGAGCCCAGCTCCAGCGATGTTACTTAACTGAGGGATGAGGCAGGGAAAAAGAACCTTTTACAGAACTACAGAAGATGTGTATGAGGCAAAAGTTCACGTGCCCATCCTAGAGTTAGAGACAAAGCAACTGCAAGAGGCACTTATTTCTTTAGGTATATACTGTGTTGTGCATTTTTTATTGAGCTTCTTGTTCTGACAGTCCTGTCGCTTTCCTTGTCCCTCACTTATATGGAGGGAGGAGTGACCCTGTGGAGTTCCCTTTCATGCTCTGGGCAAAATCCTGGCTTCTTTGCTTGTTGCTCCGTTGCTGGCCCCTACCTCTTTCTCAGAGTCTTGTCCCTCCTTCCCTAGCTCTTGATCTCAGCCTTCAGTTCTAGCATTTTAACCCTTTTCTAGCTGCACTGTCACCACGACATATCTTCCTCATTAGTGAAATAATTGCTGCAACCTCTTCCTCCCGTGCTACACAAAGAAAGGCTAGCCATCAGTGGCTGACCTGAGAATGTTCTACTACTGACAAGGTAGGCAAGAGCTTGGAGGTTTGTCTTAGAGCTAGATGGCAGCAGTCACTGACAGCTGATGCTTGCTGGGAACAGAATGTATATACATAGATAGGGTAAGGTATGGACTGTAAGCTAGATGTCCCTGGGTAGAGACTCCAAAGTAGTGACCACTGTTGGCCATGTTATGGTTTATTCTGCAGGTTCCTGCTGAATCTTTGTTCACAATATTCTTGATTTTTGCTTCTGATCAGCACTTGTCTGAGTCCTTGCCATCCATTTAGTGACTGTTGTGCAACCCTGCCTACCCAAGCCATTCCAAGGTGAACGTGGACAGCAGGTGGCAATAGCAGAGCTTGCAACATTCTTTTCATTCTCTCCACTCAAATCATTGTCAGCCTGTACTGGAATCACCATTTAATATCATAAATATTATAAACATATTCATGTTAACGTATCCATGTCAACAACTGCAACAGGAGGTTTAAGCATTCATGTGAAGTGAGCGAATGGAAGACCTCAGAAGTAATAAGTAGTTTTAATTGAAACTGCCCATAGAATATGACCACAGATTTCTTTCTTGTTGAAATAGGAATCTGGAAGTGCGGTTCATCGTGAAAAAAGATGAAAAAGTTGAAAGTCTTAATTTCATTTGAATGTTTACCTAGCTAAATTGTAGGAGTTAGAATTGATAATGGTAATAGAGAAGGCAGTAATGGTGTATGTGTTAAGATAAAAAGGGGGCCAATCCTGCAGATGTTATTAGCAGTACTATTTACTGCCATTAAAGTGAGTAGAATGAGCATGTTTTACACCAAATATAATGTTTCTCTTAGTACAGGACAAAATGTGTTTTCATATGGTGTAAATTTTAGTTTGCTAGTTTTGATGTCTCTCTAGGCTGCAAAGAAACTGAAAACAGAGTAAGAAGACCTGAAGCTATAATAATTATTCCTGTCATTACACTTCTGTGCATTTTTATATTCAAGAGAAAAGACAGCAGCAAGCAATTATCAACAAGCTGTTACAAAAACGCATCAACATGCTTTGGTTCACCTATAATGTTTACTAGACAGGAATGTCACATGAGCTGAAGAAGGGAAAGGAAACTGTAAGTGAGAACAAATATACCCACACCTGATTAAATACTGTGTAATAAGTTAGTTCCTACAGCTTCTGTAATTCCTCATATTCTTACCAGGGCAGTACAGATACTATCACTTCTAGACATATTCATTACAATAATATTTGTCAAGCCCCATGCTTCGCTAGATAATTTTTGTTTTATTCAAAGTGAACAGTAAGACTTTTTTTTTTCTTTTTGCTGAGTGTTAATGGTAAAAAAAACATTTCAAGGAAACAATAAAGAAAACGTTTCTGTTTTGTCCTCTTCTTAGAGCAGGTGATAAAGAGTGTACTGCAATAGAAGTGAAGAGGGTTTTTTTGGGCTCACCCAACTTCCTCAAACAAGTTCCTGATATCTAGTGCAAATGAACATGTATAAACTTGCACACCTCTTAAGCAACATCCAAAAAGTTAAAGCAAATGGTCTCTTTTTCAATAGGGAATAGGAAAGTAAATACTGTGGATTTACGCAGTTTTCCATAAAACTGCTTTTGCTTTGTCCTTTGATAGCAGAAGGTAACTTTTGCCAAATCCATTAACTTACACAATTTAGAACACTGCTATTATTATGAAATATACTACTCATTTATATCACTTTTTTACTGTTCAATAGCTACATGATGCTTTATTTCAGTTGTGTTGTAGCTGAGCCTGGAGGCTTTGCCTGGGTATTGTCTTATCCATTGTACCTACATAAAAGTCAGCCCCTTGCTCAAAACTCAGCTTTATGTGCATTTAAGAGAGACAGGGATACTCAGAATGATGGACAGATTTGTAAAAGATAAATCGGTTTTATCTTAAGTGACACAGTTCAGTTCAGTCTTGGAAACACATAGTATATATTGAACATGACTGCTAGGAGACTACATGCCATATCCACGAAAGGATTTGAACACTTAAAGGTTTGTCTTTCAGGTACCTTGCTTCCTTTTTTTTTTTTTTCTTTAATATGTTGCTAGCCATCTCGCAGATCTAGTGTATCAACTTTAGTAGTGTCCCCAGGTTTTTCTGGAGACTCTGTAGTTGCTTTCCCCACAAGCCGGTAAACCTTGCATTTGGAGTCAGTCTCAGATTGCTGTAATGCCACGGGCGATGTCTTTGCCCCCAGTTGCTTCTGCAGTTGTGCATAATCTTGTTGCCTGAAGGGAAAAGCTGTACTTCTCTTTCCTCCCTGTGGGAGCTGTTCGTGTTATGTATTCCTGAGATCTTGTATATGGAAAATATACTCTAGTCCTTAATATGCCTGCTCTTCAATATACAGGTGTTAAAATTTAATACCCGTACCTGAGTTTGATTACAGCATCTTGAAAGTCAGCACATATGCATGTGTATTATTTCTTCTTGTTGTTGTCACAGCTGTGTAAGTGTATGGGCAACAACAATTCATTTTCTTCTTGCCAAGGCCAGCTCTGCAAGTTTTACTGGTATAAGTAATCCCATTTGGGAAGGAGAAGGTCATTTAAAAATAAGAGCCAAAATAGGGTAAGAGGGTGGATTATAACTATGTCGTTATAAAGATGACACATCAGAATGATGATTTTCCTTGCTGTATAGGAACAGCTATCCCAGTATAAAGCACCTCTATACAAATATAACTATAGACATGTTAAGAAGTTGAGATAGCAGGGAAATTGTATTGCTTTAGTTCTGTCATGATAAATGATACCTATTTTTGACAGACAAGCCCCAAATACCCTATGCCAATTTTAAATTGCTTCATTTGGCCAATGGTTTTCCACAAAGAAGCTTGTCCTTTCACATGAAGTAAAATAAACTTTTCAAACCCACATTTCCATTTTCTATCCTTCATTATTGTTAACACCTTTCCCAGAAAGGTATGCCACATCAATGAATCCTGTTCTCCTAATAGCACATTTTCATGAAGAGCAGTTAATGAAGGAGCAGCAAAGATCAGGAGAGGCGGGAATTTTGTGTGGGGGTGTAGGAAGGAAAGCCTTGACAGATGGTTCCCCAGAACTAGGGCTGCCAAATGTCACATGTCAAGAAAGAGGATGCGTGGCCAGGGAGAAAGGGAGGCAGGTAGCCCTTCTGCCCCTGAGCTCCCGCTGTCACCTCTGGGTTCACATTAAAAGAGTTCAGGCAGCCCATGCCAGGGTCTCCACCTTGTACCAACCCACCCCGCCTGCACTCTGCTCTCCCGCTGTCTTCCAGTGTCTTCCACCAAAACCGACTCTCATTCACAGATTAAAATACTATTAAACTCGCAATGAGTGAAGGGGAGAGGTCTCTACCTGCCCCTGCAGTTCAGGGAAAGTCTCGCTGCCCTGAGGCCATCCCGCTGGTGCTCCCCAGCTCCAGAGTTTTTCTTCTCCCTCCGCGCCTGCCCACTCTTGGCTTCTTCCTTGCTGGCCATGCTGTGGCTCAGCACCCGCTGCTGGCCGGCTCCAGCCTCCCCCGGCCACGCACTGAGGCTGTCCACAGTGGCCTTCTGCTCCCACTCTCCCTTCACAAGAAGTGGCTTCTGCTGCTGGCAGTAAGGCAGACACAGCCTGCACTTCACCAAAATCCACCCAGGCAGGACCTCGATGGAGGAAAAAGACGTGTGTGCAGCAAAACCCAGACACCTTAGCAAGGACTAACCACGCCAAGCCTTGGTACTCTGGTGGGCGGAACGGGTGGCAGAGTGATAATGAGCTTGGAGAGTCTTGAGCTGCTGAGGCCAAACCTCAGTTAGGGATGCAGAGCTCAAGTGAGGGTGCAATACCATTGTGTTTCACCTGCAGCCTGCAGTGTTGCTGATCTCCTATCATGCTAACCCACCTCTTCAACACCATGCAGGGAGAGGAGAGCTAACAGCCCTCTTCAGGTACCCCACTCTGCAAATAAGGACTCCAGGGCCTTACTTTACCTTCCTCATTCTTTAGTTATACATCCCACTCCCTCACGCTAGCACCCCTAACCTTTGTATCCCCACTCTCCCCTTCTTTTCTCTTGAATACCTCCTTGTCCCACTGCAGAGCACGCTTTGATCCCTGCGCTGTGTTTTCTTTTGCAAAGAGAGTCCCAGCACTATGTTGAATGTGGGGGAACACCTTGCAGTGGAGCAGGCACTGCAACTGGGCTCTGAGTCTCACACACTTTTACTGGATTGCTGTGCATTTCCATGTGATATACTATATGTGACACTGGTGAGCAGTTTCTGCAGGTGATGACAGAGGACCAAAGAAATAGTCTGTAAGCAACCTTCAGGCCAGTTGTCAGCTGGTGAGTTACCTGCTGTAAAAAAGTGTTTTAAGGCACTGCCTTCTAAGTGGCCGTGAAGGCTTCCTCCTGTTATATGTAAACCATATTATTGCTGAACTTATTTGATCCACTCCTAGGGAGTAATAAAATATACATCTTGCTCAGTAAAAACTCCATCTGGTCTCTGAGCTATATTGGCATGGCAAGCGTTCACCTTCCATTGGTGTCACTCACAGTCCCCATCCAGCCACTTATCAGTTCATCTGTCACAAGAAGCAGAAGGATTTCCCTTGCACAGGCAAAAAGTCACCTCCCTGAGGCCTCTGGTAGCTGGTTCTGCCTCTATTCTGGCAACCAAAGCATCACATTTTAAGGTTGTAACAGCCTAAAAAGGATTTAACAGGCTGCCCCTTCTGCTCAGGCATTCAGAACTGTGTCTCTACAAAGAAACTGTGTAGTGGGGAGGGAAGGCACTGCGAATTAAAAATTAATCACTCGTGTTTTTTTTCTGGAAGAGCTCTTCCATAATGCTTCAGAGCAGACAGGAGTTTGCTGGTTAGGAAAATCAGCAAACTGAATGCCATTCTTGTGAGATAAAATGCGATGTCTTTCATTTGCAGCTGTGCACACACAGTCTTAATTCACCCTGGTTTTATTATATCCTTCTGATACCCGTGAGTCGAGGCTGAGACCTCAGGTCTTTCCTTTCTCAGAGGAGGGACCTACTTCCCTCCCTCTTAGGCTGAGTTTATTAAAGCTGCTGACCTGTCGCAGTTCATTGTGATTACATAAATAACTCAGTCACCTTTCAAAATCATCACATTACTTCAAGACAAAAACATTACTGAGTAGTATCATGATGGTAAATATTTGATGGAAAAAAATTTGTTTATCAGGTTTAACAGATGATTGAGGTTATTAGTTTTTCTGTCAAGTGTGTGTTTCTGCACGTGTTTTCTTGACCCTGTTCAGAGGTGGCCTGTCTCTCTGCCCTTCTCCCTCCCTGGTTTTTGTCCTGTTGAGCCAGAATCCACTAGTATAGTAATTTTCTTGAGAGCACAAGGCTTCTCAGACTTGTTTACTAGCCAGAAGATTAATCTTAACTACTCTCCAGTGACTCTAGGATCTCAAAGATGCAAAGGACACCTATCGATACATTAACCTATGAACGTTTCATGTGTGCAGAGTCTGGAGATACAATTTTTGCTTTTTCTGGGCTACCAGAGTCTCATGCCTGTTACAAAAATGCACTTAGACTATTCAGTGTGAGTAAAAAGACTCAGAATTGGAGGTCAAAGTGGCAAAGGACAAAGATGACCTAATTATGGAGGTGTGTGAGGACAGTTTCAGAGTAGTGGAAAAAGTGGAAATAAAGGAGGTCAAAGAGTTTCAGAAATGCTTCTGGCTGAGTATTTTTGCCAGGTCATGAGCTGTAACGGGAAATATGGAGTATAATTCAGCTCCAGATTGTAGACATCTAAATTTAGCTTTTAAATGTAGGTAACTGCCTGTGAGCCACATACCTAAACTTCCATTTCAAGCAATGGAGATCAAGTCCTTAGAGTTATTTGGGCCTGGAGAGCTGCCGAGCTCATCCTAAATTAGACACCTATCAGGCCAGTCAGTCAAAGACCAACTCCTGCTGCTGCTAAGGTACTTCGTAAACTTTGGCAACTGTATTTGGCACATACGCAGATGACTAGGGTTCCCTGAAGCCAGAGGAACCACACACATCTCTCTGGTAACTGTATTGGCAGGGGGAAACTATGAACCTGTTTGCCCACACCAGAAACACACCAGATGGTTGGGACAGCTGAGTGTAATGTATCCTTCAGTGCAAGACTCTTCAAATGTCCCAAAAGCTGCTCATATACTTGCTTGTTTCACATGGTAGACACATAAAGGATGTAAACATGGCATCAGCTGCTCCTGGGAAGCCCAAGACCTTCATCTGTTCAGAGTCTCTCTGCCAGGCTTACTAACATGGGCATAGTCTTGACTGTGGGGCTATGGACAGGAGCTGTAGGACTCAGGGCTCTTTGATAAGAGTGGCTAGATGTGTCTGCAGTAAACACTATTAGTTGAAAAGATGTGGCATGAAAACCCTGGCACTTTATATGTATGGAGTATTTATGGAACATCTAGGGAAGGCAAAATCAAATTTTATGGCTCCAGCACTAACATCTATAGCTCAGTCATTTACAGGGGAAAGGGCACTTTCCTATGTATTTCTCTTTTATCTTACCCTCTACTCAACCTAAAGGTTAAAAAAAAGCCCAAACAGATCCACAATGACATTATCAGAGCTTATTTTTATCTTTTTTTTTGCAGAGTTCACCAGCAAGGTTACAAATCTTTTTGGTATATCGCACAAGGATTACAAGAATTTAACTACTAATGGATTTTCACAGTAGAACATACGATGAGTACAGAGCACTTCTGGAAACACAGTATGTTCATACAGTTCAACATAAGATGTGTGAACACATGAATACTTAACAGCAGATATTAAGAATAGATACCATCAGCTAACATAGGAGGATATATGCATAGATAATTGACTTGCACTTCATGAGAAGGTTCTTGGTCCCTCGCTGCTCACTGCACATTCCCTTCACAAGGTATTTGTGGTACACATCTGCCTGAAAAGCACCATCAGCTCTGTCTGTGCCACTGTTTCGGTCATGTCCTTTCTTGCTGTTGTTAGGCTTCTGTTTGCAGCTAAAGGCTGTTACTTCCATCTGCTGTGGGCAAAAATCTGCCTCTGATTTGACTCTCACTGTCCCTTGGCAGCATGCCACAGAAATGTTTCTCCACAAAAACAGTAGCTGTCAGTGCTGGATTTTAGGGACTGCAGGATCATCTTCAGTACATAACAGTGCATCTTTACTTTAGTTATTATTAGGTCTCTCAAGGAGATGAATTTCTGGGCCTGGACTTCTGAGCTTCATAGGTTCCCCAGATGGGCAAAGTGACTGATGTACAGCCCACTGTTCATGCAGACACAGAGCAGCCTGGTGAATTGTGATGCTACGAATCTCCTCCTTTCTTTTCTCACTTTTAAGGAAGAGAGCTTGAAAGAGAAGTGATTCCTCTCTTGTAACCCATATATACCACTGTGCTCTGCTGTCTACCCAACAAAAGCTTTCCTCTCTCCTACGCCCTTTGTAATCATTATTGACAGCATGATTCTTCTGATTGTCAATCAGATTTATAACACAGGCATCACCTTCAAATTGAGTTCCTTGCATCCAGCTATGCTTAAATCCTGCAGGTGATTTTTGCCTACTGTTCTGAGGAAGTGATCCTTCCTGTCTACTCACACACCAAAAAGCTTGTCAAATACAGGCACTGCAATATCAGAAGAAGAATGAGGACTGCTATTTTTTGTCAGAATCCTTGTCTGTAATTCCTGTCACGCTTAGAAGTACTACTCACTGATCAAGACCCCATTGCACTAGGATTGTGTAAAGCTTATAAAAAGGACAGGGTCCCAGAAAACTTTACAATCCAAGTATATGAGACAACACTCAGGTAGATACAAGCAAGCAGACAGGAAAATGCAGAGAATCAAGAAGTCATTATTGGTCAGCATGGGGGTGACAGTACTTCCAGCACACCTGCAGCAGAAGAGTTTCAAGATATTTGCTGGAAAGCTTTAAAAAGTCCAATGCATTCACTGCATAAACGTTTATGGTACTGTCCCAGATGTGATGGCTGCAAGGGAGGAAGCACCGAAGGGATGCATCGAGATATGCAACAAATGGCCAGCTGGTGTCTGGAATCAGCATCTTAATAGAGACTGAGGGATAACAACACAGTGCAAACATGCTAGGAAAGTTCTTGAAAATAAAGACAGGAATATATTTGATGAGGGAGAAAAAAGAGCAGAGAATAAATGTGGTGTTCAAAGATAAACTGATGAAGAGGAAGTAAAAGAAACAAACAAGAGGACAGAAGCTGTTACATATCGTGGTAAGGGTGAAACCTTTAGCTCAGCAAGCCCCTGAGCTGCTGACTGTGGGAAGAATGAGAGGAACCCTCTAAATTTCTAGTTTTTTGCCCATGCTCTGAGCATCTCTGGGACTCCACAGGTGATTTTAAGGAGTGCGAGATAAGGTGAATACAAAGAAGTCTTGCAAGTAGGGTTAGGCATTTGCACTGGCAAATGTTTCGGAAAGTTTGCACTGAAATGTAATGGTCTGTACATTATTTTCCCTAAATACACCTCATGACCAAAAGTAGGGCATGCCAGCTTTTGTTACCAGGACAGATGGAAGAATGAAGGACGTATATAGAATGTGAGACTCAGTACCAGAAACTTATCTGTATTACAGTTACAAATTTCTTAGCTGTCTTTAGCTGGCTAGAGAAAAACTATGATATCTGACTAAGATACTGGTATCCAAGTAAATCCAATTCATGCGCAGTCCGCATTAGATTACTTGCAGGATACAAAAGTGTCTCTTAAACATGCTCAGTTTTCCCTCCAACCACTCAGCACCTTTTCCCTTCAGAGCCGCTCACCTTATCTCAGCCTTTTTTCCCCCTTAATATAAAAGTTTTGAACCAAACATCACTTACAGTGAAATTCTTTTCACCTAACTCTTGTTATTTAAAAGTTAGCCTATTAATCTAAAAGTCAATCTACGGATTCAGTTCTGGATTAATAAATTGAGAGAGTAGTTCATTTAATTCCTTAAAGTATGAACTTACATTTGCAAAGATATTGTAAGTCCTTTAAGGCTGGGCTTCAATTTTTTTCTTGACCTTGTTATGAAAACTGTGGTTCAGGTGCACTCGAAGGTAAATCCTGTGTTAACAGTCCCAATTGCCCACATCGGGGCACCTGTTGGAGTACATCGCTGCCCCATCCATTCTCATGTATCTAGGTCTTCCTTTGGTGGAAAAGAGACTCAGGGAAGGGAAAGGAGATCAAATATCTGTCTTTCCCCCTTGTATGCAGTCAGGGTGGAGTCACAGTGGGTATCTGGACCCTGATGCTCTTTGATCTATGACATATTATACCAGATAATCTCTATTTATATTTGTTACATAAGAGTGGTGTGATTATTTTTGAGCTGTCAGACATGGTATGTGAATCTATACTTTACAAAGCAGGTCACAAAACCCAGGAAGGGGAAGAGGCTAACAGGACTGTATTCAAAGGCCTTTAGCAGCCACTTCTCTCTTTTTCCTGTGTTTTTTATACTAATCTCTTGAAATTTTATGATGTTGTTTTCATATGTGTTTTCCACATTTATTACTTGAGATTATTTATGTTATTATTGAGCTCTTTATGTGCCTGTGACTGCTCTTATCATGATTCTTCTAATTTTTAAAATGTTGATGAATACTTTTGTTAGAGAAAAAAAGAAGCATGTATAATGATTTGTAGGCACAGCAAACCAGAAAAGCTGCCCGGTTTTCTGAGCTCTCGGTTTTAATTCTATCTGTCCCTTTAACATCAGCTGAACACTTAATACTGATGAGAAGACAGCTGGTTGCTCAGACATTACAACATCTGCTGGCTGCTGTATAAGCATGAGACTTGGAACAGCTTCCACTCACTTTGCACCTGACTTTTTTGAAAATGGTCCAGTTTTTGTGTTTGTGAACTGATTTGGTGCCTTTATTCATCATAGAGCATCTCCTCTTTCCTTCTTTATCCATCCTTGAATGTGTGCCACACCATCTGATAATAACAGATTGAACTGGAAGGATAGCACTTGATTTTTAGTTTTTACACAGTTCTTCCAATATTTCCTTTAGTTAAAGCAAAAAAAAAATATTTTTGGAGTGCCTGCAAGTCTGTGTGACTCTTTGTCTCCTGTGCCACAGGTGTCAGAAGTGAGAAAATGAAACACCCAAATGCTCACAAGCTTGGAGTTATGTGCAAGGGGCTGCTAGAGAATCTGCGTAGGGGTGAAGAGTCTCTGGTCCTGCAGCAGCTGAACTGTGAGGTCTTGTTTCTTTAAAGAGGAAACAGGTAAAGCTTGTGACTAGTAAATGTGCCTGAAAGATTAATTAAAGCAGCAGCACTGGTATCCACTCGCAATAAAGAGCTTCTGGGTCCCTGACTGTATCTGTGTGAGCATCCAGTGAGGAGTAACCTTTCCAGGGCTATAACCCGCACTCAGAATGCTTGCCATGCTGCTGGGACCTTTCAGCAAAATACCACAAGATGGTTTGCAAGTACTGAATAGGTACATGTACAGATGGTGGCTTTCTAATTCTGTAAAATGCTTTCTTTCCAGCACACAACACAGGCATGTCGTTCCATGCTGGTGTGAATGTGCTCATACAGTTTGCTAAAAACATCCTTTATGTTAAAGAGACAAATGGGGAGATAGGAACTTTATTTACCATCAACACAAAAGTAAGTGGGGATGCATGTCATTGCCTCTTTCCGCTTCACCTTAGGTGCTTTCTCAGGGCAGGACCTGCACAGACACATGCTCCTGTATAACCTCAGGTGTGCAAACTGATTTCCAGGGTGAGGTGGGAAGTTGTTGATGTGCTCAAAGTTCAGCACAGGGCTAAGAACTTGCAGACCCAAAGTTGGGAACATAGGTTCTCCAGGGGCAGGAGCATGCCTTCCCAGGCAACTAGATATATATGTCGTCAACAGCATGCCCTCATCCAGAATTCCTGTAACTGTGTTTGCTGGCACAGCACTTGAATGTCTTGGGTCATGCTTACTAGCTACAGATGGTGCTTCACGAATGAATTTACACATGTTCTGGATTGAAGTTAGCTCCCTGGAGTGAGGGTGACAGGAGCTTACCGGGATAGGCACCAGGCGCTACCCAGTGTCCAGCACAGCCAGGGCTTTGAGTCTTGCCCAGAACCTGTAGGTACCATTGCTATAGAAATAATACTTTTTTCCTACTTTGTCAAGATATGAGATGATTTGCTGCTTTTTAAGAAAAAAAGGGAAACTATTATTTAGGATTTCAAAGATTTCTACAAGGTATATTTTTGTTCTTCTTTGTTGGGATTCTGCATTTTTACGCCTTGCTGAACCATGTTCACTGGATCACCTCTTACTCTCTTTCCAAGCAGAATTTGTGAATTGTGCCAAGAAGTGTTGGTCTTTTTAGGTCTCTCTGACTCACCTGCACTGGACCAAATAGCTGTGGTGATTTAGGCTACAAGCATTTTAACAGCTGCCTGCTCCTTCCCTTTGCCAGGGAGACCAGAATTTCTTCTTTTGGCTGAGCTACTGCAGTCCATAGGTCAGGGTAGCAAACCCACTTCATCCACTCTTTAGCTACAATAAACTCTGAACTGGAACACTTAAAGTATGTGCTTGATTACGCTGGACGTGTGTGGATGGACTAGAATTTTTTTTTGGTGATGGTAGTGCCTTTGTCAGGTCCCTTTTACACAAAAGCCTTGTGAGGAAATATGGACACACTGATCTCCATTTTTGATTGTAGACAGAAGCAGATTTGATTGACACTTGTTGTGACAAGGCTAGAGTGTATTTGCTTGTGTATGTATACAAACCCTCCTGGGTGCATTCCCTATGAAGGTTGAAAGGCAAGGGTAGAACTAATTTGCTTTAATTGAGGTGTTTGAAGGTAAAATATTTAGCTTTAGGTTGTCATTGTAGGCTCTGTCCCGATCCAATGTCAGGGAAGGTTTTGATATGATCCCAAGAGCAAGATTAAGACACAAACGAGGTCCAATGCCATACACCCAAACCAGTTTTTATTATTAAAAGTGAAGAGTGGTAGCGGTAGGACAGAATGGAAGGAAAAGACAGAAATCAAGCAAGTATCTGGAATAGAGTTGCAAGAATAGTCACCATCATGGATCCAGCAGCGTCCTGTTGGTCCTGTCTTCAGTTCTTTGGTGGTGGGTGCACACACAGCAAAGTTCTCTGTTGCCTTTTAAGCTCATCTCATCAGCTGATTTGCATACTAGACAAAGAGAGTCAGGTATTCCACAAACTCATTTCCATGAGCAATTGAGTCAGTGGTTGTGCTGCTCTGTCCACCTTTGGTTTTGCCTCAGTTCCCACAGATCTGGTGACTTCATGCTTCTTGAGCAATCATCCAGCTTTTGGGGCAAAAATGATCACCTCTTATCAGTTCTTATCACCTCCTCACTGGTGAAGTTGCAAGGTATGCATGGCATCTGGTGTACACAATAGAGCCACAAAGTATCGGGCTAACACAATGGAGCCAGTGATCGGCAGTCCTTCTGCTTGATGAGAAACACTTGGTTTCACTCAGTTCAAGTTTCCTGCTCTTTGAGGCTTATCCATAAGTTGATAAATTGAGTTTGTCAATACAACTGCAAGGGAGTGGGAGGGTGCATCCTTCGATACACTCCTGCTTTCTTGGGTGATATTCCTTAGATTAATTACAAAGGCTACAGCTGGTCCTTGATGAATGTTCGAGACATTACTTAGACCACCCCGTGACTCAAAGCACACACACCAGCAAGCTTTGAGACAAACATTTGACATTTCAGTCCCTCACAGGCTCCTTTTATAATCAATGACCAGTGAAATATACCATCAAAACTGAAATGTGTCATCCCAAAATGAATGCCTGTGAAAAATTAGGTGAGTAAGAGAGACAATTCTTCTGTTTCCTTCCGTTTTACTTAAAGAGAACATAGGGTACTAGCTCTGACTGCTGTGGATGACTGTGGATTGGTGGCAATATTTCAGTGTTTCCTGGACTTCAAAGTCCCTCTTCACAAGTAACAAAAGTAGAACACAACTATGAAGACATAAGAATAAGTGACAGAAGGACTTGAGATGTGACTATCAGGACTGGATGGCTCTCCTCCAGGAGTGATAAAGAATGAAACAGCTGACTTTTTAATAAATATCTACATGTGATCATCTCACATTTATTATGCCATGCTGAGATGAAACCCTAACCCTGACTCTAACTCTAGCCCTAGAAATACCAGTTAAGTTATAGATAATTTATTTTTGCATTATCCTGAAGAACAGAAATATTGCTAACACTGAACTCATGCTAAAGAAATTCCAAAGAAATACCAACCAGTTATCGTGGTCTCATTACTAAGAATAGTAATTAGCAAACACATTGAGAATGACAAAATACTGAGGTGCTTATGATTTAAGAGCAAATTATCAGCTTTCATGAGGATAAATTCTGACTAATGTTGTGTCCTTTTTGTAGCAAATTAATAAAGGAAGGGAGAAAGAAAACCAAGCAAATCATTTACTCACTGAACTTTAACACAACAAGCTATAAAAGAAACTTGAAAACCACAAGGTTGTAGGAGCTGTTCTATCATTAATCAAAACCTGCAAGAGAAAGGAAGCGAAGGATAATAATATCAGTCTGAAATGAGGTTAAATTTGAATTGTTCGAGCGATCAGTACATGTAAAAGTTTCTTGTGTACTATCATCAGCCAGAGTGAAAAAGAGAATTAGCCAATTATCATAAAAGGTGTGTATAATTAATTAGAAAAATGTTACAAATCTAAAAAATTGTTGGAGATTAGCACTTACTTTCCTCAAACTTAATTTCACCCAGCTATGCTGCAAAACCGTCCTACAGTATTATCTTATTCAAGTATCTCATAGAGTGAAGAAGGATTCAGTTTCCTCATCCAAATCCCTGGAATACATCCATTTGTTGAGTTTCAGGTTCTGCATTTTTTAGTGTCCAGGGAGTAGGATGGGAGTGCAGCTGGTCACAGTTGCTCATGCTTTATACCTCTTGACATATAAAAGCTTGGAAAAAAGCCATGAGCGTGCCATCATGAGTATGCTGGCTTGAACATTTGGCCAGTGGCATACAAAATAGAAACCCTAATGCCTGACCCCAGCACACAAAACATAGACTCAAAGTATGGCAATACTGCCACAGAGGGAGAAGAAAGCAACCCATAAGGTAACACTGTGTAAGAACATGTTAAAATCTCACTCCAGACTTAAAACTTCCTCTAGACTTTTGCATAGGTTTGCCACCTGGTTATTTTGTAGGGGCTGGTGGTAACAGGAGCTTGGCAGAACCATGCAGGCGATCTTATTCACTGAACAGTTGCACTGACCAGGTGGTCCTCTGAGGTTGGCTGGGGACACAGACGCTTCTTTTTACACTTTCTAGGAAGTGTCCGGATGCAATTAAGCGAGCCAGGAAAAAATCTGTTCTTCATTCCTCGGAAAGCTGAGGTAGTACGGAAGAAATGCTTTGGGTTTTCCAGAATACACTCCTAAAATGGTTTGGCAACGAAGCATGTTTGATCACTGAAACACAGACAACACAGTGTCATATTTTTGGAGGGGTGGGCTGAGGGGGGGAAACTCCTGCAATGTGGAAACAACCCAAGGTTGTTTTTTGCTGCCTTGTACACCTTGTGGCACCATGAAGGTGTCACACAATGGGAACCATAGGGTAATCTTTTCACACCCTGTGGAAATTTACCTACCCTCTGCCTCTGAACTGGCTACTGGTATTGAGTTGAGAAGGTCTCAGTGGGTGCCAGCTTGCAGTAGAAATATTGCCTTGCTTACAAGGATGAGAGAAATGGGTCTAACTCAGTATGACGCTTTCTTAACGTCATTTGAGTCCTGTTAAAGACAGGGTCTTTATTTTATCCATTCTTTTTGCACAGTCCTGTTCTTCAGCCCTTGGAAACCCAGAGGCTTTCTGGACAAGAACTGTTTCTGTAGCTGAGGGAGAGGTGACTAACCAAGTAATCTGCTCCAGAACCACATTCAGCATTACTAACACATCCATTAAAGCCTGTAAAGTGCATGCAAGTAAAATTTATGGAATATGATTGTCATTTGCCTGTTTCCAGTGCCTCTTAGATTGTCAAATAAATTGTTGAAGATTAGGGCTTCATTACCGTCTTTATTAGAGGCATGAACTGAGGGACGGAATTGTGAAGGAATGTGAATAATAACAAGGAAGAAAGTCACTCCTAGGGTTTTGGCTGGGATGGCATATTCCCAATGAGCTAATGAAGACTTTGCAACAACCCTTTTTTCTTAACGCCTTCAGTTTAAAATGCCAACCGAATGAATCAAAATTAGGAGTGTTCAGCAGAGCAAGAAAGACTGCAGAGGACTGCTCCTGCGAAAATTAATAGAGACGTTCTGGAACCCCGGCTCAGACGCATGAATGAGTCTGTAACCTCAACTATCAAAAATTCGTTATATGTGTAGCTTTGGGGGATTTAACAAGTCATTTGAAAGATTGGAGACTATTGTAGAAATGCAAAACAAATTAAATATGTTCGTTACAGTATCATTACTTCATTTTGCCGTCAGTAACTGGCACGTATGGTTTGGCTGAACAGACATGGAACAGTTTCTTTTGATCAGTATGAATTACAATGCATTTTGCCCTGCTGCCGCTCTCTGTTATTCCTTCCGTGGCTCAGATTGCACAGGTTTTGATTAATGTACATACTTTACATGGGGTCATTTTTTCTTCTATAACCCCACTCATAATTATATAAAAAGACAGTATCTACCCTGGGTTAGAACTCCCTTGTTAGAGAAAACACACCTACATATGCACTTTTTTTCTTCCTGAATTTTTCCTCTACAGTTTTAAAGGAAAATAACTTTGAAGCTCGTAATTTCTGTTCTGTAATTAACATAGTATTGGTCTAGGAAGAGAGCAAGCCTAGAAATGAATAATCAGCCAGAGTCTCTTACAGAATACTTCCCTGACAGCTACAGGCTTGGCCTGATGGGATACACTTTAACAGAGTCTCAGCAACTAGTAACTGAAGGCCTCGACTACCTCTTTGACCTTACCAAGACCATTTGATATAAGGACCTAGTTTTAGGTATCCAAGTAAAACCAGTTACTCCCAATGTTCTATATTTTTGTGATTGAAGTCTATGCATTGAATTGGTAAACAAAATTTAAGCCAATCGATATTATTGTGTTAATATATATACCACTGCTAAAAGACTCAGTCTGCCTCCCGGCTGAAAAAGTTCAATTATCCCTTTTCAATATGGATAAAAGTAGAGATTTTTTTTTCACTTTTCCAAAAATGTTTATGCAAAATTTCATTTCATCCCGACTTCAGTGTTGCTTTTATTCTCATATAGATGTAACTCTACAGGCTTCAGAATGCCCCATATAGAAGTTATTTAACTTTCCAGAGACTTCACTAATAATTTCCATTAGTGTACAATGGAAATTATTGAAACTTTGAAATTATTCGGGTTGTATTAACATTTACAATACTGCAAATGGTGTCAGACACTGGCTCCTTGTAAGTAAGGCAACATTTTAGCTAGTCACTTTGCTGCTTTATTTCTAATGGCTTGCAACACTATACTGTACCTGACTAAGGATCTTCTTTGTCATTTTCTGATTTTGGCTGTCATCTGTATTTCAAGGCAGGAGAAAAAGCAGCTCTTCTTTTCAACTATCCCACCGACATACAGGCCTCGCTGATAAAGTGAAAACAAGGCAGCCCGCCTCTTGGAAAAGTGTTTCTAACTAGCTGCAGATACTAGAGTAAAGTAAGTGCTACTCCTTTGCCCAGGACTGGCAGAAGCTGCTCCACAGAGCTCTGTAGCAGCCATGGAGAGCTTTTTACTCATCATGAGCAACGACTGAAATATGTTTGAGAATCCACATATTATCATTAAGCTTAATTAAAAATGGAGGAGAAAACCCCAAACCACCTAAAACTCTCAGCACCACAGTTTGCATTAAAGGAAATCCTCAGCTTGTTTTTGCCCCCCAGTTGCTCTTTCTTTACTGTGACCTTTGGTATGCAAGGCACGTACCCAGATTTGGGTTAAGACACTAGGATATTTAGACCACAGTTAATTCAGTTATTTGTATACTTTCTTACCATACAAATGTCTGTATTTTTTCATGCTGCCAGAGTACTTAGTCCAGTCAGAAGGTAATTTCTGAGGTATGTGAGGAAGCATAATGTATAGACCTTTTTTTACTATAGATATACTGGCATTACATTACGACTTGGAAAGCAGGGAATATACAGATGAAAAACTTGGAAGCTGACTTGATGACTTTCACTCCCAGCAGCCTAATCCAGTACACCCGCTCATTCCCACAGGCTGTGTAGAGTAATGGGGTGAATTCCTCTTCCCAAAGCCACAGAAACACCCTCAGGTAACTTCCACAGAATGAAAGCCCCTGTGATTCCTGCGGCTGAGTGTGCTGGGTTTATGTGGTGGGGTTTTTGGTAGCGGGGGAGGGGGCTACAGCAGTGGCCCCCTGTGAGAAGCTTCTCGAAGCTCCCCTGGCTCCAAGTTGGACCCACCTCTGCACCAAGGCCAAACCAATTAGCGATGGTGGCCTCACCTCTGTGATAACGTATTTAAGAAGGGGAACCTGGGAGAAGAAGTTGGAATTGTGAGGAGGAGTGCGAACACAGAGGTCAGTGGAAGAAAGGAGGAGAAGGGGAGGAGGTGTGCCAGAGCAGAGACTCCCCTATATCCTGTGGTGAGACGGCAGGGCCACCCCCCCTGCCACCATGGAGGTCCACGGTGGAGCAGATGCTGACCTGCGGCCTGTGGAGGGCCCACACTGGAGCAGGTGGCTGCACTCAAAAAAGGCCAAGACTCTGTGGGAAGAAGCCCCTGCTGTTGTAGTTCAGAGCTGAGAGGATTGCAATGTGTGAGGATGACCCATGCTGGAGCAACACAGGAACGACTGCAGCCTGTGGGAAGAACTCAACCAGAGAAGGTTCATGGAGGACTGCCTCCTGTGAGAGGGGAACCACTCTGAAGTAGGGGAAGAATGAAAGGAGCTCCCCCGACCCCTTGAGGAGGAAGGAGTGGCAGGACAGACCGCACTCCCATTCCCTGCCCCCTGTGCTTCTGGGGGAGAAGAGGTAGCGATATCAGGAACAAAACTGAGCCTGGGAAGAAGGGAGAGGTGGGGGGAAGTGTTTTTAAGATGTGGTAATGCTTCTCACTGTCCCACTCTGTCTGTTAAGTGTTGTTGTTTTTAGTGTCTGAATTAAAGTGATGTTCTTTTTCTTCCCCTAAGGAGTCTGTCTTTTGTCCGTGACTGTAATGAGTGAGCCACCCCTTCCTGTCTTTATCTCGATTCTGAAAGCTTTTTGCTTTATTTTTCTCCTTCCCAGTCCTGAGGGGGTGGGTGAACAGCTGAGTGGTGCTCAGAACACTGAGGCAGTACCCGTCCACCAGGACACAGCTCCGCAGCCTTCAGGACACATGCTGCTCCAACTGGATTTTCTATTCTGCTCTGACCACTTTGCACAGCTCAGGCACTAGCAAACGGCTGCAGTGTATTTGGAGGTGGCCAGTGGAGAACTTCCTCCACACAAAGGGGCTTTTCATTGGCATTAGGCATGGAGAGCCAGCAGAATTGTGCTCTGCACCAGTTGTGCTGCCCTGCGGTAGTTTACTGGTGCCAGGGGAAAGGACAGACTGGAGAAGAGGGACTGACAGAGGTCGGTGTCCATTTTCCAGACAGTCCCAGGATGGGGGATGCTGGCAGACTGCACACAGAGCCCCTGCACCAAGACCATCACCTGTTGTTGATGAGGAACAGTGGATTTTTTCATATGTATTTAAGCACAGGAGGAAAAAATATGCCCAGCAGCAGCCCCAGCACAGCCAGATGGTAACACACAACCTGAAAATTATCCAGTAGGCAACAACAGGACACCTAACACAGGTTTTGTTCAAAACAGATTTCAGCACAGTACTCGCCTGCATAGGAGGGAGTAGAGGGATATGCTGTGCTGGCACCTTGATGAGAGTGAAAGCAAGGACTATAAACTGCACTTTAAAGGAAGCTATTTGTTTTCATGTGTTCAAGGGATGCTGTCAGTCTCTATGCTCATCAGAAACAAATAGCAAACAAGTTTTCCAGGAAAGCAAGCGTGATCTTAACAGCATCTGACTGCACATGCGAACATTTTCTGACTACAATGACATTTCTATTGCTTTTTTTATATAAAGTATCCTTGGGAAGAGTACTCCATGACAGAGAATTTACTGTAAAAGCAAAGCAGAAAAAAAGTGACTGAAGAAGGAAAACCTTCTCATTCCAGTGCTGTAAACATGGAGGTGGCTGTTTGGATCTGGGTTGAAACCCAAGAGATCTTGCACTCAGCATTCTTCTCATGGCATCCATTTCCAACCAGTGTGAAGAGGGGTCTCACGCCGGTCGGTGAATTCCCCAGGCAGCAGCAGCCTGGGCTGTCATGACAACCACAGGGCTATGGCCACGGGCTCTGGACGCTCACACACTGCATGGCTGTTGGGTTTGTGACTAATCCTTTACCATCAGCTGACTGTTGCCCTCTGCCAAAGCTTCTTGCAGGTCAGAGATCACGGGAAGTCATTTCCACTGGGCCATTCATTTGTATTGCTGACTTAATGGTACTTTCCTGACTAATGGTACCAGATTATTCTGGGAAATAATGTATTAATTGACCATTTTGTCAATGGTCTAAAAAATCGTATACCCTCTTTTGTCTCTTTCAATTCAGTGGTGGCCCCTAAGCCATTTCTTTCCCAGGTTCATGGTCATTCTTGATTACTGCAGTGGTAGACTGCAGCCTGTGACAGACAACATGAACAGCAGTATCCCAAGTATGTCAGCATCTCAGCACAGTGTGACTGCAATACAAATGATTTTTGGACTGATGATGTGACTATTCAGGGGAAGAGACTCTCCATCTCTACCACAGTACCTTCACAGCTCTTATCAGCAGAGCTTTTCTAGGGGGTGAACAACCTAGGTAATCTCTTGTCATCATACACAAACCCAACACATGTCTGCTGTTTGAATCATTAGTCTTTGTCAAGTATTTCCTGCTCTGATAAGTTTTCAGTTTAATTTGTGGATAGGATCATTCATATTCAGAGCGGTGGTAGCAGCGCTGTATCCAAACAGGATGAATGCTGGTCCTTACTTGCCACGGTATTACTGCAGTTTCACAATGCTGTTGTTCCCTGAATAAGAGGAAGGGGGATTAAGAGTGCTATAGTCCTCCACTGGCACACCGGGCATGTGTTCAAGGGAAGACATGCAGCCCCTGCTCCCCCAGACCACATCTCAGCATTGCTGAGACCAGCACTGAACTGCACCAGGGCCGCCGCCAGCCAGGGCCACCGCTGCCCTGGTGTGAGACCCTCTGGGCAGCTGCAGCAGTGGGAGCCCCGGACACAGACTCTGGGCAGCTCTAGGTCTCCCTCTCCAGGCGCAAGGCTGTTGAAAAAGCAACTGCTGAGGCTGATCGGTTTGCCAGCTTCTTCAGAACATAAGACTGTCAATCCATCACTGAATAAAAGCTTTCTTATTGCAGCCACACGACTGTTATGTATTTGCGCTTTCAGGTTAAGCAGTTAGCAAAGAGTAGTGAGGGAATACTTAGAGACAGCCAATCTCCTGGGCCTTCTGAGCCAAGGGTCTTCCCCTGACTCTTTGAAGCTAGTTCATTCATTAGCTGCTGGGGAACAGCAATAACCAGGTGTCAGGATTTACCAGAATTTACCTCCGATACCCTTCCCCACGAGGTGGGGCTGGCACCTCTGCAGTCACGCAGAGGGCTGCTCTGAAGGCTCAGCAGGTCCGTGAGGGGCTGGCACCTTCCACGCAGTGATGGCAGTTCTGCCAGAGGTGCTGTTACCTTTAACATTGCCAAAGACTACTTAAATGTAATGGGTTTGCAATTTAAAACACTAGAAACAGGTTTTCCATTATTTATGATTTCCACAGCCACTTAGTTTCCATGGGAAGCGTATGCTTTGATCCCTCTGCTTATAGTGATGTCCACCTTTCTTCTTGGGTCATGGCACACACATTTCTCTTACCTGTATGACTTTAGCTAGCAGTCACCTGGTTTTCAGAAGAAATATCTGAACCTGGACATTAGCAGCCAGGGTGGGCTGTCTCATTTCTCCTCATTCACTTTCCTATTAGTTCAACAGTCCGAGCACACG
This sequence comes from Strix aluco, assembly GCF_031877795.1. Taxonomy (NCBI): domain Eukaryota; kingdom Metazoa; phylum Chordata; class Aves; order Strigiformes; family Strigidae; genus Strix; species Strix aluco. The sequence goes on from NC_133932.1 coordinate 72,524,194, forward strand.
GACTCTCAGGCACAGTGTAAAGCTCTTTGGCTTTCCAGGGGCTCTTTGAGGGCAGCGAGACAAACAGGCTCAGTGTGAGGGCCCTCAACAAGCTTAAAGGTGTAGCCTGAATTGCCCAGAAGCTGGTTTTCATTTGGGACATGGTATCGCACCGAAAAATGATTCTGTGAAGAGGAACATCAAAGAATCGCGGACAGCCTGGCTGTCTCCCGGCGTACCACTGCGACTTGTTGGGATTTAGAAAGTCAGAAAAAGCAGAAGCTCAAAATATCTAAGGGGCCACCACAGCCGAGAGCCCGGCGCTGAGAATCAGGCGGAGGAGCGGGCGCTGGGTGTTCACGAACGACTCCCGGTACAGGAACCCCCGGCCCCGGCCCCGGTCCCGGGTCCCGGTTCCCGGTTTCCAGAGCCAGGATCCCGGCCGGGGGACCCGTTGCTGCCACCTGCCGGCGCCGGTGCCCTGCAAAGCCCCGGAGTGAAACCCAGGCACTCCCCAGGTCTTCCTTCTTCCCCCCTCTCTTTATGCACAACACATATTATCTTCTATTATCTTCTGGTTTTCAAACTTGTCCGGGACCACACATAGCCCAAGCGCTCACACGACATCCAGCATGTTTTATCCTACTTTTTAAGGTAAATATTAATAATGCATACTGCACGTTTAACAGAGGAGATTTTGGAAAAAAGACATCTGAGAAAAATGGTAATCACTTTTTTCCTTTGCATGAGCTTGTTTCAGAAGTAATTCCTCCAGTTTTTGGCTGTGCCAGTACTGCTGGGGCACATATATTGTATATATTTCTGCAGTCTTGATTTTCCTACTTGTCCAGATAAAGACCCAAGTTTGCAGCTGTCCGAGATTGCACCTGCTCCCTCCTGTCTTAACATCAAGTTTTCTTTTACACAGAAAAAATAAAAAAAAAAAGGACAGCTAAAGGACAGGTATGGTGCTTCAAGCATAAAATCAGGACACGAATTTTTAAGCATCCAGACTTGGCAAGAGTAACATGCCCTCATGCCCCATAATACAGTCATATCCTGAATGTCCTGTTGTGATTGGAGTAGTTCATGTTTCAAGACATGACAACACAAATCCACAAAACCTCCACGTACTGTAGTACGATACTAGGCACCAACGTACATTGTAGATTCTTCCAGGATGTCTCCCAAAAGGATATCTATCTTCCAAAGGATATCTTCTAGGGGAAATCACTACAAATGCCACAGAACTGCAGAAACTAGAATTTCTTCTGAACCATTTCACGGTTGGGAGGATGTAATTTCACATCATCACAGAGAAAGCAAGGATCACAATCACCTAACTCCCATGGTTTCGGACAAATTAATTGTAAAGTGTCTATGAGGAATGCCATGTGTGAGCAGAGAGCTCCTGCTTTTATCTTCTGAGGAAAAATGTTCTTAGTCAGAGAGAGGAAGTTGATGCAACACATTAAAATCCTAATTTTCTTAGCCAAAATAGAAACGCCTCTATGGGTATGCCTACATTGTAGCCAAATTCACGACTACAGCTCCAAGTAGTTCAGACTATCATAATTCCCACCCACAGGCTTCTGCTGTGTTAGCAACAGTAAGGGGTAAAGATGCGTTGACTCAGCTCTCCTCTCTCTGACATAATTTGGGTCAAATGGATTTTTTCTTCATCTTACTTACTGGAAAAGATGTCAAGGAGATGACCTTGAGCATTCAGCCATGAAACTACGGTATTGTGCAAATTTTTAATTCATTCCAAATTAATATCTTATTGTACATTTTTAAACAAAAACCTCTGGAAGTTACAAAAGGAAACATGGAGTCTCAAAGGAAAAAGTGCACAACGGATATTAACAAAACCCCTACTATGTTCACCAGACTGGGGCCATGACTGTTCAGTACTTTTGATAACCTCATATAGCCAGTCTGTTAAAGCCTTCTGAAAGTCTGGATAAACTGTGTTGGGTTTTTTTTCCCTGCTTAGGAACACATTTAAACAACTGTAACCAAAGAGGGAGATTTTCCAAGGTGAGGCTGCTTGATGAGACATCAGACTGGGACAGTGAAAGCATTTTTATGGATCAAAAATATCGCTAAAGAGTGGAAAACATGCTAGAAATGAATACTACATTTCTTCATGAGAAAAAGCTAATAAAGGGTTGTCGCAAGTTTGATACGTAAAATAAAAGAAAAAAGATGAAAGTTCAGTTAAAGGAGAGAGATGAATGAGGTAACTCTCACAAATGGTACAACATGTAGGATTCATTTCTAACACTGGCCATCTTACCATCCCTTGTCTAAGCAGGTTGTTTCACCCCAGTCTGTTTGTGAGGTGGAATAAATTGTTGTGGTGAGGTTCCTGTTTCTGTCCACTGAACACAGAGGGAACACAGACAACCACCCTCTCTACTTGCTCACCTTTTCTTCCGGCAAGTTATCCCTCCTGCTTCAAGTTCTTTCATTTACCCATGTCCAGAAAAGACAAAGCAGAAATTCAGAGAATCTTAACTGGATTTAACTGAAGAGGTAATATGACAGTAGACGAACCTCATTGCTAATAAATGAGAAATAATTCACCCTGGGGACACCTACATTGGCTGACAGGGTCTCCTACAGGACACCTTCAAAAACACCTCTCTTCATTGGCTGTATAGCCTATGTCCAAACCATTCAGTCCAAGAACTATGAGGAAGAAATGTGGCTCACAGACTGAAAGAAAGCAACAGGCTGCTTTCAGGACAAGGCACACGATGTATCCACAGCTCAGTTCAGATCACAGAATCATAGAATTATTTAGGTTGGAACAGACCTTTAAGAGCATTGAGTCCAACCATTAACTTTGCACTGACAAGTCCACACTAAACCAGGTCCTTAAGTGTCCTATCTATACATCTTTTAAATACCTCCAGGGATGGTGACTCAACCACATCCCTGGGCAGCCTGTTCCAATGCTTGATCACCTTTTCAATGAAGAAATTTTTCCTAATACCCAATCTAAATGTCCTTGGTGCAACTTGAGGCTGTTTCCTCTCATCCTATCACTTGTTACTTGGAAGAAGAGACCGACACCCACCTCACTACAACTTCCTTTCAGGTAGTTGCAGAGAGCAATTTGGTCTCCCCTGAGACTTCTTTTCTCCAGACTAAACAACCCCAGTTCCATCAGCTGCTCCTTGTAAGACTTGTTCTCTAGACCCTTCACCAGCTTCGTTGCCCTTCTCCGGACACGCTCGAGTAATTCAATGTCCTTTTTGTAGTGAGGGGCCCAAAACTGCACACAGTCATCGAGGTGCGGCTTCACCAGTGCCGAGTACAGGGGGACAATTGCTTCCCTAGTCCTGCTGGTCACACTATTTCTGATACAAGCCAGGATACCATTGGCCTTCTTGGCCACCTGGGCACACTGCTGGCTCATGTTCAGTCAGCTGTCGACCAACACCCTCAGGTCCTTTTCATGTAGTTGTAGAGGATGGAGGTGATGAGCTTAGACAGACTGATTCATAAAGCAACTGTCAGGGTAACTACTTTGCACCTATGGTACAGGAGCAAAGGTCCTTTGTGCTATGAAAAAAACAGTTTCTATTCCCACCACTTTCATGATTGCTTCTCACAGAATGCCTCTCATGGTGGGCTGAGGTCGTAAAAGTCCACCCACAGCTAGTTTTTTTGGTTTTGTTTTCCGAAAAATGGACTGTAAAGAAGGCTAGAACACAATTCTGCTAATTCGGATAAACAATGTCAAAACTGGAGGCTGGACTGTTAGCTCCCAAGTACACCCTGGTGAACAGTTACTTTTACTGCTACATTTGTTACATTATATTAACGCAATTAATATGCACAAACAATAGATGCTAATCTACTCCTCTCTTAGAAGAGGCTATATTTTTTTCTGCAGTCAGAAACTCAGTTTGTCAAGGTCATGAATCACCTCATTCCATGGCAATGGCTGATTTCAGAATGTGACCGAACCAGCCTCCACTTACTGGTTAATAGTTAACAGTTTATTTCAAGTGCCTGATAAATTCTGGGTCAGATCTCCTGAAAATATTTGAGGGCTCAGAGTTAATGTTTATTTTAGCAGGGTGAAAATATGAACCACTTATTTCTATAGCCTCTTGTGATTCAATTTTATTTCCAGCATGAAACAAATGGGGCACAAGAAGCCACCTGCCTTCCCAGGGAGACCTAATAAAAAAGCTGAACAGAAAAATCTCTCAGAAATAGAAGACCAGATGGGAAGAAGCTACAAAGACCAGAATAGTAAGTTACCACTGCTATCAGATAGTTTAAGATAGTTTAAGGCCTAACATCTACCCTCATTTAAGTTTTGATCAGGTTATGCAGGTTTTGCAAAACTTTTTCAGTTCTATAATCTCTAACTACTATCTCTACATTTCTTTGCTTAAATCCAGTATAGACTATACTACTTCCTAAAATCCACACTACTTAATTTCTTCTTTCCTTTCAACTAGCTGAATCATGTCAATGTAAGTTTTATGATCCTTCCAGCTGATAATTGAGAAGCAAGAGAGCACCTACAGTTTGTTATTCAAAAACCTGAAAAATAAAGCCTTGGGCAGTTGTTAGGCATCATGTGGGTCTAATTTATACTAGAGGATGAGTTAGCCCAGAATCTGGGAGACCTTTGCAGCCCCTTTCTACAGTCACCTCCTACCCTGACCAGACCTCAGAATCTCAATGTCCCACAGAAGGGACAAATGAGCCACCTTTTTCATCTCCTGAAATGTCTCATCTTTTACATTAATGCTTTAAGACAAGCTGACCCAAATTTCAGTTTATGTTTATATGTAACTGCCGCAGTTCGGGGGCTGCTTCATAGAACCAATTCCTCTCACAGAGGTGAGGAGGATTCAAGTGGGAAATAGAGCATGCGTACAGGAGCTCTTTCCTGGTAAATGCTGCAAGTGTCTGAAAATTAGCAGCTTTGGGACTTTCTGATTTCCATCAGTCTAACTTTTTTTTTAACTTTTGGCCTCCACAAGGCAAGGAGTTCTGCAATGTAAGCATGCACTGAGAAAAAACCAATTACTTCCTTTGGTTTTAAACCTTCTACCACAAGATTTTAATGGCTACTCTCACTATTGCTAGCTTCCTGCTAGTTTCCCATCCTCTGTATTGGCAATTTGAGGACAGAGACGATGAGGTAAATGTTTTATCTGGAGAACAAGTTCCACTTCCAGTCCCTGGATTGCCTAAATTCTTCCTTTTTAAAAAGGCCTTGAGTTTCAAGTTGTTAGAGTTGTTGTGCCTTCATACAAAGGTTTGTTACAAATCTTTTCTCTTTCATGATCACAAGACATACTTATAATGAATATAAGCACATTGTGAACTTGCATGCCTTATTCATCAAAACACAGGCTTTGGCCTGAAGCTCACTGAAATGGATGGATTTTTTCCCACCCACTCTGAAGAACACAGCTAACAAGTGTTTGCTGTGATGTCTCCATTTGTACTCTACTAATTTTTATCTCCTTTTGTTATTATCCATTTTCCATATGTCCAGAAGTTAGCTAATTAATAACCTTAATCAAAAACTCATATGAGAATTTAAATTCAAGTCCATCCTTCTTCACTGAAGAATTTTAGCATAGGCTTCATTTAGGTATGCTTTTAACTGTTACTATTATTCCTAAGAGCTAAGAAAATACTTCATCACTCAGCTGACCAGCAAAGGCTATGTGATCAGGTCCCTACTTGCCATTTCACTGAGAACAGAAATCTTTTTCTACAGTCACTGATGTATTCCAAGCAGAGTGGATATTCCCTTTTTTTTCTTTTTTTTTTTTTTTTACTCTCTTCCATTCTCATTTTCCATGTACATATTCTATAATGAAGCTTTTGTTTTACACTTTGAATCCTCTCTTCTTTTTTGGACAAACCCCCTTTTGTTTCACCTTTTAATTTCAATTATTTTTTCCATTCAGTTTCATTTGTCTATAGTAAATTAATTTTCTCCTTTCTCTGATTTAAGAATAGCAGACTTGCTACGTTATTTTATAGTAATCTCATCCGAGATTTAGAGAATTACAAGCTTCTTTATTTGAGTTAAATAGGAACAACTCAGTCCAACAATAATATCTTACGTTAACATCTCCAATATGTTCTAAGAGTGCTCTTTACTCTGTTATTTTTACTCCTTAAACAGACCAGCTTTGACACAAGAAGGTGTTTGAAGTCAATTAGATTATATCATATTAAACCTGGAATGAGTTTCACCCAGCACTTCTGTTTAAATTAGGGGTTTAGATTAACTATCAACAAGCATTAATAATCTCTGCAACTTCTATCTCACAGAAGCTGTTTTCTCAGTGTGTTAAAAGGATACATATAATTCGCATTCTGTGAAAAAACAGTCTCATAATAGAAACTTCTTCCTTGAGCATTTTCCTTCTTCCATTCTTCATGGTTGGAAGTTTCCTCTCTGATTAAAGAGTTTCTAGCCCCAGGTTTGAAGGAAGGATGCAATACCTTATGCTCAGAGTGGCTGGAACCAATTGGTGATGTGTCAGGCCGAATACGGAACTGATTTGCTCCCATAAGCAATTTAAGCAATGTTTTAGTGAAGTTGGTATAAGTGTAAATCAGCACAGAACATAGTGTTATGTTTCTGCAATGCTCTGAAGATGAAAACGTCATGATAATACTAATTATTACTGATAACTAAATAGCCAAAGAAAGGCAATCTGCAATTATGTTTACCTTCCACTTGGCATTTCAAATGGAAAAAAGCAAGCAAGCAAATTTTCAAATAATATTTTCAGAGCTGGAGCCAGACCAGGAGACGCTAAAGCAATTACTTCAGCAACAGGCTTTTATAAGGGGCATCACCTGCAACAGGTTTCATTTCTAGGTAATTTCTCAGGCTCCCAAGAAACACAGCAGCATCTACAGTCTGGAAAGATGTCAAAAGAGTAGCATGCAGTTCATGGCAACTCAGAAACAAAGTGCCAAAAAAGATACTCCTTCAGCAAACAACATTTGCATAAACTTTTCCCATAACAGAACTACATAGAGGATAATTGTATTACAGCAGGAGAAAAAAGTTTCAATTTCAGCTGTGAACAGTAGACACTGTTTGTCAGAGGCGATTTTAAAGTATTTTCGCTCTCGAATTTAGAACAGGATTTTATATATATATATATATAATTAGATGGGAGAATATTTTTTTGAGGTGGCTGAAGGTCAAATCCCATCATGCTTGTTTCTTCCTTGGCTATGAATAGTTCCACTGATCTCAATAAGACTTCTGGAGGAGTACCCAAGGTGAGTAATGATGAAAAACTTGGTTATTAAAAAAGAAAGGCAAAAGCAAAACAAAACAGTTTCATAAGATCAGTCAACAGCAAATTTCTAAATAGTGAAATTGAAAATGCACTTGAAAGAATGACAGAGAAATTAATTCCCAGAAACACTGTAATGTAAAGCGATGCACTGGGGAGCGGTGCTCTTTATTTTAATCATAAATATATAGCTAAAGACACAGAAAAATAGGAAATTCTGAATGCACCATCTTTATGTAAACTCTCTATGGGATATTTCAGTATGGCGATGTTTCAAATGTAATGATGTTGCCTTTATGCTGTGTTTGAAATGATTTTAATAAACCTTAGGGTTGTTTTGGTAGGCATTAGTGTCTAGATATAATGTCTAATACAGTGAAAGTCCAACTAACTAGCTATCAACCCAAATCTGAAATACTCTGTGTTTTTTGTCTCTTTCTACAAGTTAGTAGCTAGGAAGTCCTTTTTCATAATCTAGAAGGGAAAAATTTTCTGTTGCAGAAGTAACTGTTACTAACAAAATCATCATAGCATGCTTTTTTCTAGTCCTAAACTAGGACTAGAAGAGGACTAGAAAATTTTATACAGTAAGTTTCTAATTTGAAGACTACAAATATAAGCAAAATTTTCCAGTATTACTCTCCAAAAACGTGCTGGTATCAATTATATTTGCGTATTCTAAATTCGACTTTGATCATACTTTCCTCTCTTAATTTCCCATCTTCACACATGTAAGTAAATCATGACTACCTTTATACTCCTAATTACATTAATATTTCCTTTCTAAATAAATTCTATTATCCACCAATACCTGGTGCATTCCTCACCCAAGGGCCAGAGGTACGGAGATGAAGCAAGAGCCCATGAAGGTGTTCCATGCTTCTATGAGAAATCACTGTGATAAATTTCATTTCACAGTGATCAGTTTATGCGTTGAAGGTCACAATGTTATCTTTTTGTAAGGGGATAAAAAGAGGACAGCTGTTCTTTACTGCCAAATTCAATCAAATTCTTTTGACCTTTAACAAGCGCCTAGAGGAGAAGTCCCACTTCTCTCTGCATACTGCCAGTATGGGAGTGGAGAAGTTAAAAGAGGAAGGAAAAAAGGGGATCTCAATGGCTCTTCCAGCCAAGAGGTGAAATAAAAGTGTAGCAACACAGCTAGAGGCAGGACAGAGTGTAACTCCTGACTGGATGTGATTTTGCCCTGGGGCAAAGTTGTCTGTGACACTCTTCAATGGCCTTTTCTTCCTGACCAGGAACAATGCTGAACAAGTTTGGCACCACCTGAATTTCTTCATAGGGAATAGCTATGGCTCACAGCCTAGAGAAATTACTTAAAATTAGGGTATAAAATGCAGAAGATACTTGATATGCATAAATGTCAATAGTGACGAGGTAGGCTCAGCTGAAAACACAGGTCTATTCTTCTGTATACGTCGCTTTTTTTAACAATTCACATGATGATACTGAACTTGCAAATGAAAATAAAGTTCTTCCAACTGCCACAAACCTGCATTGTGGAAATAGCTTCAAATTTAAAGGTCACAAGTTGTATTTGTTTTGCCTCCCATGTAATTATTAGTCACTAGGATCATACCATCTGATTCTGCCAAACCCGTACTCAGATTCCCATTCATGGGCTGCTGCAGTCCATAGGCCTTCTCACAGATACATGGATCTGTTTATCATGAACAAGAATCTTGACAAGTTTATAAGAACTAAAGCAAATCCTGTCTTACTACCAGCTAACTTGGTCCATCCCTTTCATGATGTTGGAAAGAGTGAACACCTAATACATCTTTTTATAGGCTATAATTCTGTAACTTCTTTTAGGCATATAGACCTCTGTACATATCCACGCACAGTGCCCTATTAAACTCCAGGAACATGATAGAATAGTAGGATAGCCTTGGGTTCTCATGTGTTGATGGAGTCTGGTTAGAACTTAAAATGCTGCAGTTAAAAAAAAAAAAAATCTATGTAAAACTCACATTTTGTGCACTTACCAGAACTTCTTGTATTGTGATCACTTTGAATCACAATTGCTTACTTTGTGATTGAGCTCCCAATCGTATATTTCCATGTTATTTGGTGAGTATATCCGCACTAAGCTCCCTGAAATTCAGGAAAAAGGTTTTTATTTTCATACAGCAGAAAGTCTACAAAAACTGGAGCACTGTTTCCTTCATATGGTAAAACATATCAATCCGTCTAGATAGGTACAAAATACTGGAGGACTTGGATCATTCTGGTGAATGGGAAGTGCTAGTAAGGTGAGAATCAAGCTGGCTGGTGGTGTGGACACAGCAGGGCTGCTCCCTCCACACGGTGCTGGCTTAGGCTCTTCACAAACTGATTCCTTGCTGAAGAAAGCTGATTTGAGACCTTGACTCACAGTTGAGTGACAAAGACCAAACTAACTTCCTTCAGAAGATCTGGGTGGGGAGTTCCTCCTGAGCCCCTATTTTCATCTGTATCTCTAGCATCTGTGCGTCAGGGAAGAGTTCACTACAGCTCGGTGGCTGTATCTACAGCTTGGGTTGCCTTGTGGTTTCTAAGACCTTCTTTTCAGTTGCCTGTAACACAGGCAAATTCTAATCATCTGGGTCAGGCTTTTCCATGATAAGGATGTCTCAAGATGGTTGATTTACCTGTCTCATTTTCAGTGCACTGTGATTCGAACACCTACGAGGCAGAAGTAATACAGCAACACGCTTATTCAACCCCGGTGAAAGAAAATAGTCCTACAACTGAGATGGTCCAAGAGCTGTGAGGTTTGAAGAGCGGGGAGACCAGGGACACCTGCTGAGGGGAAACAAAGGCCCATGCACCTCGCTGGCACAAGCAGCCAGCGCTGCCCAAGTGAAGCCCCAGAAACTGAAGCTCAGTGGCCCCAACCATGGGCTGCTTCATCAGCCTCCTCTATGCTGATCACAAAACCAGCAGAAAACTACTCACTGTCACTGTTGGGCTAGTTTTTCATCAGCTCATCAAGCTCAGTTGGCCTGGGGAAGGGTCAAGTAGAAGACAGTGCTGGCACAAGGAAAGGGGTGGGAAAAGGAGAGGGAGAAAGGGGTGGAACTGCAACCCTAGAGAAAGCAGACTAACTCTTGAAGTGCAGGGCAGTTTCCCTTGATTAGGTCATCTAGGTTGTGGACTAATCCATGGGGTGAAGAGGAAGAACCTAGGAGGAAGAAACTAGTCTATGTGAGGATAAATATGTAGACAAAGCAGTGGAAACATGATGAATAGCTCTTGCAGGCTTTGTAGCCTGAAAGAGAGCGCCTTGAGAGTGAGCTGTAGTTACGGCTGTCTGGAAGATGATGAGTGCAAATATTTCTGTTTAATGAGCATGCATGCTCATTTTCTCATTTAGAAGAAAGAAGTCATAAAGAAAGGCAATAAGCAGAAACAAAACCAGAAATTGCCGTGCTTCACAAAGCGCTACCTGTTCATAGCTTTTGTGGTGACCTCATGCCTTGCGAAGAGGTGCAACAAATAAACCACTGGAGCGCCAGCACGTTTTGAGGATGAGGAATAAGCCTCCCTTATTGCCCTTCTCTTTTGTTCGTAAGGCCTTGTCAAGGCTTCACTAGATAACTGGGGTAAATGCCTCCATTTTATGGATTTATCCATGTTTAAAAAGCAGTGTGTTTCTTTCAGCAGTTTGTACCTCCTTTATCATTACCAACAACCCCATTGAGGTCCCCTGTAGTATCTTCAGAAAGCACTCATCTGGTCGTGAAGGTTCAACATACCAGAAGACAGAGACACTGCTACAGGAGGAAAAAGAGAGACAGATTGAGGTGCTGAACACCAAGGCCACAGCAAACCTGTGACACACTGGGGGCAGCAGTTAGCACCTGGCATGACATACACCTTCAACCACTTGCTCAATTTGTCTCCAAAAGAAGATCGGCTCAGCAAAAATCAACCCTGTTCCGTGACAAACATTTCACCCTATGTGAACTTACAAAATACTCTTAGCCTGGAGAGCAAATGGGGCCCATAGGCAGGACAATGTATATAAATACCTAGGGAAGCCTGGCAAAGAAACAAATAAACAGGCTCTAATTTTCTACTGCAAAATTAGGCAGCTTTCATACTGTGGGAGACTAGAAAGGTTGAGTTACCCTGATGCCAGTACAGTCATTATTGGCTCAGGTTTTTGGCTGGCTTACAAGGCTGACGTTCCCGTTCTTGAGGGGGTTTTACTCTAGCACAGAAATCGATAGGAAACTTTAATGTGTCGTCTGCCCCTGTAAGCTAGTCCAAGTCTCTGAATTCCAGAACATCTGGAGACCAACCGTGGTGACCATGTCGCCACACTGTCAGGAAGGCTAATGAACAACCTCACTGTAATTAAATGGTGTCCTCAGATGCTCTAAACTGAAAAACAAAGGAACCCCAGACAATGTGTGCAGCCTGTGTACATGCACTACCCAGACAGTAAAGTATTACATATTCCTTCCTATCAAGTAACTTTTGACATTCTTCATACCTGTACTTACTATGGTGGAGACCTCCTGTTACAGACGACTCAGTGATTTGGGGAAATTTTCTTGCAACAGGCCTAGGCATCTGAGGGCTAGAGAGCAAATTACAGGCCCTTAATGTTTTCCCAAATATTTTCACATATGCTCTGTTATTATCTATATTGCATTACAGACTATCATGAGCTATTTGACTTCAACAACAGGCGACTTAAATTGTACGCTGTAGATTGGAGCGCATTTGTACAAGGAGACGTTGGCAGTAACAACCAAACACACTGCGCTGTGCCTAGCGAACATGTTCTCCTGAGGTCAGTGGAAGCTCAGACTGCTGAGGACTTCACAACCTTGAGTATTTAAGGGCTTACCTCAGGAGCCCTTCTACATACCTGGAATCTGTCCACGTCACCATTTTCCTAAATTCTGCCAAGGATCTGAAACAACACACAGTACTCTCCCATCTTACTGCATCCGATTATTAGGCATAGATTACTATGAAACAGAGATGATCTTTTAAGTAAGTGGGGAATGGAAAGTGCATAGTAATGGGGTAATGCACATCCCTGTCTGTGTCAGAGTGGTTAGTTGTGGTACCAGGTCCAAATAAGTATCGGGCCTGATGGATTTGTCGTCTCACTTAGCCAGGTTATGGTTAACATACAAAAGTAGTACATTACCATCAGTGAAAGCTGGCTGGTGACACTTTCAGGAGAGTACCCTGTCTATGTGACTGCTGCTAGCTGAAAATGCACGCACTCAAAAATGTGGGGGTGTGGGTATCTGTTTAAAGCAACGGCAGAAAACATCTGTGAAGGGAGTGGTGTTCTCTTTTTAAAGTGCATGTTATTTATTAACAAAACCTAAAATCCCAGTTTCATTTTCACCCTATTATTGAAACTGTTTCTCTCCTAACTTCTCTGCATCACTGTTAGAAACTATTGATACCTGTTTTGAACACCAGAAAGAGCTACATTTCACTCACACATGAAAATAACTCAAGTAGAGCAGAATCATGGTAAAATATAGAAATAATTAAGTGCTTTAACTGCTATGATTTGGTAGCAGAAGCGCTGCTGTAAATAAATAATCATACTTGAGCTTTTAGGTATGTCTTTATTATGTATGTGGATGGTAAATCAATGCATAAGGTGAGAGAACATACACTGGGGATCCCTTTACCAGTTCAGATCTTCATGGTCTAAACTCTTTGATACAAGATTCTTTTCTCTTTCTGAAATGGCGCCTGCCACTTCAAAAGGATGTAACTTACATTGCACATGGGAATTTGCAAGTAGTATCCATGCGAAAAGAATGTCTGTTATGTTTACGCTTTCGTACTAGGCATCCAGAAGAAACCTACTTGCTTTGTACTACCTCAGAGAAGCACTTTGATTCAATGTGTTTCTTTTTCCCAACTCTGGGATTGAAATGGGAATCCAAGCAGGAAATGGAAATCCGAAGTGAAGACTGCACACACCACAGCAAAATACTGTCACAGTCATACAGTAATGAAAGTGAAACAACCCCCCCTCACATAGTATGTCACAGAGCCCTGAATCACTTCTCATATTATTATTTTGGAGCCTCCTGTGAGATTATTTTTTTCCCAAATGATTTAACATCCTCTCTCCTTGGGTATTTCCAATACTTTAATATCTGGTGGGTATCTGATTCCAAACTGACATTATGTATCGAGTATGGCTGCAAAACCACAAATCTGGGCAGTAAAAGTAGAATAAACAAAATTAACTGGGCATGGCTTAAAAAAAATACTGCTACACAGCTATTCCTTTTTAGCAGGTAAGCAAAAATCAAAGCATCTCATAAATGCAAAATGTAGACAGACTAAAGAAATTCTAACAGTTTCAACATGAGGACATGCAAAAATGAGGATGTGTATTCATTTACTATGAAAAGTGCTGCTATCTGACCGCAATTAATAACCAATAAATTCTCCTAAAAACAGTAACAGTTGTTTCCCCTCCACTTGGTCTACACATCCAATGTACATCCTTCCAGTACTTAAAGGGGGCCTCCAGGAAAGATGGGGAGTGTAGTTGATAGGATGAGGGGTAGCAGTTTTAAACTGAAAAATGATAGATTTAGATTAGATATAAGTAAGAAATTCTTCACTGTGAGGGTGGTGAGACACTGGAACAGGTTGCCCAGAGAAGCTGTGGCTGCCCCCTCCCTGGCAGTGTTCAAGGCCAGGTTGGATGGGGCTTTGAGCAACCTGGTCTAGTGGAAGGTGTCCCTGCCCATGGCAGGGGGGTTGGAACTACATGGTCTTTAAGGTCCCTTCCAACCCAAACCATTCTGTGATTCTATTCTATGATCCCTTTCCTTGCCCAAAATTTGTAACATGTTTAAAATATTTTTCCGGATTTGTTTGGCACAAAGAGGTTTGATGCAAAAACGATAGGCTAGACCCCGGGTAACTGAAATGATTGCAATTCTGTCACCTGAACTGGAATTCAGCTGAATTACAGCAGCTGGACAACTGACTGCGAAAGTGGGTAGACCTGCCAATTGGAAAATAATCCCTGATTCCTACGGGAAACCTACCTCTCACCAAGGCAAACGTGTTTGTCTGGCAACTGTCACAGCTCCGTGGTAGATCCGCATTTCGGAGCAACTTTCTGCCTCCCCACTCGCGCCCGCGGAGGGCAGCGGGGAGGCGGCCTTTCCGCGGGGGCTGCGCCGGCTCCGGGAGCGCTGCAGAGGCTTTGGCAGCCTGGGGCGCACCGGCATCCCCCGAGGCTCGGCGTGGCCGGGCCCCGGCCCGACCCCCCCTCCCCGGGAGGCGGCTTCTCGGCAGCCCGGCAGCAGCCACCCTGCCGCGGGGGGTGGGGGGTACCGGGGCGGCCGGGACGCATCACCGCGCTCCCCCGGGGCAGGGCTGAGGCGGGCGCCCGCGGTGGGGGGTCCGCGGAGCTCCGGCCGCCTCCGCGCCCGCGTCCCCTCCCCCTGGTGCCGGTGGGGGCGGGAGCGGGGCCGGGCCGGGGGTAGGAGGAGCCGGAGCTGGGGCCGGATCGCGGCGGCTCCGGCGGAGCCCCCGAAGTTTGCGCTGCTGGCGGAGGGCGGCCCTTGGCCCGCCGCTTCCGGGGCTCCGCCGCGGCGGGCGGAGCGGGCGGGCGCCCGGGGCGAGCGAGCGGGCGGGAGGGAGCCGGCCGGCGGCAGGACGGGCCGGGCCGAGCCGAGCCGCGATGAAGAAGCCCGACGGGAAGGTGGTGCTGCTGGGGGACATGAACGTGGGCAAGACCTCCCTGCTGCACCGCTACATGGAGAGGCGCTTCCAGGAGACGGTCAGCACCGTCGGTGGTGCCTTCTACCTCAAGCAGTGGGGGCCCTACAACATCTCCATCTGGGACACGGCGGGTGAGACCCCCCGGCGCGGTGCAGGGCGGCCCGGAGGAGCGTGGGGGGTCCAGCCCCCGCGGGCTCCCGGCGGGTAAAGGGCCTCCCAGAAACTTGCGGGGTGTTTGCCGTCGGGCTGCCCCTCTCCGCCGGGTCTGGTGAGAGCGGCGCTTGCCGCTCCGCCACCTCGGGCGGGGACTGCCCGCCGACACCCTCCGTGGTTCGGTCGCTGTGCGTAAGTTTTGCTTTTCCCGAATTTTGGCTCGGCCCTAACGTAAAGGCTGCTGGTGGGAGAGACTGCGGGCGGGTGACCTGGCTCGGGGCAGCTTCGCCTTCCCGAGAAGCGCGGACGGAGAGGTGAGCCCCGCTCTGCCCCGGAGCCGGGGCGTCGGGACCGGGAAATCTCTGGGTGCCTGGTGCTTAGCGCCTTATTTCGGTGCTACTGTGAAGTCAGTCGCCTAAAACAAGTGGTTTGGCAGTAGGACAAAGTCTGAAAAGGAACATGGTTTTGACGGGCCAGAAGGGGCCTTATCGCTGCTGATCTCTAGCATTTTTGGACCCGCTTTGCAAAACGTGGATGTACAGAGAAGATGCCCGTTTGCTTTCTTTTGTCTGAGTAGATGGCTACTGACTGCAAACCCAGGCAGGAGTTAGTGAGGTTACAACTTCTGTTCGTCACTTCTCGCTGCGTGCTTTTACGTGTCCAACTGGTATCAGCTGGTGTCAGATCAGACTTTCAAAAGCACGCAGCTCACCCGCCCTCCGGACATGGCTTGCTCTTTCACCGCAGCAGTAAGAACCTCCGCGTAAGGATTTACTGCTCGGAGAACATGGGCTGCAGGCAGTTTCTGTCTGGGATAGCAGCACGGGGTTGTCTAGCCCGCTGCGTTGCGGCAGGCAGCATCTCCGGGATGCAGGAGGGAGCGCGGGTTGCGGTTTGGCATCCTGGGGCAGAGGAGGTGGGAGGGCATGGACTGGAGAAGTGGTTTGTGGTCTTGGTCATATGAGTATCTTGCTGTTGGTTGTTAGGTCAGGAAGCTCTGTTCTGTCATGTGGAGGGCCAGACTGCTCTGAAAAATGAGGTCTGTGAATGTTCTTGCCTGTTAAGTTGCTCGTGGGAGAAATGTCTTCAGTATTTTTCTTGTTTTCACGTTTAGCTGAATTTTGTTAAAATTCGTTAGTGGCGATATGAAGAATGCAGATGATATATTCTTGTGAAACTTGGGGAGCTGCGACATCGTGCAATATTCCAGTTTCCTCAGGGTGACGTTTGAGAGGGAAGTTCATTTGCTGTGTCACTTCATGTCACAATCTAGTCCAAAATGGCTTTTCCTGCCTGAAGAACTGAGAAGGAGGAAGGGGGGAATGAAACTGTCAAGAAGTTACACAGAAACACTTTTTGGAGGGGGGGAGGAGGTGTTTAAGAGCTTTCGCTTCTTGCATTTCTTAATCTATTACTATCATGAAAGCTCACTAGCAGTATGTCCATTTTAAATACGCTTTCTATGTCCTTTGCAATATCTATTAAAAAATCTTACTTCAGTTTTAGAATTGACATGTTTTACTGTGGGGAGTCTCTTGCAGGCAACTGCTGCTTGTTTCTAGTAAGCCAGACCCACATGGGTGATTAGCAGTGGGCTTTATTTCAACAGGATTATCTTGGTGAGATTGCTCTTTGGTAATTTCCCTTACGCTCTTCTGCTTTTTTTTTTTTTTTTTATCATAGTATAAAATAAGTCCCTCCCAGGCTTTGTCTTCTGGTTTTAAAGCCCTGTTTTCAGTCACTTACACTTATTGCAGTATTTCATTCACTGTTAGTTGGGAATTTGCGTTCCAGCTTTATGTGGGATCTGGAAAGCCACAGAGGTGGTTCTCCATATGCCAGGTGAAGCACCCAGGCAGGTGATACCAGGTCAGAGCTCATCACCTTCCCAGGGGCTGGAGTTCCCTCTGTGCCCTGGAGCAGGGCCAATGCCGATGCCTGTGTGGCACTGCAGTAGAAGCTCCTGCTGCTTCCCCAGCCTTGGCGGGACTTCTGTAGCAGGATTGCTGAAGCTCTGTTTGCAGAGAGGCAGTTGGAAAGTGGTGTTGTATTGTATTGAGGGTGGCATAACACATCTTCCTCATTCTTCTCTGTTGTTGGAATTAATGTTGAGCTCAGTGTCCCCACTCTTGCGTTTCAGAGGCAGTTACGGATTCTTGCACCGTCTCCCTGTTGTCTTGTACTCCTGAAGAATGAAGGAAGCTGCCAAGACCAGGCTAGACTCCGTTGGGGCCTGTGGGCTCTGGTTTATTAACAGCTCTTGTTAATCTTCTAAGAAGTAGTGGCTCCCAGGGGACATATATGCTTTCTTCTGTCCTGGTGAAGAAGGAGGGGACCTTGTGGACACTGCAAATCTCATGTTAAGTCAACAAGGGGAATCAAAAGCCTGTGTTACTTTTTTCCTTAATTTATTTTTCTTTTGTGTGGACCTTATGCTTTTGCTGGCCGCAACACGTCTGCAGTCCTGGGTCTGTGGCTCTTATCTCTGTATGGTGTCACTATCTTATCTCTACCAGGTGGGTACCAAGTAAGCTTGGAATTTTTGTAGTAAGGAGGAGTTTAAAATTTAGCTCTTTTTCTGTTTATTAATGTGACATTGCTTACTACTGAATTCTTGTGAAGCAGTTACAGGGTCATCAAATACATACAGGGAAATCCAGAAAGGAAAGATCATCCAGGAGATTAAAAATTTCTAAGCACAACAGTATGACAAAAGTACAGTTCAATGTTTGCACCCATTTTACCTACCTAAATACTGAGTGCCAACTCAAGATGTCTGTCTTAATATCCCAATAGTATGTTACACAATGTACAGTGTAGAAATATGGAAGATCTGGCCTAGAAAAATGAGGGGATGCTTGACTGTAGTTACTGCACTAGTTTAGTACTCTAGTAAAATACACAATTGTACAAGGTTAACTGCAATGCATGTTTTTTTTTAATTTTCTTGGTTCATGTTACATTTAGTATGTGAATGTATGTTTATTTTTGTTATTGCTTATCAGCATTATTTTGGATACTGTTGTTTCCATGGTTAGATATGCATGGATATTAGTACTACATCAGTTTAGTTGCCAATCTTCTGAATTATTTAAAATATATGTCATTTTTACTCATCGCTCTGTTGATCTTGCATTACTTATCACTGTTATTCAGAAAAATGTCACATTTTCCAGGAAGAATTAAATTTGCTTGCCAAAGCACTTAAAATGTATTTTTCTGTGTTGTTATCACTCAGTAAATCACAGAAGTGCACACCTGACCTGTTCTACCAAGTTAGGTCTGAAGTACATGTCAGTTATTCTAGGAAGGACTATTCTCTTGGCTGTACATTCACACCCCTCCTTATCTTGGAAAAATCAGCTGCTTAGTCTAGTCTAAATCGTTCATATTCTTATCCACAAGTTTTGTAAAATGGGTGTGCAGAAGTTGTCAGACTTGATTGTTTCTTCTGTAAATGCTCACAGCAAATAATTCCAACATTTCCAGTTTTTCAATCTGATGATTATCAGAGAAGTTATTTGGAAATTGCATTTGACTCAAGGAAACAAATAACCCACAGATGGAAGAATACTTGGGAGAAGTATCATATGCTTGCCATGTTTTAATGGTCTTTTTTTTCCTAGCCATCTGCTTTTGACTGTTTTTCCATTGTCAGAGGCTTGGATAGATGGTCTTGTGTCTGACCCAGAATGGCTGCTGTTGTATTCTTGGTGCAGAGAATGATTTATTTACTCTTTATATTCTGATGCTACAAACTATATTTGCTTGTTTTCTGTTTGGGTCAGTTAATTCGAAGGAATTAAAAAAAAAAAAAGTGCATAAACTACACAAAAAAGAGAGAAACTGTAGACTTCTAGCATGTTTTAAAAGACTAGTCTGCTGGATAGAGGCCTAGTCTCTAAAGCATTTGAGTGTATATGCTTTGAGATCTTAATAGTATTATGTTTGAAGTAGTGTTTTTCTGAACCAAGGAAGGTAAGCAACAGCATCAGCCAGAAGAACTTTCTCACATGAAAGGATTGGAGGTTGAAGACTCAGGAGGTCAAGATATATATATATGTGTGTGTGTGTGTGTGTATTCTAGGCAGTGCTGACAGCAGCTGTGGGGTAAACCAAAACTTCCTGCTGGGTGTTGAAGGCATGCAGCTCTGAGCTAGCCTTTTATCTTAGGCAGCTCAAACACATCCTGAAGTTCTGAGGGTCTTGGTTCTGCTTCACCTTTAAACCTGGACTACTAATGTGTGGTGCCTGTAGCTAACAACGTTGTGGGAGTCTTTTGGGTGTTCAGGCATATTTTCTGATGCCTTGATATTTCAAAAGGAAAAACTTGTTTGTATTGTCAGATTTCAGTTTAAGATGACATTTGTTCAACTGGTGCCCCCAGCAGCAAGGTTTCTTAATTATTAGTGGTCATGTCTGCTGTATTGCTGGCTTAGTGTTAGAGCAGCCAACTGGGAAGTTAATGACAAGTATTTCATAAAGTTCAAAACCCAGCCCCTTTCTTAAAATACAATTACAGGGTCATGAAGTGAACTTACAACGAATAGTCATGCAGCATTATAATGGGGAAACATAAAGCTTAACTGGGAAAGCAAACTTCCCTTCTGTTCCTTCCTCTCATCTTGAGCTAGCTGTCTGCATATGAGAACTGATTTGACTATTTTCTTCTGTGAATATTCAGCTATCAGTTAATATTTTTACATCTTCCACCCCTTTATTTTGCACCTGCAGATTTTTTTTTTTTGGTCACTTTTCACTTGTTGGAGATAGCAGGGACAGAGGAGATAAACATAGCCTGGAAAAGGCTTTTCTGTGGCTTGGGTCAACTGCAGCCTATCTGCGTGACCAACCAATGCTTATATCTCTTGTGACTGGTTTGCTGATGTCTGATGGATCCTGCTGGTGAGCATGTGTGAATTGCTCCCAGTTGCTGGTCCCTGATAGCCAGTGTTTCACTGGCAGCAGTGCTGAGCTTTCTAGGGCTGGGTGTGAGTGTTTAGCTGGTAAGAAGTGTTAGGTTCCTCCCTCAGTTAGGATTTGAGGGTTTTTTAAAAGAATTTATCTGTGTTGATGTAGCTTTCTTCTGCACATGTTCTTCTCCTGGAAAGAGGGTGACCCAGCAAAGTTCTCTGGGGAAACCTGGGATGAGGTGTGATTTGGTCCTTGGAGTATGAGATCAGCCCAGGTAGACTGTCTCCCTGCTGTCGCAGAGCCGAACATTCCCCCGTGTGACGAAAAATATACAAATCTGCTGTAGGTAGGGAGGAAGCATGGTCCTTCATCATACTGAAACAGAACAAAGAAAGAGTAGGATTAAGTGGTGTATTTTCCTTACAAGCAAAGACTGATAGTGGCTACTCTGTTTGATATTCTGCTGGTTTTGACTTTTGGAAGTAGAGGATTACAAGAGGGGAAAAGAAGCTACGGGTAAGATGGTTAGGAAGGTTAGTCAAAGCTAAAGAGGACGCTGAGGCATGTGGGAGAGCCTTTCTGAACCTGATGAAATGGTGACAGAGCAGCAGTTGGGGTTGGGTGTTGCTGAATGAGTGATGGAGTATCTTTAATTGAGGAGGTTGCTTGTTGGAAGGGTTTAGGGGATATCACCTCAAAAAGTGTTGGGCGTCAGGGGTCATTTAGTGAGGAAGGCTGCTGAGTGTGTACCTGTTCTCAAGGGAACAACAAGATATGAGATGAAAATGATGGAGAATAAAATGCCTTAAATTTGTTGCTTGGGGGACAGTTGCCAGCAAGGGGCTTTGATTTTTTTTTTTTGCCTTTGGAAAAATTATCCTTCACAATATCACTTTGGCCTCTGCATATTAGTTGTTCATAATTGTTGCATGTAAAACAATGACAGCTGAGGACCAACGCCTCATACACAGATAGTGTGGTTTCCCTGGGATTACTGTGTATGGTTATAGTACCTACATCTTGAAAAGGAAATCATAAGAGTGGAGGTTCAAAGGGGGGCAGTATGGCTAGCTACTGAGAAAAATCTCTTGTGTACATGGGGAAAATCCTTGAAGAGAGTTCACTGTCGGCGAGCTCTGTATCTAAAGCCCCTGAAGCAGGTTCAGAGGCAGGAAGAAAGGTTTAGCTTTAGACCATCCCTGGAAGCATGGTTTTGTTGTTGTGAAACAGTGCACCAGATTACTGTTTTTCTGTGATGAATGTTTCCTGAAAAGAGCAGAATAACTTGGGAAGTGATGAGAAATATGAAGAAATAATGAATTGTCTGGAGGAAATTCTATTTGCCGTGTCCCACAACTTAAAAATACAGCAATACACAAGTAAAGTCAAAGGTAGCAAATTCACTGCTGCTGAAAGAAAGTGCTTTTGTATGCAAATATGTTTTGTAAAAATAGGGAAATGCCTTGTCAGAGGGAATTGTGGAAAATACACATCAAAAAGAAACAGGAGACAAAAGTAACACACTTTGTTTATTCAGCTAAGGCTAACTCACTTTGTTGAAGGAGGAATTTTGTTTCTAATGTAATGTGTAATTTTAGTACGAACTCTTAGGGAGGCAAGCTAACGGGGAGGGTAAGCCACTTTGTTGTGAGTACTCAATGCAGGCCAAGATAAATGTCATGTATGAACCTCTGCGGTAACTTCTGTATTCTAGCCCCCATGTTAGGTCCCCACTTTGCATGTGGTATTTAATAATAGCATGCAAAGTGACTCCACTGTTCTAGCCTAAGTGGAAAACTACTTGACAGTTCAGTGAGACTCTCTCTGAATAGTATCAGTGACCTGAGGTCTGTGCCTGGCTAAAGCTGTCCAGTGTCATGGCATGGCATTGCCACTTGATGAACATTAGCAAGTTTGGAGTCCTCAGTAGCACCTCAGCTTCTATAACAGAAGAGGTTGTCTTTGCGTTCTAATTTTAGCCTGAAGTGAGGTCTGAGTTTGAGTCATATTGTAAAAGGGGGGCAATATTGACTGTTTTCAGGTGCATGAGTGGACAGTGGAAGGGAAAACAAGAGTATATGTTTGTCTAGTCTCTGGTGCACATCCTGTGTTCTTGTTTTTTCTGTGAAAATTTTGCTTTGCAGCTTTGGCTGATACCAATGAGTTTGTACAAGTCGTTGAATTGATTGAATGCATCTGTCTTAAACCCATGTTTTAAAGCCCCAGATCACAGTTTGGAGTGATACTGAGAATCTTCTTATTCAAGAGCTTGTGCCTTTGGCATTGCATCCTTTGTCCCTGCATACTGAAGGAAGAGGTGTATTTTCCACATATCCGTCAAAACTGACTTGACAGCTGAAAGGTTAGTTTAAGTCATGACTGTCTTCTTTGTGACAATACTGAAAATGTATGAGAGAGGGAAGCATGAACAAGAGAAATGGTTAGTCAAACAGTGTAAATGCAATGGCAAAGCTGCTGACAAAAATTGCAGACATATGGAAATTCATATTCCTGGTCGATTGGGAGCAGGTGGGAGAAATTGTAGAAAATTTCAGAAGGGTGTCCAAAACCTGCATTATTTGCTTCAGTAAAACTGGTCTCCTAGTAGGGTATGTACAGAGATATAAACAGGTGTTCTGTGCAAGAAAGCAGGTTATTAATGCCCTGTTGCACTCTTCAGCTTTACTTTAATATTTGTGAAATGTATATCTGAGGTGTCTAAGAAATGACCACTCAACAGTTTGAGCATTAGGGGAAAAACACAGGTCCTGGGATGGGATACTTTTTTCTGCAGTAGTTCTCTTTCTAGCTGGGTAAATAGTGTTGCTCAGAACAGCAAAAAGCTTCATTAGTTGTAACATAGAGATGAATGTGTACAAAGTAACTCATGTTGACTCAATCTAGTTATTTCTGGGGTACCGCAGAATCATCTAGGTTGGAAAACACCTTGAAGATCATCCAGTCCAACCATAATCCCAACATTAACAGTTCCCAACTACACCATATCCCTCAGCGCTATGTCAATCCAACTCTTAAGCACCTCCAGGGACGGAGACTCCTCCACCTCCCTGGCCAGCCCATTCCAATGCTTAACAACCCATTCTGTAAAGAAATGCTTCCTAATATCCAGTCTAAACCTTCCCTGGTGCAACTTGAGGCCATTATCTCTTGTCCTATCGCTTGTTACTTGGTTAAAGATGCTCATCCCCAGTTCTCTGCAACCTCCTTTCAGGTAGTTGTAGAGGGCGATGAGGTGTCCCCTCAGCCTCCTCTTCTCCAGACTAAACAACCCCAGTTCCCTCAGCCGCTCCCCGTCAGACCTGTGCTCCAGACCCTGCACCAGCTTCGTTGCCCTTCTCTGGACACGCTCGAGTAATTCAATGTCCTTTTTGTAGTGAGGGGCCCAAAACTGAACACAGTCATCGAGGTGCGGCCTCACCAGTGCCGAGTACAGGGGTAAGATCACTTCCCTGTCCCTGCTGGCCACGCTATTTCTGATACAAGCCAGGATGCCATTGGCCTTCTTGGCCACCTGGGCACACTGCTGGCTTGTTTAGCTGGCTGTCAATCAACACCCCCAGGTCCCTCTCTGACTGGCAGCTCTCCAGCCACTCCTCCCCAAGCCTGTAGCGCTGCTGGGGGTTGTTGTGGCCCAAGTGCAGCACCTGGCATTTGGCCTTATTGAAACTCATACAGTTGGCCTTAGCCCATCGCTCCAGCCTGTCCAGGTCTCTCTGCAGAGCCTCCCTGCCCTCGAGCAGATCAACACTCCCACCCAACTTGGTGTCATCTGCAAACTTACTGACGGTGCATTCGATCCCCTCATCTAGATCATCAATAAAGATGTTAAACAGGAGTGGCCCCAAAACCGAGCCCTGTGGGACACCACTCGTGACCGGCTGCCAACCAGATTTAACTCCGTTCATCACAACTCTTTGGGCCTGGCCATCCAGCCAGTTTTTTACCCAGCAAAGCGTGTGATCATCCAAGCCGCGAGCAGCCAGTATTGCCAGGACAGCTACTTAAAATTAGTATTGCATGTTTAGTTGCCTGAACTTAGGCTGTGATGTCTTTTTCTATTGACTATGCAATGAACTTTTACTCTTTCCTTCAGAAGAAAGGTGACAGTGAGTGCTTAAAATACAAGTACAGAGCAGGTAACTAGCTGTTAGCTGTATGGTTTTACAATTACTTTGAGCGCTCATATATGGCAAGTACTTCTCTTGTTTCATCTCACACCTCTATACACACTATGGTGTGCAAAATGTCAAAGGCAGGGAGAGTCATAGCCAACTTCACAGTGCCTTGGCTGAGCTGCTCCTGATACTTAGGCTAGTTTAAGTGTCTTTACTTCACAGTGCAATCACATA
Organism: Strix aluco; assembly: GCF_031877795.1. NCBI lineage: Eukaryota > Metazoa > Chordata > Aves > Strigiformes > Strigidae > Strix > Strix aluco. Next base: position 72,548,666 of record NC_133932.1, read on the forward strand.
TCACAGATCAGTTGTTTGCTTCACTACAATTACTATCTCATGTTAAAGCCACTAGCCATGTGAGCTTCCAAGCTATTTTTCCTATGGTGTTGTTTCACTGCCTGAGCTGAAGGTACACTTAGTAATTCCTCATCTGAGTCACGTTGTACTACTATTGCAAAATATCCAGACAAGTAACCTTTGTTTGGGTCTCTGTTGAGAAAGATGCTGAGTCTGTGGTGGGTATGTTTGGAGTTGATAAAAATGATAGAACAGAAGGAATAATTTTCTCTCACAAGTCTGAATGATTTGCTTTCTTCCAGGTGAACACTGGGTAGAACATCCTGGGATTTGATCAGAAGGCATCAAACTTGTAATAAATTCCTTTTCCTGTGCCTGTCATATTAACTTCATATGCAGCACCTGCAGATATGCCTAGGAAATGAGATTTGAACTTGGTGCTTAAACTTAGCTTATGCAAGTGGTACTGCTGAGACCAGAGGTGGTCAAAGGAAATTAGGTTTTTTTGCTCTTAATTTGAATGAATTATCAACATAAGTAGTTTGCTATCCTTCACCACAGGAGATCCCGGATAACATCCTTTAGGACAACCAACTCACTAAGCATACAAGATTTCCTAATCCTACTAACCTACCTGGGCATCGAAAAAACCAAATCTAGAAGAGGACTTCTTAACTTTGTTTGTAATGGGAGATAGAGCATCAGATCTGTTTGTGAGTCTTCTGATATACCTGTCCATCTCTTAGGAAGCAGACTAGAATTGAATTTGGCTTTACATGGGCTGCCAAGAACCCATTCATGGAAGAAGTCTGCTGACAGTCTAAAGACCTGTGTGAGCTTGAATTTATTGGTGTTTTATAGATAAAGCAAAAAGGAGAATGTGTATTTGAGCTTTTGCCTTTTCACCAATTCCACTGGAGAAAAATTACATTTCACTCTAGTCTGTAGCATGGTGGAAACTTCATGTCCAGGAGAAGAGACGCTTAAAACTTTCAATACTCAAACAGGCTAACATCTTATTATGAGTTAAAGGTTCTGTGCTTTCAGGTTCTTTCTGTTCCGTCTGTTCACAAATTCTTTTTTTGTTTTTGCTTTTTTCTGTCATGAAAACAACTCATATTCTCAGCTACAGAGAACACTTCCTTCCTTTTTTTCTGGTCTACAGGTTAATGAATTGAAGACTGGAATAATTTTGTTCAATAATGATTAAGCATCCGATGTAGATACTTTTCCCAGTTTCCTCAGCCTCTCCTGTTGATCCACTGACATTTTTTCTTTAATCTGTTACATGATTTAATATTCCTAACCACTGTTTTTGTACTTTAGGAAATTCCTACAAAATACAGAGAAAAGATGTTGTCCAGCCATCCAACTGCTCTTATATACTTAGTTTAGAAATAATGGTCTTTAGTACAGCTGAAATAGCAGGGCATTTTTGTTTTACATTCTACAGCTGATGACTACCTAGGAATTTTTAGTCATGCAAAATATTCAACCATAGATATTTAAATACTTGAGATTTTATTTTTCTCTTAATTATATCATTACCTGTGAAATGAAGGATGGCTTAGACCTTCAGGAAAATGTTCTTCCTGTAAGAATACGTTAACTAGAAACCCCAAAGAAACAGTTTGTGAGGTAGGGCAGGAGAAATTAACGTGTAGTACAGTTCATGAAGAATGTGAAGCAAAAGTTAGGTAGATTGAAATAGGCTTTAAAACAAACGTCTAAATGCTGGTCTTTGGCTGGGTAATAATTTCTCTGCATGGAGTCAACCAACTCGGATTCCTGCTTAAGCTCATGTTCCCGACCCACTTAACGACAGCAGTATAAAAACATACATGTGTGATGATGTGCCCTGGTTGCAATGACCTTCAGTTGAGCTCCTGCTCCCTGCTTCCCTTTCCCCAAGGGGTTTGGGCTGACTGACTTCTCTTTCTGGTTGTGCAGGTTACTTCAGCGATGGGACTGAATCTTCATGCAGTTTAATGTCTTATGTTGTGAAAGTCCTCAGAAGTCAGTTTCTGTTCTTCATAATGGGGTCTGTGATCTGGACGTACAAATCTGTTGCTGCTCTCTTAATTGTTGAAGTTAGAAATAAGACTCTTGGTTATATTTTAAAGGGTTTTTGTTTATTATTTATTTGTTTCCATTCTCCGGTTGTCATTTGCTCTCAAAAAAAGCAAAGATTTTGATTCATTTGGAAAAGGGAGAAATGACCAGAATCTGTAGCAGTTTATAGTTACAAAAACAACAAAAAAGCCCTATGTAGTTGAGTTGTTATCTTCCAAGCTTCATAAAAGGGATCATCAAATCTTGCAGGTTGCTGGGAGTGAGACTTAGGTGTTTTTAAAAAAACCTACTGGCATAATAAGAGCAATTTCCCCCTGTCCTGATACACGCTGTTGCTTATTTAAAAAGTAAATATCTAATTTTGTGAAACTGAAAATGTCTCAAACCGCTCAGGTCCTCCAACCCCTGCCAGTACTATTACTTCTTATTTTTATGAGAAGGAACAAACATTCCTGTAACACTGTCTTTAGGGCATGAGCTTTCCCTCCCACAGCAAATAGCTAAATGTATCACATTTGTATTGTTTTCCTTATTTCTTTTCCTGTTTCAGCATTGTATGCCCTTTCCACACTGTCCTGCTCAACTTCTTTTTTTACTTCAAGCCTTGGAAGCCCAGTGGAAGTGGAATAGTTGGTGTCTACCCTATTTTTGAGTGGCAGAGCATTTTGTGACGTAGAGATGCTGCCTCATTGCCTTAATTATGAAAGAAAAGGCTGTAATGCATGCAAATCTGTAGGCAGTTCCTTTCAGTAAGTACCTTCCCCTCATGGCTTGTGGGTTGAATGGGTAGGCACTGGAGAGTGGTAACATCGCTCTTTGTAGCTTATTCTGTATAGAAAGTTCAGAACTGAGTTGTTCATGCTTTTTAGTGGTATTCTCTTTGTGCCAGGTTGGCGAACATTGATGAGTCGAGATTGATTTTTCACCATGCCTGTTTCGTGGTTTTAATTTCTTTAATCCTGAAATTAATGCCTCTAAACGGTGAATACTGAATATGCTTTTAAGATTGTAGGCAGAGAAGCCAGAATTGGAATTAAAAGGGAGAAGTGGTGCTGGAAACGTAAAAGCCATGTGTTCGTTCATCTTAGCCAGAGCAAGTTCTGAAAACACAAGCCAACCTGTCCTGTGATAAAATTATCTGAATGAGGTCAACAAGTTTAAGTACATTCCTGTAAAAGCCCAGCAGCAGCTGTATGTCTAGCACGGTCTCCCACTTTGGGTATTTGCTGAAGACAGCCCACCGGATCACCAGAACTTCCTTCTGCTTTTGACAAATCACAACTATCTAGAAGCACTCAGTGAAGACCGCTTCAGCTGAATAGAAACTGGTGGTGGTTGGTAAGGAGTAGAAGCCTCTGCAATTTTCTCAAGGATAAATTATATGTGAATGAATTGCATGTGTTCTTATTTGAGAACCTGCCTATAAATGAACTGACATTGAAACAAATCGTAGAAGTATCTGTCTGTTGAGTAGGCCTACGTTTGTATCCCATGTTACTAATGTGAGTTTCTCTTTGAATGAAAAATACACTGTTTTTTTTCTAGTTTGAAAGAACCCATGGCCTTCTACCCCTATTTAGCAAGGTTTAAATATTGCTAGTGAAGGCTGGTTTAAGAGTCACTCAGTATTACAAAACAGGAGCTAGCATGTAGTTATCTGCTACAGCTGAGTTTCACGTCACCAGGGGTAGTTTGACCTTAAATAAGAGATACTTATCTGCTGGCGCAGACCATCTGTGCATGCCTGCTATTGATCTGATAACTGTAGCTTCCTAAGGTGTTTCAGACAACTCTGCTATTCATTATGCGTGCAAGAATAATTTCTCATTTTTGAAACATGTGACACAGAAGGTCACTTCTGACAAGACAACCTGCCAGCTCTTAAATTCTTTTTTGTGAAACCTAGTCTCTGTTTTTCAGAACATGAATGTTGTGATCTGTAGACACTTTTCTTTCTGGTGGTGAACAGTGATGACTACAGTATTCAGCTGCTTTCTTGCACTAACTTCTGATTTGTAGAAGCTAGGTCATTTGGAAGTATTTCTAGTCCTCCTCTTCCTGTCATCTACTCCTAATCAACCTAGAAAGGTAGTAGTAGGATAAAAGATTTATGGAAATAGTGCTTGAGGTACTGTCTACATATGGGCTTAGTAATTAATTTTATCTACAAAAGAAATCATGGCCAATATACTTGGGACCCTATCTCTGTATTGTAGGGCCCCAGTGCCTGTACTGAACAAAGCCGTGCTGCTGCTGTGGGAGAAGAGGATGGTCTCTGGCTGTGGGGAAGGGTGGGAAGGTGCATTCCCAGATACATGACCAGGTTGTCCTCAAAGTCTTCCAGGCTGATTACTGAAGGCTAAAAAGCTGTTGCTTCTGGTGCCCTAGTGATGTGGTGAAAGCATCCTGGAGATGCCTGAAGACTGAACTTCTTGCAGTGTCTTAAAACCCCCTGACCAGTGTCCTGGGACAGCCTTGAAGAGGAGCGCTGTGGAAGGGGCAGCGCTGGGCTCTGGTAATGTTTCCTAAATATTGACAACAGGATGTCGTTGAAGTGGGGCTGATGGAAAATCGGTCCTGCTATAGCTAGCATTCTTGTAAGCGAAGCTCTCCTGTGGGTCTGTGAAAGAGAAAGCTAACTTAGTGTGTTGTTGTATGACTCTCTTTGGGTGAGTATGCACAAAATAGTTTATAGCTGCACATTGGTGATTTGGTTTCATATACTTGGGAAGAAGGGATTTGAAGACTTCACAGTCAGGAGGCAGAAATACCTATGGTGTGTTTGGGGTTAAAGTGGTAATATGGAAGAAAGAATGTTTCTGATAGATTAGATCATTTAATTTGATTTATGTTTGGATACAAAACTTAATCCAAAGAGGAACTGCAATTAGTAACAGTGAATTATTTTTCTTCTCTAAAATGTCACTGTCCTTAATTAAGATGTTTATTAAGTTAATGGTATTTCCTCACTCAAAAAATGGTATGGTATATTGTATTGATGGTCTTGGTATGTATGTAGTTACCCTTCTGCAAAAAATCTTATGGGGAACTTTGATTTTTTTTGTTTTTTTAAAGTTGTAAAGAGATATCTAAGGCAAAAGCAAAGTATCTGATGCAGAAGTTGAAAAACTTAAGTAAACTTAAAACAGGAATAAAAATTAAGAAAAACAGGAAGCATTTCTTGTCTGTGAGGGAGCGGGCAGATGCTGACTTGCTAACTTTTCTGAGACCTGGCAGGAATGCCTAAGGAGTTGGTAGCATTTCAGAGTGCTTATTGAGATACATTTAGGAGAGCAATCTCAATTAACCCTATCCATCTCTGGATTTAGTTTTTAAAATCACACACCTGTATCAGTGTTTGCTTAGGTGAATTGGAAGCCAAGTTAAACTTGCCAGTTCCTTATTGAGTGATATAAAACATCCAGTATGTGTGGAGTGACCTCCCAGCCCTGCACTGCTGGTTGAACTGTGCTAAAATACACCTGGCCATGCATTCCTGCCTGAGTCAAGGAGCTGCTTCTCAGTTTGAAGAGCAAACTTTGGCAGGGAGTGTGGGCTTTGAAGATCTCCTTTCTGAGTGACTCTGAAGATAAGGACCTGGTAACAGTCTCCACTTAGCAATTGCGTAGAGGAGTGGGCTCTTCTGCAATGCCTGTTCCCTTGTGGAAAGGAAGTCTAAGGAAAAAGTATCAGTTTTCAGGCACTGGAAAGAAAAAACAGCTGCTTTCAGAACTCGTCCTGTGGAAAATGAATTGCTTTTCTGTAGGAGGCACTTAATTCTTTGAGATCCCTCTTTGAGGAGATGGATTGGCGTTCCAGTGGGCGTTATAACCGAAAGGCTTCCTGCACAATCCAGAAGCAAGTGCCTCAGCAGGCGACCTTGTTTTACTGCCCTGTCCTGTAACTGGCCTCTTGGTTACCTGCCGCTGAGCAGTATTTGACTCTCAAGCTCTGCTTAAGTGTTTAGTGCAGTTGCTTCCCGCAGAACTCTTCCAAAGTAAATCCGAAGGGTTGGTTGTTTTTTTTTTTTTCCCCCCTCAGGGTTTGCTTCCAATCATATCTTTCCTTAAGAAGGTCATCTGCCAAATAACCACTTCTTTTTAAGTAGCAGTTTAAAATTGTCTTTTAAATACAAAGCTTCAGAAGAATTTTACATTGATGCTTACAATTTGCTTACATTTTACTTACTCAGATTTAAATTTCTAAATTTACCCTTGCATGCCTGCTCTCAGTACAGGCATACAGGAGCTTCATAAATTTAACTCTCAAGCACCCTGACATGTTTTCTTTTCAGTAGAGATGGTGCTGATGCTAGATTTCAGCTGGAGTTCTGGTGGAGCATTTGCTTGTAGACAGGATGATAATGTCCCCTAAATCTGGCATGCCCTCATTTCTTTTGCCAGACTTCAGTGTTTAGATAAAACATCTTCCTACACAACTGTGAGGTTTCAGAAGGAAATAGATAAATACCAGTGTAATTTTTTTCAGTTTGTGTTGCAGATGCACTCAAGATACTCTTGCTGGACTGGCGGCGCTAAGGTCAATTCTGTTCATCTTTTACAAGGCACTACCCTTCCAGACATCTGAAAATATGTGAACTGCTTGAAGCTTCTGGGGTTATTTCCTTATCTTAAAAGTAAACACAGTACATCAAGAGAACTAAATAAAATGGGTGGTTTGCAAAGTCTTATCTAGCTAAATGAAAAAGTTATTCAGGATTGTAGAGGTGTCAATGGGATCTGTAGGTACAAATAGGTTTTTGTTTGCTTGTTTTTTTTTTTTTTTCAGGTCTAGCCAAAGGTTTTGTTTGCAAAACACATGCTAGGTAGTGTGATTAGGAGCTTTTTTCTATGTAATGCTTTGTGTTACTAGGCATAATAGGATTACATTTAAAACTTTGTATAGAAAGCATATGGGTGGTGTTTCTATGGGAAATTTGATTTTGAAATTAAAATTCTTGTGAGTTTAGGAGCTCGGACTTAATTTCATTATTAGAATGGTAAGTTCTGATTTATTCTTGCTAGCAAGAAAAATAGCTTTGTATTTATGCAACATAACAGATTCCAGGTAACCCTTTGTGCCAGAAAAGCTGAAATGAGTTCATGGGCTAAGTCTTGTGGATAATGGGGATCTTCTCTATTTCTTCTCCTCTATCCAGGAGTTGTGCAGCTCCTTTATCTGGTGAAGATACTGCTGGTTATAGATACCATGACTGTGCCTTTAGTCCAAAGACCCTCAGTTTATAAGTCTCTTTATAAAAAGATGATTGCAGCTACAAATATGCAGACTAAGCGAGTAAGGCTGCAAATGAAGAGAAGAGAGAGTAATGGTACGGAGTGCTGGTAACAGGTTAAACTAGATTCGACTGGGTAACAATATGTACTTTGCAAGGTCCATTGAGTTGGTAGCAGATGACAGACTGAGCTCTTGGTACCTCATGGTGTCCCAGAGCCCGTGAGCTATTCTGAAAAGTGTACCAAGTGTAGGGAAGGATGAAAGTAGTGAAGAGTTTAAGTAACCTCATAGCTTCAGTAAGACTCTTTTTTACAGTCTAGGTTGTAGAATAATATGGAAAGATTGGAGAAAAGAGTTACAGGTATGGTTAATGATTTAGAGGAATCTGCCAGAGGCAAAGAGCCTGAATATGAAAAAACGTTGATTTCTCTGACCTAACAAGGAGGTTGAGTAATACAGGAATACTTCTTAGGGAGGAGTGTGGAGTTTTTCTGGGTTTTGGGGAATGTGGTGGGTTTGGGTTTTTTTGTTTGTTTTTTGAAGAAGGTACTTCGTGAAGGTGAAAGTATATCAAAATTCAGAGTCTGAAAGCTGAAATACAGCAAGATAATTTGTGGGATATTAACTTCTCTTTCTTTGGCTGCTTTATATTAAACAAATTCCTCAGTCAGAAGGTGATGGCCGAGTGAAATTGTATCATCTTTATTATGCAGGAGATCAGACACAAATGAGGATTACACTTGATTTCTGGCCTTGCTCTATGAATTTTTTTCTTTTGTTCTTTTTCTTCTCTTCCATGATAACTTAGGATCTCTTTCCCCTGAGTGTGTCTGATGGGTCTGTCTTTGGCAACCAGTAATGGAAGTCTTTGCTGCCAGTTAGGGAATGAAAACTGACAAACTACTCTTCAGGGCTGGATTAAAAAAGTTCCTGGGAATATTTAAACTAGTTCATGATTGAGTAATACAGGATTTGACAAGATGACTGAGGGATGTTTATTATAGTTAAGATGTGGGTGAGAGGGTTTCATCTGCAATAATCTGCTTTTTTGGATACCTCTGTGACTTGGCATGCTCTGCAGGATGTAACAACAGATTGATCAGTACCAGCATAAACTGCTAGGCATCTGCTTTTAGTTTAGCTGCCTTTAGAAAGTGAAGGTTTTACTTACAAGCACATTTGTCCATAAACTATCACACTGTTAACTGTCAAAAAACCACAGCAGACTTTTACCCCTGTTTCAGTTGTGGGTTCTTTAAAAGGCGTGCTGTGAGTTAAGGCTGTATGACTCATGAATCATTTCTTCAGCACATCGGAAAAATGTTGTGACTAGATATTTATTTTGGAGCTTCTACCAGCACATGTCTAGAAAGATAACCTTGTTGGAGGATATGAAATAAAACTAACCGTATAGCAAAAATTCCCATTATTTTCTGTTTCGACGCTTTTATTAAACAGATTTTTTGTGTGTGCCCTTTTGCTGAAGAAAAACATATTGCAACAAGTCATCTTTTTCAGATAAAGCTTGGATGATCCTGTAGATCATTAACCATGTCTTACTGAGTTTGACATGTGATGCGCAGTACACCACTCTGACATTATTCTTGCATAACTTCTCAGCGTGCTATTTGTTCTAACAATAAAAGGCCCATTTAAGTGAATTTCTTTGGAAGAATTGTTTTATGTGAATTGTGCCAGATTATCACTTGTGGAATGCTAATTGAATTGGTGTTTTAATAGCGATTAAAGAGTCTGTTGAAACTGCTTGACCTATTGGTATAGTTCAAGTTTGAGGAGGGAGAGCCGTTTTGGAAAGGATGGGGGCATGGAGGTTGTTCTCCCAGTTGGTCACGGCTGTCTTGAATGGATTGTGCTATAATCATTCTGGGTGTATATAGCAAAAAAGAAAAAAAGGAAACACAACCAAAATAGAATTATGAGCGCTATTTACTGATGAAAACCATAAAAGGAGAAGCAAATTAATAATAGCTGCTGCTATCATTTATTTTAGCTGGCTTTTAAGGTGATTCTCCTTTTGAAAAGCTGTAAACTAGGAATAAGCTTGAATCTGTAAAGAAACATAGAAAGCATTACTATTAGCAAAGTTATTAATCCTTTTCAGGGAAGGCTTATCTTTCAGGAGGTAGGTGAAGCGGCTAGAATTTTAGGGCAAAATCTTTTATCTACTTAACATTTGTTGGTCCCTGCTGAAACATGTCCTGCAAACCTTATATGGTATATCAGTTATTTTTAGTTTAGTTATTATATTTAAAGGGGAGGGGGAAGAAGTAGGCTAAAAGAAAACTGGGTATAGCTTTTTTCATTAAATATATTACTATTCTTAGGTATCAAGTGTAGTGGAATTTTCATTTCCAGTAAGTAAACGCTGCCTTTTTCTTTATTTCAGATGTCTTCTAGTGATTCTTGTTGTTTGTAAAGATTCTGAATTGATTCCTTTCTCAGGCACAATGGTGGTGATTACAAGTCAAAAAATTGAATTAATATGCTGCCTTTGTATTGGAACAAGCAAAAAGAGCAAAACCTCATACAGGATACAGGGTTTTTTTTTCTCTGTAATTTGTCTTTATGCTCTTTAAAAACGTACTCTTTTTCCATCTTTGTCCTGCTTTCCATATCTGTGTGGTTTGTTTTTTTTTTTTTTGTGAAATGTAGTAGTGGATAGAAATACATGGTTTGTATTTTTAGTGCCCTTAACTAAAGCAGGGGAAGTAACAGTGAGTTCCTTTTCTTAAGGCATACTGGTAGTTGCTGGTCTGTGGACTAGCCTTCCAGGGGGTAGTCCCCATCTCTTGGCAGAATGTTAACAGCTGATTTAAATGCCCAAAAGGCTGTTGGTTTTGTTATGTGAAGGAATGGAAATAAAGGATGAGTTTTATTTTTTCCTTTGCATGTTACATTGGAGGAAAAATCCCCGGTAATAGGCCTTGATGCTTGATAATGCTAATCATCTCATCCAGTTTTTCTTGAATACTATTGTAGCTTCTCCTCTTATTCCATGTAGAATATATTAATATCTGATAAATATTCCTGCATAAGTTTGCAGGAGGCAAGTGGTTATCCTCCAAAGATAAAAGATAAGATTTATCTTCTCTTTAAAAATTCTGTTTAAGAATTAGTCCTTTCAAATAGCCTTTCAGTTATTAATTGCTGTGTATTTTTCCTCATTTTTGATTCCTACCAAAATTTTAAGTTTTCTAATAACACAGTTTACGTATATTTTGGGATATGTTTTATCCCAGACACTGCTGGATCACTGATGGTAGTTTAGTAGACTTCTAAAAAAAAAAACCCCAAACTTTCTTTAATATTTTTATTTACACAGAAGGGTACAGCTTAATCTCTCAGGATAAAAGCCATACTGTGGTACCATAGCTCATAAATTTGGGATTATAGTGCCGAGGCATTTCCCGTTTCATCAAAAACTCTCTCTGCTTCCAGTTAGATAACTAGTTGGATATCAAGCTGTTCAGACAAAATCAGATCTATTAAATGAAATATTAAAATATTTGGCAGACTTCTATAATCGGCCAGTAGATTGTATAAGATTTCTGTATGTGACTTCAATAGGGGCTAGATTATAGTGATATAATGTAATGCCAGTTCCAGATCAGGAAAATAACGGTACATTCTTCCTGTATAACAGCACACTGAACTCTTGGGATCTGCCTTTTATTCAAACGTTATTGAGTTAAATGTATTGGAAGGCATCTTCTGCTTCACTGTTCATGGTTCATAAGGCCTTCTCACCTGTGGCAGACAGTTCAAATACATCATTGCTTCATTTGAATTGGGGACTTGCCTCTGATTGACTATTGTGATCTTTTGTTACGGGAAGATATTTGTAACACTTGAAACAAACGTCCTGAGCACATTTGCCTTCCTGAATGCTAGCCTCTAGGGGAGGAAGAGAAGAGTTTGTGCAGTATATTTCCTTTATCTATATAAAAAAAGCAGTATAAACACCTAAATGCTGTCAGGCTCAGATCTTAATAACTTTGGACATCAGCTTGTGAATAATGTGTGATATGGAATGTGTGCATGTTGGTGAGAAGGAGGAACCACATGTGCAACATGATGGTACTTATATGTGTTTTGTTTTAAATGGGAGTGAAAAGGAAAATGCTTTACAGACTGAAGTTGTGTTAATTGTTTCAATTTACTGTAAAAGTGTTTTTGAATAACCCCCATTTTCTAAGACCAGATGTGAGGGGATTTAAATAAGTAATAGGTAATGATTATGCAGTGGTTAAGTTCTAGTCTTTCTAGCCATGAATTTTTGTGTCCAAGTGAAATATTTGTTAGTGGGGGTGTGATATTTCTAGTATGATAATTAAAGCTCACTGAAGGACAGGGCTCAGTTTGGTTGTAATTTCTCACCTTGCCTAAGTGAAAGTGAATAATTGCTCCTGTTCACATGGTTTTCTTCCTCACACGGAGCTGCAGTTTTGCAGGAGTTTTGCAAGCCCAAACTGATGCATATTTGTAGAGCGGGGATGTTTGCACGGTCTTGGGAATTTCAGACTCCTTCAGAACTCAAAAGTATTTGTTCATTAAGTCAAAAATACATAGATTTAAGGAAAGAGATGGTCTCTTTTCCATTTTAAATCTTCTTTTATTATGAGATAAAGTTACTTGACCCAGCAATTGAGAGTAAGTTGTATTTAGAAGCTTGTCCCAGTCATATATTACATTGAGCCCGCTTTCTTGACTGACTGCTGGTGTTTCTTTGGAGAGCTATATTAAAGAATTTTCCTTTGTTCATTGTTCCCTTAACCCATGTGGCTGTTACTTTCTTCTTCCATGTGTAGTTCTTTCTACTTTAAAACATGAAAGTGAAGCCCCTTGGGTATTAAGATCAGTACTTTCCTATGTTTATATTATGTTCTGCTTTGGCCAAGACATCCTTATCTAATTTTAATAGCTTAAATGGAAGCTCCTGAAATAGGGCACAGTTCATACCTTGAATGTTGATTCATATCTAAGTAATGAGTATAAACAAAGTAAATGTCATCTTGATTTTTAGTAGAGCTAGAGGTCTGTTGCGTTCTGAAACTTCAGTATACACAAGTGTATTCTATAATGTAGCATTGTGAATGTATAATACTAGGTGAAGGTGGAGCTTAAATGAATTTTCTAGTTGCTCAAATGTAATTGTTTTGGTGGTTGGGTTTTTTTTGCGTTTGGGTTGGTTTTGTTTTTTTTTTTTTTCCCCCCTCCCAGAGGCTTTTATTCTTTGGGGAATTTTGTCTTGGAGAAAAAACAAATGGTGGCATTTTTCTAATGGATTGAAAAATCATGTATTGAGACTGCTTCGGGATATGTAAAATTTGAGTTCTCCAGTGCCTTCTGACTGGTTTGTTTCCACTAATTCCTACTTCTGTCCTCCATGTTAATCCTTTGGGATGGAGAGCTTTATTTTTATCCCCAAGTAACCACAAGCATAGTCTGGTTCTTAATAAAGCTCCCTTACTTCAAGGGAAATGTGATAAAGCCACCTAGAAGAAATAAATGCCAATCTTGAACAAGGTAATGAAGAATTCTGACTTCATCAGTGTCAAAACTTTACAGCCTGACTCACATGTGGGCAGGGGAATTTTCCTGAAACCTTCAGGGACCTTTATTGTTTGTTCTTTGATAGTCAGTATATATCTTGGTATACGTGCACAAACAGGAATCTCAGTTCCTAGCAAAATTGTTTCCCCTAATGCCCTTGAAAGGGTCACAGCTTTACTGCTTTGTCTGCAAATAGAATGAAATACTGTTCCTTAAAAAGGAGCTGCTTTGTCTACTCTTGTGATCATGTGGATGCTCCTGCTGAGGTAACTCAGGAGCATCAGGGTCACCCTTTGAACCTTCATCCACTGCAGCTGAATCCTCAACTCTCATTTCTTTCTAATACTGATTTCTGTGCTGTCATGGGTGTCATACTTTCTCTTTTCTTTCCTGTTTTGGCTGTTTCCTTAGGGCACAGTTCCTATCTCTCTTCGTGTACACTCAAGTTCAGACTATCTTATAAAGGAGAAAGAGAATTTGAAAGGCAAAACTGAGGTGATACCTTCTGTTTGTGTTAATTTCTCTCTACTGTTCAGATTACAATCCTGTTTAAATTGATTTTTAATCAATTTTAAAATCCTTGGAAGATACCTGGTGTACGGACTGAGAACTTTCTGGACAATTTTGCACTCTTGTTCGTTTTTAATGCAATGTTAGTGTGCTTCTATTGCTCGTCTTGTGTACTTTTCCACACTACATATTTATGTTAGGAACTCAGAATTTAGGACTGTGTTCAGACTTGGTATCAGCCTAACAACAGTACTTTTTTCAGTACTTTCTGGAAGGCCTTTTTAGCTCTTCAGTATTTGTGGTGTTTTATTCCCTCAAGACCTAAAGTAACAGTCTGTTTTGCATTCTTGTACGTGCCCAACACAGAGAGATTTAAAACTTGTTCTTCAGGTAGAGGATTTCTTGAAGGAGTGTGTGTGTGGGAAGTTCTGCTACTTAAGAAGCTGTGGTGAAGCCTTTGAAGAGGTGGTAGGGAAGGAACATTCAAATCTGTCTGGAGGAAATCATTTGCTCTCGTAAACATCAACAGTAACTTCACATGCTACTTTGGATACTACCCTCAGGGATGGCAGGCAGAAGGAGACCTCCAAGAAGGAGATTTGGGCAGTGGCTACTGCTGCTGTGGTCAGTGGATCCCACAGCTGGGAAAGGAAGGGGATGCTCAGTCAGGCTGTGGTCCCATCCAGAGAAAGCATTCATGTGGGCTGCTGCCTTCCTAAAGCCTAGGCCTTAAGTTCAAGTCTCGGCGCACTTTAAATCTAGTCTTGCTTTTTTATCAGGCTGGCCTCTTGCAAGGTTTACTTTTCCCTTCTTTCTCCCTTGGGTTTCTTAGTAACTTTATGGTACTGAGGTCCATTTGGCTCAAAATTCTTAGATTTTTTTTTTTTTTTTTTTTTTTAATGACAACCATCACAGGACTTTGAAAACGCTTGGTGGCTGCACTGCTCCTGAGTGGTCTCGTCTCCAGCAGGGTTTCGTATACTTGCTGGAAGAGCCTCTGAAAAGCTAATGCTGTTGCAGGTAGTGATATGGCCACAGGGTTGTTGAACTGCTGTAAATAAAGCAAAATATAAAGATGAAATGAAAAATGGAAATTAGTTTTCGTCGCTTGGTGTTAAGAAATTTCCCTAATGTTGTGTCTTTGTAGTTGATTTGGTGGTTCTTGCAGTTCTTTTGATTGTAAATTATAGTTCTGGCACTCTTCCCTGTTACCTTTATTTTTGGAAAGGGTGAAATTGTTTAATTTTGGATTCAGGGTTTACTGTTTAATTTAGCTAATTGTGTAAAAAGGTGCGTGGCTGGATTGGGACCAGATGGGTCCAGAGAAAGAAGTAACTGCTGTAAGAAGAGGGTGGCTGTTTTCATGCATTAAGTTTTTCACTGTAATGTCTGATACTATTTTTGCCTGACAACTTGGGGACAGATAAGATATTAGTTTAAATAACTGTTGTAGTTTTAGGGTTTTTTCCACATCTAGGGTTGTTCCAGCCCTTAAGTGCTGGAAATGGTCTGTACAAGGAAACTGCTCTGCAAAAATAAATTATGCATTTTTTCTGCGTGTAGATTGTGCTGTGTGGGTGAGCGAGAGAGACTATCCATAATTCCTCTGATTTAATTAATCCCTTATGCAAGGTAAATTCTTCTTACTGTTTCTTTCCCCTTTTCAACAGTATATTAGTTGTAGAAGTAGCCAGTTTGTAGTTGGAGTGTAACAGTGTCATGGTTTATATTATGCTATGCAAGATTAGATCAGCATAAAAATTCCATAAAACAAGTAATAGTATTGTTCTAGTACTTGGTTGCTGTAGCCAGTGATTCTGGGGGCTGGATTTTGTGGTTTAGACATCTGAAGTGGGGGAACGGGGGAGGATATATGTTCCATTGTGGCTTCCAGACCACAGTATAATCAGGGTTCGGATGAAAACAAAGTAGGTCACAGCACAAACTTCTACTGAAAAATTGGAGACTTAAAGGCTCAGTTGCATTGCGACTGAAAACACAACTTTGAACATGAGATTGGAGGAAAAAGTGTAAAAGCACTGACCTCCTCCCTGCCCTATATATCCCAGTCTCCCTTGGTCTTACCTGGCATACCTAAACAAGGGCATACCTATTCTTTTTTTTTTTTTCTCCTTTTTTTTCTCCTTTTTTCCTACTTACCAGATCATTGGTTAAAGAATTTCTTTTGCTGGGGGAAAACAGATCGGAGGTTATACAGAGTTGCACAGAAGCAATTCTCCATAAACTTCACCTCATGCTTTTCTGAACTCCATTCATTAAACTTCTGACCTCTGCAATGTCACGTAACACTTCTTGCCAATTATTCACTGTGTAGGAAAGTATTTAAACTAAACGTGATGTTTTTATGTGAAATCCTCATTTTCTGTGTTATGAAAAAGAGTAAATAGTTGTTCCTGGGTTACTTTCTCAGTATTAGGCCTGAATTTATAGACATCTGTTTATACCCCTTTTTTCAATCATTCACCAACCTGAGAGATCCCACAATTTTTCCTCATGCAAAAGTTTTGCATACTTCTGAGCATCCTCACCAGCTTCCTTTTATATCTCTGCACCTTTTCAAACCTATTTCTTTTGCTCCCACAATTTAACTTGGTGTTAAAGGTGTGGTGAGCTTTGGACTTCATGTTCTAGACTGACGTTTTCCGGTTTTGTTTTACTGATAACACTTTGTCTCTCTTCTGGCCACCATGGAGTAGAGTCCTGAAGTTTGTCAAAGGACTTACTACAGTGACTCAAAGATCTATTTTAAGTTCTATTCCTGACTGGAGATAGTCTCTAAGTTACTTTCATAGTGTGCATGTTCATGTGCAGATGTGTTTTCCCAATATACGCTGACCTGTGTTCTTCAGCATGAATTTCTTCTGTGTTTCCTATTCCACAGTCATTTACAAGGATTTCATGATGCTGTAACTCATGGTGGCCAGTACCTTTGTGCAGAAAATGAATATAACCAGATCACTTCCAGATTTTCTATAGATGGAGGCTCTGTGCAAAGAGACTGTATGAAAAGAGTTGAAAAATGATGATGATTCTTAAATGTTCAGAAGAGTATAGTTGACCCCCCCCCCCCCTTTGTTCATCATACTTCTCTTCTGTAATGACCTAAGGCTGACTCTGATGGCTGGTTGAAATCTAGTGTGCTTTATCTTTTTCTTGATCGAGTTTTGGGGAGTAAATTGACTGTGCTACAGCAAATTCTACACGTAGCAGATATTTGGGGAAAGTTGCAGTTCTTCATAGGAAAGAAAACCAGTATTTGTCTGTCTTCTGCTTCTTTTCCCTTAGTCCCTGTGCAACTACTGAAGAACACTGTTTGCTTTCCTAAGTTAGAGGAGAGTCAGTTTTGTCTTCCAAGAATTGAATTTGAAGGAGACCATGAAGGCTTACCTGAAAGTGCTGGTGGATACTCACTGAATGATGAGGAGGAAGAATTGTTTTGTTATTAACCGTTAGTTATTGAGTGATGGTCAGGGCAACTTAAAAGATAAATTACTCTTGTGGTTAGGGTTCTCTATATTGTGTGTGTTTAACACACTAAAAAAAAAAGTGTGAGTACTTGTGGGACAGATGTATATCAATACAGGCTATATATGGCAGCATTAAAGACAACAAGTCTTTTCCTGTAAAGCCAATGTCACTGAGAATTGTGGGCATGTAGCATAGGACTAAATTGCTTACAAAATCCTTCAAAATCTAGGAAGAAGTGGGTTACTGACTTTGATCCAGATTTCTGAACTGGATGTACTTGAAAGTGTGTATTGAATTTATAGGAGTAATAAGTTCTAGTAGAATTTGAAACAGTAGAACTTACTTTTTGTTTATAAATGGTTAAATAGGTGGAATGGGCCATCTGTGGATGCAAGCACGGTAGTTGTTAATGTGACATAAATTAGTATGTGGATTAATAAAAAAACCAAAGGTTTTTTTTGCTTTCTGCAACTGTGAATGGTGTATCACACCTGTTTGCTCACTTGATTTTACAGATTCCCTGCTCTGAAATTAAGCAAGCGGTGAGCTGAGCTGTTCTGTGGCACTGTTGCACTCTTAAGGAAAAGCAGAAGGAAAAAACTGAAAATGCTACAATAACACATTTTTACCTTCACTGCTCCATCCAAACTTTTGAAATTGGCTTAAAATTCCTTAAACTTTTACTCAGTTAATAATGTAGCTTCCAGCACACTAACTTTTTGTTTTGTTTAAACCTTTGCCAGGACGGGAGCAGTTTCATGGCCTCGGGTCTATGTACTGCAGAGGAGCAGCTGCTGTGATCCTCACGTATGATGTGAACAGCCTCCAAAGCCTGACAGAGCTGGAAGAAAGATTCTTGGCACTGACGGACAGTGCGAGTGCTGACTGCATTTTTGCTATTGTTGGAAATAAAGTTGACCTCACTGATGACTGTGCTTTACCACCGGATGAAAATAGACCTGAGAAGTCTGTTGCCAGCTGTAGCTCGAAGGTGCGAAAACAAGTCCGTGCAGAGGATGCGATTGCGCTCTATAAAAAGATAGTGAAATATAAAATGCTAGATGAGAAGGATGTTCCAGCAGCTGAGAAAATGTGCTTTGAGACGAGTGCAAAAACAGGATACAAGGTGGACTACCTCTTTGAAACTGTGTTTGAGATGGTGGTTCCAATAATTGTACGGCAGAAAGCTGAGGGGCCACCGCAAACTGTAGATATTACAGACTACAAGCCAGCAAAAAGGACAAAATCTGGTTGTTGTGCCTGAACCATTAACATGACATAAGAAAAGGGGAGAGATTGTTTGCTCCAGCAAACTGAGAAGTAGCAAGTGCTTGCAGTTCACCAGAAAGGAAAAGGCAAAGAATAAATAGACTAAAATGGTGTATGTGAAAAAAACCAAATCTCTTGACCATTAAAGGTTTTTGGGAAGCTCTGTGTATGAAAACGGGAATGTGAGTGAAATTATGGAGGAAGACGTTGACTTTGAAGACAAATGGTGTGTTAGTACAATTGGTAGTGACAATCATTTGAACAGTTTTGAAAGAGTCTGATTTTTAATGACTCACCATTTCATGTTGCATGTAAATGATCTGTTTGTGTACTCTTGACAGCTTTCATATGATTATCATCTTTCCCCTTGAGATTCTGACTTTGGAAGATTGAACACAGTACTTTTTTATTCTTAAGAAAAAAAATAATCCAGGTATAATTTATATTTGTAGCTAATAAATCAATTACGATCTTTTTATGTCAGATATGACAGTGTAAGATTCAGAAGCTGAACTATTAAAATCACTGTGGATACATGCTATTCATTTGGAGACTTATTAATGTGAATTCTCCTTCCATAGTGGGCTTTCATGCAGCACATCTCTTGCTGCTCTAATTGCAAGTTGTAGGAGGAAGTCTTTTCTTTCATTTTTCTCTTGTAATTCTTTTTAATGTGGATAGCAAACGGTTTTTTTTGGAAGGAAGCAGTTTTCTATTTTGTCTGCATTTTGTAGACCTCTTTATGGTGCCTATAGGATACCATGGTGTTGAACACCTGTGTTCTGTCTCCCTTCCAACTCCTCCTTAGTTGTGCCCAGACAAAGCTGCAGCTTTGATTTTTAGCAGCTATGCATGACATTGCCATCTACCTGCAGGGAAGTGAGGACTGGTGTTTTCTGATGTGAAACTGGCTAATGCAGGAGGAAGGAAAGAGAAACTGCCTTTTGTGGAGTAGAAAGGCACATGAAGGAGCACTAATGAGGTATGTGGTTTCTCTCCTGACTGCAGTAAAAAGGAGAGGCTAATTCTCAATACTGAGTTTCCCAACCCTCTGGGCTACAAAGAATGCATGCAGTGACCCAGGAGCTTGTACTGACACTGTAACCAAAGTGAAGAACTGCTAGTTTAAAAACAAAACAAATGCCCCCCCCCCCCCCCCCCCCCCAACCCTCCCAAAAGCAAAACAAAAAAGTGCAAAGATGCAGCTCACATATTTCCAGTTCTTCAAATTGTTGTGTGGGATCTCCTTCATCTTCCTATGGATGTTTCTGACATAAATTTCTAAAACTAAAAGGTTGGTTGTTCTTACACTTTGTCATTGCCTTTCTCTGTCCCACCCAAACCATAGTTGTTTAGTACATAGAGAAACAATTTCTAAATGAATAATTAATCAAATTATTATTAAGTATATTTAAAACTTTTTTCTTTCAAAAGTATGTCCTCTTGAGCAACTTGCTGCAGAATAATAGCTTTATTTTCTGCTTTCAAGTTTATGCACAGTACATGTGTACTGAGGAAGAATGGCTTGAGAGAACATTTAATCATTGAATCATAGAATAGTTTGGGTTGGAAGGGACCTTTAAAGGTCATCTACTCCAACCTCCCTGCAATAAGCAGGGACATCTTCAACTAGATCAGGTTGCTCAGAGCCCTGTCCAACCTGGCCTTGAATGTTCCCAGGGAGGGGGCATCTACCATGTCTCTGGGCAACCTGTTCCAGTGTTTCACCACCCTCATGGTAAAAAAACTTCTTCCTTGTATCTAGTTAGCATCTACCCTCTTTTAGCTTAAACCCATTACCCCTTGTCCCTATTGCTACACGCCCTATTAAGGGTTGTCATCTTTTGGATTTGCTGAGGGTTTGCAGTTTAACACGTGCCAGTCTGTCAGACTTAACTGCACCTGCTCTGTGGTATTTAAAACTGTATACTATTAAAAAGCTTCTAGCTATTGACAAAGTTCCAAGGCCAATGTCTAGTCTTCCTTTGGGACTGGGAAGAGAGAAACAGGCTACAAGCTCAGTCTTGTTTGTGACCAAAGCAATCTGCCAACACATCTGTGAGAGGTCCACCATTGGCTTTGCTGCATTTGTTGACAACCGAACCTGCAGCATGCACTGGTTGCAAGGTCAGGCTTTTGGAATATGTACACCTAGAAGGTACAGAACAGGAAAAATATTTGTAAATTTACCATCTAACACTTCTTAAGGTATAAATACTTGCAATTCAGTTGCACCAGCATTTGAGTCCTGTGAGATCTTAAATTCTTACAGTCTTTCCCAAAGCTCCAACTTTGGTGTTTTCACTGAAGGAGCTGACACGGGAACCTATCTTGCATGCTGGACTTTTGCCCTTAGGGCTACACTTGTCTAGCATGATATTCATGGCTTTTTAGCGTCACTGGCTATTGTGCCTTGAGAAATGACTGGGTTATGATGGATTGTTAGGCGTTGGAATGGACTGCCCAGGGAGGTGGTGGAGTCCCCATCCCTGGAGGTGTTCAAGAGGCGGGTTGACATAGCACTTAGGGATATGGTGTAGTTGGGAACTGTCAGTGTTAGGTTAACAGTTGGACTAGATGATCTTCAAGGTCCTTTCCAACCTGGATGATTCTGTGAAATTCTGTCACTCTGGCCAGCCCGGGAGAGATCATGGGGTTGCACAGCATCACCTGGGAGGCTGAGTAATACACAGGAGCTATTGATAAGAGATCAGGAGCAGATCCAGATCGCTCAATGTGCATGCTAGCCCCATTTCTTTATTACTTTCTGAAGTCACATTGCACCTTCAAGCAAAACTTGAAGGTTTCTGGAATTTGATGTAGGATTTTTTTTTTTTTTAAATTTAACTAGTAATTTAAACTCTGTTGTAGCTGACCTCTATTTTTACAACCCAGTGTTGATGCTCTATCTGCTGCAGCAGTGCCTATACATGGTTGCAAGCAATCCTGCACGTCTGCAAGCATTATTAGTGAACCCAGTTCAACCCTCAACATTGAAATTGCACAGATTTTTTTTTCTGTTTAGTGGTGCTGGGAGTGTTTTGTTGTGGTTTGTTTTTTTAACAGCATATACAATATGGCCTGCTCTTGTGCTTATTAAGTGTCCTAACATGAATTAATTTCCCTGCTGCTTCTGCAGGTGTATCCTGATATCCCAGCACTGCTAAAGGCATTTTTTTTGTCCCCTCAGCCCCCCAGTTTTACTGGAACAATTCAGCTTGGCTTATTGGTGGGGAGGAGCAGCGAAGCTGCATGGTGGGGACTGGCAGCACAGGAACTGTGCTGATGCACACTTGTTCTAACTCCTGTTGCCTTGATAGCCTCTCACAGCCTAGCAGCCGATGTACTTTCAGCATAGCAGCTGTAGGCTGGGCCGCTAGTCAAGCTGGGCCAGCGCTAGGTCTTGCATTAACAGTGGCTGTGCCATGTGCCTGTTCCGTGCCAGCTCTTCTGCATCCCACCGGCTGCAAGCAAGTGTTTTCCTCCATTACTTTGAGGTTTCTTTCCCCATTACTAACCCCGGAGTGCAGCCTGGAGCTGGGCTGGTTGTGGCTGTGCTGTGGGAGCCAGGTGGAACCCCTCCCTGCCAGGGCTAGTGATGGTGGGTGAAAGTGGGGACCCAGGTGTCTGCCTGCTTTGCCTGGGAGAGGAACCTCATTTTACAAGTATTTATTTTCCTCCTCTTTCTCCCCATTACGTTTGTCAGGATTATGTGAAGTGTTTGAACAGTGAAATAAAAGAGATGTTATTTTTGGCCATGCTGGGTGAATGTGACCTACAGGCCTGCCTGTGCCCAAGGTGATGGCTGGGCCAGGCTGTGACCTGAGGGCGAGGGAGGGATGGCAGGGTGAGTAGATGAGGATCTGTGCCGGCCTGGTTGGGAAGCCCCATCCTGCTTCCTGCCCCTCGCAGGTGCTGGTGGTGCAAGACTGAGGTTGCCATTGGCCCCTAACAACCCCAAGGTGGCTTCGAGTCTCCTGAGGGCCACAAAAGGAGCCTGAACCCGTTGGGTGCCTATGGGCAGGCAGAGCTGCTGAGCCACCGCTTTGGCTTAGTTATGCCCTTGCCCATGTTGTGGTGGGAAGCACCACTGCCTGTTTTTACTTCTCTGCTCGTGTGTTATGGAGTGCAGTGATGTTACTTGTTCCCCTTGTCCAGCATGTCTTGCACCCATGTGTGCCTGGTCCCCAACAGCTGCGAGGCTGGGCCCCTGCTCACCCTTGGTGGGCACAGGTAGCCATCCCTGAGGATGCTGCTGGTCCCTACGCAGTTACAGGGGCTGCTGCTGACTGCACTGGGCTGCCATCAGCACATCAGCAGTGCCCCCCCCACCCCTCCCCAGCCTCCCTTCTGGCAGCAATCTGATGCCTTCTGTTGTGGGGTCATGTTTATGGCTTGTCATTTGCTAATTTTCTGTTTCTGGCACATGTGGACAAGCCCCATCACATAGGGTGTGAACAAACTCAGCTGATCTGGTTGATACCCTCTGAGGAAATAATTGGTGTCAGCTGATGTCTCTATATTGACTTCACTGTATTTGTGCTGATATACTGATGCGGTATTACCTACAGAAGGGGAATATATTGTCATTTACCTTCTCCAGGCTAAGCAGCATGTTATACTTCCAACATGTTTTCAAACAGGAAAGTGTAGGAAGCAAACAGCATGCTTTGAAGCAAAAGATTTGACTTGGTAAAACCCAGGCAAAATACTTGTGTTTTTTACATCCTAGGCTAGAGCACTATAGTCCAGTAAAAAGAATGTTTTGTTTTGCTGTAGCTGAGTTTTTCCTGTATAAAACCTTTTTAACTTCTTGGAAGTGGGTTCTGGGATCACAGAATCATGGAATGGTTTGGGTTGGAAGGGACCTTTAAAGATCACCTAGTTCCAACCCCCCTGCCATGGGCAGGGACATCTTCAACTAGATCAGGCTCCTCAAAGCCTCGTCCAACCTGGCCTTGAATGCTTTCAGGGATGTGGCATCCACAACTTCTCTGGGCAACCTGTTCCAGTGTCTCACCACCCTCATCGTAACAAATGTCCTCCTGCCCCATCTAAATCTACCCTCTTTCAGTTTAAAACCACTGCCCCTTGTCCTGTCACTAGAGGCCTTGGTAAAAGGTCTCTCTCAGTCTTTCTTATAATCCCCCCTTTATATATTGAAATGCTGCAGAAAGGTCTCCCTGGAGCCTTCTCTTCTCCAGGCTGAAAAATCTCAAGTCTCTCAGCCTTTCTTTATAGGAGAGGAGGTAAGCTTGCAGCTCAGGGGCAGTTTGAGTAAGTCAGTTCCATTCCATGCTTGCTTTGGGTTAGCTCACCAGGTGAAATCCTCTGGCTGCTGCAAGTATTCCACATTTGCATGCACAAGCTCCTTCCCCCTCTCAAACAGTGATTACGCAGGCTTTGGAGAAACACGGGTATGAGTACACAGACCTGAAGCACATGATGTACTCAAAGAAAGTACAGAAGTTCAAGTCTGCTTGGCACCTCATGGGGTTTTGTGCTTGGTTTGTTTTTTTCCTGCACCATGCCTGTGCGTTCAACTGAATGCCGTGTTGATACCGTGCTGAACAAACTTGTTAAGAACAGCTTATGTGAGTCAGAGAAAATTAAGAGGCAAAGCAACACCCAGAGGAAGACCTATCTGCTGAAGTTTTACATGCAAAAAAAATTAGCTACTTAGGAAGATTATGTAATGTATTAGCCATGAAAATCCAAATACTTTGCTGTTGTTGTCGACATAATTGCTTTTTACAGATTTTTTGTGTAACCTCCACTTGAATTCTCTTAAACCACTGAATGTGCTGCAGTGCCAGAGTTGCATGCTGTAAAAATCACAAGTGATAACTGTGTGATCATCCCATGACCTGCAAGAAGTAAGTTGCTGATTCTTGGGTGTTTGTTACTGTCATGTGTAATTTAAAAGAACTAGCAAATGTGGAATAGATTTGGCTCATGTTGACTGCCATGTTTTCAATTCTAAGTATTTTAATTAGCTGAAACAAATACTAGTGTGAGTAGTTTGGGGGCTGCCTTTCAGAGCTATAGCATGGCCAGAGAGCTCATTTCAAGCTCAGGTAATTTCTCTGTTTACGGATATATCTGGTTATATGTACAACTAATCTAGGTTAGACTATGCTAGCTAAGAACTTTAACTTAATTTACACTTCATATTTTTCGCAGAGGTAACAGTTGTCAAGTTTGGTTAATGTTGGTTTCCTGAACATTGTAGAGCATGAATAATACATTGCTTTAATCTGCAACATTGCAATTTATTGGCTTAAATTCTTCTAACAACAGATGTAATACTATTTCAGTAGTTCAGCTAAGCAAGCAGTTTTTGGATCTTTTTAAGTGCCATGAAATAAACAAGTGTATTCCTGGTTGAAGAGTTTGAATTTCAGTGGAAGGAGATTTCTGGTAGTGCTTTTCTAACTCCTTAGGTGCAAAAAAAGTAATTCAACAGAGCAGTCCATATGCATTGTATAGAAAAAACACTGTTTACAAAATGGAAATCATCAACAAATAGAGGTGTAGAAAAAAAAGGGGTTTATTTATGATACAGAGAGGTTGGAATATAATTACAAAAGCCAAGAAGCATCTGAAGCAGGAGAGGTGAACTGTTGAAAAATCAGCTGTCATTGCTATAAAAATCTGATTTCAGTTTTAAGCATTCGGGTATATAATCAGACTATGCAAATAGGAAATTTGCAGCTGATCCATTTTTTTCCTCCCTCTCTTGCAGTGGTGAGGGACAACTTTGGGCTAAATTGCTTCTTTCTACAGAAGGAAAGAGCTGGCCATTCTGTCCATTTATCAAGCCTGGCATGCAATAACCTGGTTCTCTATGAGAAAAATAGCGCCAAATAAATGCCTTGCTTCCTTTCCCTTTGGTTTTGCAAGGATGGCTGTGTGTAAGTTGCGATGGTGGTAATCCCATTGTCATACGTCCCCAGCTGCCAGGACAGCATGCCTTCAGACAGACAACTGGCAGGTCTGGAAGTTCTGTGTTTGAAGATCATGTGGCATTGAGCAATATGCTCTCCTCCAAAACTCACTCTATGTGTGATAGCTGCTCCAACAGTATGCAGTTAAAATCTGTGATGAGTGGCTCGGTTTCAGAGGGGAAAAGCTGCAATGCAAAAACCACCCTGTGCCACTGCTGTGTGGGCAGTGCAACACAGTGGAGCAAGAGACCTTTGTAAATGATCCTTTGGCCAGGGGTACATCTAGAAAAAAATCATCAAGCTGGTAAAATAGTCTCCTAATCAAAATAGGAAGACTTTCATTTTGTGGTCACTATTTTTGGGAGGCCTGTGGGCTTCTCTGCTATTGCCAGTAGTTAAGTGCTAAAGCATGGTGAGGCTTGAAAAAAACCAAATACAATAAAAAGGTGATTGTTTTGGGTGTGTTTGAAATGCCCAAGCATAAAATACTAAAATCAAAGTTAGGTTTCAATGCTGGACATAAGCACTTCCCAGAGTATATTTTCAGCACTTTGATCACCCTGTGTTAATTTACAGAACTGTAGCTGTTAGTGTTTACTGTTGTGACAAATACAGTAAATAGAAAAGATACATATATTCTCTTAAAGTAAATGTAGTGGGTGTCTGACCAAGGTAACCATTTATTATTGAAGTTTTTTTGGTGTTTTAAAGCTGCAAGTATTTGTATCAGTTGGCAAATGACATAACGTTAGTCTAGCAAAAAATGTATATATACTATATAGTAGAACACAACACTAGATTTGTGTGTTAGACTTAATTTGTGTTACACTTAATTTGCTTTTACAGACATTTTTAAAAATTAACTTTCCATTCAGCTTCTGAGGTAATAAGTTAAAAAAGCACCAACATGATTTATTCAAATATCTAACCATCATAGAAGGTTCCGCTGTATAAGAACTACATGATAAGCAGGTTCCTTATACTGTGGAAGACTTCTATAAATTTTTCATACAGACTTGACATCTGCTGATATGGCTTCGGATGAGTCCTGCCTTGAGTGTATCTGCTGAGGGCTTGCTTTGGAAGGGCTGGTCGATCGTAGTGAGCCAGAAGCTGTATTTATTTGCAAAGTAGTGACAGGTTCCGCGCGCGCCATTGCATTCGATGAAAGGAGTTGCTCTGAAATCTTCCAGGCAGCTCCCAGGAGAAACCAGCGACTGTCCTCCACCTTCATCACCAGCAGCAGTGTGCTAAACGAGACAAGGAGGGCAGCGTTCAGAGTACAACCTCAGACAGTGCTGTCAAAAACTTAAACATGTGAAAAGAGAAAAACTACTAGAATTGCTCCTAATTCTTATCTCCAGAGCAGAGTCAGCTAGTCCTGCAACTATGTAAGGCTTAACAGTTTGGCTGTTCTTTAGGAGCTAGCTCATATGTTGATGCCACTTTAAACTCTTCTGATAAACATCTTTTCTATAGTTAAGACTTTCACTGTTGGAAGTCTGAGAATTGGAGAATCAATTTGGTTGGGAAGGGGCCTCTGGAGGTCACATCAGCCAGTCCCCTGCTCAAAGCTGGGCCAACTCCAAAGTTGCCCTCGGTTGCTCCAGGGCACTGTCACGTTGTTAATAACTCCAAGGATGGAGATTCCACAAACTCTCTGGGTAACCTGTTCCTCTGTTTGATTACCCTCACTGAGAAAAACTTTCCACCATATATCTAACTTGAATTTCCCCAATTATGAAGTCTGTCTTACTCTGCATCACATATGAGAAGCACTGTGGAATCAAAATTAGCTTCTATATGAATAACTAGTTCCCTCTATGGCATATTCTTGGACAGCAAATTACACCAAAATCATGCATCTTTACACCACTCCACTGTTACCTTTGATGTATACTGTGATAACAATCAATGTTACATTTCTTCCATCAAAGGCACTGCTGACAAAACAGGCATTTCCTCTGTCCCTTTAGGAACTGTATAGCTTCATTTTTAAGCGAAGCTGTTTTTGTTAAAAACTGAAGAAATTTGCAATATAGAAGAAAGCAGCTGGAAAATAAAGTTGCTAAATAGTTTTGTAAATGTAGGGAGAAGTCTGGGCACATCGAGTATGTTTGCCTGCCTGTTTTAATAAACACCATACTATAAAAGTGAAGCTGTAACTGGCTTGGTTTATGCTGCAAGAGGCCCACTGTGGTCGTATAAATGAGTAACAGAAGTGGCCACCTTTTAACAGTTTAACAGAGTAAAGGACTCCGATCTCTGGCTGATGTTACATGTTGCTGAGGTTTAGATAGTTGTTTTTTTAAAAAAAATAACAAAACAACATCTCCCTGCCCCCAAAACCTCCCACCCAAACCCCAAAGCTGCAGCCCACCAGCTGTCTTACAAATTTGCAAGATTTGCTAAACTATGAAGTTCAGGAGCAAAACCGTTCTAGCATCCCTCTACAAGAACAAAGTTGGTAATAAGCAGCATAAACTATTACAGCTTTGAGGCCTTTGCAGTTGGAGCTGGGAAGCAGTTAGTAAAAACTGCACGTGTTATTTGAGCCCTGGCTTGGGAGCAGACCTGCTTGACAACCTCAGGAGGAGCACTGGCATTCCTACACTCAGTGTATAAGCTCCAACTCTATGCCTCTCTCTCTTCTTGTACTGGCCATGGCCTTTTATTCTTCTGCCTTTATAGGATGCATGATAGTGGGGTGCCCTTGCTACATGCAATCTTCCTGACTTCCACGGCTGTTTGGGCAGCAGTCCATGATGACTCCCTTCATGACTGTACCTTACACAGAGGAAGGAGGTGACAAATTTAGGCCAAGGAAGTAAAACAATATGTACTCCGAGAGAACTACAAGTGTCCTGTACTTCTTCCATAGTTGCCTAAGAAGCAAAAATGTGTACACCAAGCACCTCATTTGCTCTGAACCCTAGCTGGGAAAGTGTGAACTCTTCTCACTGTGTGTTCCTTGGTGCTGGCAGACTTTGTCCTGCAAAAAGTTCTTGCTAAGGTGACAACTTCGCTCTTAACAATGCTCAGTGTTTACAAAGGGCTTTGCAAACATTTAATTAATCCTTGGCATTCTTGTGAAGTAACTATGAGATTGCTATCAGGGCTTTTTATAGAAGCAAAAGAAAGGTCAAACATAGGGCTGGTCAAAAATTTGCCTTGCCCTCTCAAAACATTTTTAAACTCCCAATCTTTAGCTGTGTAAGGCTACTGTCGCACCTCAGTGCAATTTTATTTGCTAATCCACAGTTCTCCCTGTGTTCTGCTCTGAAGTACTATTTTGTACATAAAGTAAGGTCTCCAGATGCTATTCTGACAAGAGGCAATTTTCTCTGCAATTCACAGACATTTTTTGTTTCTCCTCTTCTGCTTCCTAGAAACTAGTTTTGTGGTTCCCTGGTTCCCCAGTATGATGCATGGTTTTGGTGCTGCTGGCTCTAAAACAGAGCAGCCTGCCTAGTATCTAAGACAAACTTAAAACCCAGTGCCACACAAAATGTGACATGGGAGAACAAATACCATAAGGAAGGAATATCCGATCCACAAACTGCGCCAGCCTTCAGGGCAGTGAGGAATAGAAGCTTCTTGGCTATGGACAGCAATTGCCACAGCTGGGGCCTCGCAAACTGAGCAGCGACTGATATATGGCCTAATGTCTTCTTCTGCCACAGGCATCATTGGAAGAGGTGCTGTAGTGGAGAGCCAGTAGGATTTATCATTTCGATTTGCGTAATAACAAATATCCCCAGGGTTACAGTAGAGGAATGGCATAGTACTAAAACGAGCCAAACATGAGCCAGCCAACCCTGTTAAAAGAGAAGAAAGCAGAAAGAAATTATAGCAATCATTCTCACAGAAGACAATGCATGTTTTCAGTTTCCTGCTCCTTCCCAAGCACATGTCAGTAAAACCCTGCGGTCCCCTTGATCAACACCAATGACTTGCAGGAGCCCTCTCGGGGCACTCTGTGCAGACATACAGTTTTTATCTTCTCATTTTGGTGTTTCCTAAGCCTGTTTGCAAAAGTCCCAGCTTTCTCTAAGTTCTATTTATTTTTTTGTTTTTGTTCTTTTTGGCCAGAGAGATGGAATTGAGGCTGCTGCCAGCAATACCTGCACATACCTAGATCCTGGTTGTGTGCTTTCTCTTGTCCTTCAAAGTACAGTAGGCTGTATCCACTCCAGAGTTTGTTCATGCCAACTGGGCACATTGGCTCTTGATCGGACTGGCTGTGCTTCACCAGCAGGTAGCCCATGCTAACGCTGCGACCCGGCATGCCTGGCAGCCCAGGGCTACCAGGGCGGCCTGGCTGGCCTTGGAAGAAGGTGGGAAAAGAAATAATACAACTTAGTTTGCGGTCCCACAAATGCTCTGATGGTATCTGATATTACAGCTAAGCTGCTGATGAACAAAGCTTAATTGCATGATGCCTCTTCTTATGGTAAATTATTGTTAAAAGAGCTGTAGTTCTGGGATTATAGCAGTTGCCTTTGAAGTAGATTGGTGCTGGATCAGGCTCCTTGGTTTCTAAGATGATGTATTTCACTCTCAGAGCCAGGGAAAGTCACGTATAAAGTTCTGATGAATTTGAGCATACTTTGTACAATACAGATGAGCAGATTTTTCCTTTAAAACAGTTTCTTAGTCCAAGATTATCCAGTGGTTTTTTAATTATTTGCATTTGCTTCATATGGTTAAACTATGCTCTGCAAATACCTTTTTCTCTGTGTACTTAGCTAATTAAGAGAGTAATCGTTCTGCTCCTTGATTGGATAAGGACACAGATATTTCTTTTACAAATATGTTCCCTTAAACATCACCTGTCCAAATATCACCTACCCAACCATTAATTTCCATGAATGTAACTGTTAGTAAAACACTAGGCTGAAATGCTTAAGAGAAAACCAATATAAAATACACTCAGATCAAACCAAACTCACTCACATGAGTGGACTGATGTCTACATCTATCAAAACTTTTTCTGAAAATACCGCTTTAAGATAACTGTTAAAAGTTGTTAGTTGTCCCTTGTTAAAAAGCTGTGAGTAGCTTTCTCCTCCCCTCCTCCCCATCCAGTCATGTAGTTACTACAGAACAATTTATGGCAGTGGAACTGGAAAGAGGGAAGAAGTGCTGTGTGATACCTCTTACCTTCAAATCCCACCGGACCCTGAAACCCTGTTGCTCCTTGTTCACCTCTGGAGCCGGGAGGAGCTGGAATGCCACCCCTGCCCTGGAGTCCTGGCTCTCCGGGTGAGCCTCTGAAACCTTGCACCAACAACAGTTATAAGCACAGTGACTGCTGAGATATCAACATGCTACACGCTTTGTTAACATGTGCTCTACTTGCATATGTTTGGTCCTATCTGCCAGGTTTACAGCTTTACACTAAAGGCAAGATCCTATGATTCTTGTTCAGGCAAAGAGCGCTGACTTCATCGGAAGAGGTGGTTGGGACCTACATGAGCCCCACAGCCCTAATCTTTCACTCTTGCTACCACCATGCATCTCTGATGAGGCTAGCAGCAAGAGGTGCACTGCACTGGGTCCACTAATGTGACATTCCCTGGGTTGCTTAGTACGCCCACAAGGATGTGCACATTTCCACCAAAGATGTTCAGTCTTCATTTAAGTGAGATCCATATCTGATGTTGCTTCAGCTCTGTGAGTTGTTGGAAGTTTTCTCCTGTTTTGCTTATGTTCCGAATGCTAGGAGGAGGAGGAAAGCCAAGCCCTAGCTTTGAAAGACCAAAATTTGACTCTCCTTTCTCACAGAATTTAAAGTAGAAGAGAGCCAAAGCAGTGCTCTGGTGGCCTCACTCTAAGGGGAACTGAGCTTTCACTCTGAGTGTGCGATTCCTACCTGGATCACCTGGTGGACCCTGAGGTCCCACATCTCCTGGGCTTCCTTGAGGTCCTGTATTTCCACGGGGACCTGGTGAGCCTTGCTGAGCAACCAGCCTTGGAGGAAGAGGGGGCAGCCCAGGAGAGCCTGGAGGGCCCTGAAAGCCTGTGATTAGAAGCAAGATGAGATAGTTTGATTAAAAAAACCCCTATGTTTTCCTTAATGTGCTTTCATCCGCAGGTATGTTGCTGTTACTTGGCTGCATATGTGAGAGAGGGACTGTGGTCTGCAACTCACCACCTTGGCTATAGCAGCTATATTTATTATATTGGGGGAATGTGTGTGAGTATGGGGATTGTCTTCTCTTGGACAGCACACAGATAAGAAGGAAATGAATGATGCTACTGCTCCCTCATTTATGACACAGGAAGCTGGGAAGTTCCCCCCAACCAACCAACAGCTCTCTGAGGTGCAGCACCATCTTTTGGTGGTCTTCGGGAGACACAAATACATGATGGTATAGATGGAGAGAAGGATTTTAAAGGTATTTCTAAATATCCAGTATGTCTACTCTACAGGATTAGTTTAGATCAGGATTTTTTTCTTTTTTTTTAACTGCAAAAACGGCTCTGATTTTGGAGTTAGCACCTCATACAAAATAAATTTGTAAAGGCAAAAAGTTGACTACCCATGTTAAATTCAGGCATCCGTCCACTGGAATTTGCCAGGGGTCACAGAGAGTCATGCAGGTTAGAGAGAACGCTGAAGGTCACCTAGCCCAATGTCCTGCTCAAAGCAGGACCAGTTAGATCAGTTCTGCGGAGCTGCAAAATGAGTAGTTTAGAAAGGAGTCATGCATCCGACTGCACTTACTCACCAGTTACTCCTCTATCTCCCTTGGGTCCGACAGGTCCCAAATCACCTGGAAATCCTACTGTGCCCATAAAGCCGATGACACCTTGTTCACCCTTACGACCTTTAATGCAAATGACAGGTGGCATTATTGCATTTCAACACAGATCAAGTGAGTGCAAAAGTCATGTTATTAAAGCTGCTGTAGCACAGGAGGTTCCCCGGCCTCTGGCCAAGAGCACCATTTTCCATTCTTACCTTTTGGTCCAGAGTACCCGGGAACGCCAGGCCTCCCTGCTGAGCCGGGATCACCTCTACTTCCTTTTGGGCCAATTTGTCCAGTCACACCTGTTTGTCCACTCTCTCCTTTGCTTCCTGGTGGAGCCGGTATTCCAGGCTGCCCCTGTAGTCCTGGATAGCCTGTTTAGAGCACATACAGGTTGTAATCTATTTATAGTTAAGACCTGGGCACAGGGGAAAATAACAGTACTATCTAATTGTATCTCATCTGGTTTTATTTCCTTAATTGAAGTGGGGAGCTAATGCTTAGCTCCCCAATAGCCGTAGCTGGCACTCCTGCTCCTGCTCTCAGGCTGGCATACCCTTCTGCTGCGGTGGCTGAGGAATTAGAGCATGAAGCTCCCACAAAGGACAGTGTCATCTCAAGCAAGATTTCAGCAGAAGTGGGGTGCCTGCTGAGATACAGCCTTCCCCAGCAAATGCCTCACTTCACAGGGTGCCTCTCTGCTTCATCCTAAATTCCCCAAGTAACCAGAGAGAAATCAGAGAGCAGCGAGTACCTGACTCAGTGCCAGGTGGTAAATAAGCCAAGGACTTACTGTTCCGTGTATCTTAGTGCTTCAGTTGAACATCTGGATACAAGTAACTACTTCATGCTGTCTTGGGAATTATGGGAACAGCTTCTTTTTCCAGAACTACATATTGCCTGAAGCTAAACCTGGCAGGTTTCTCTTCAGTTACCTCTGCTGCCTAAGAAGACATTTGCACCTTGTTTCTGAGGAGAGAGGGACTTAATAACTAGGGTTTTGAGTGGAGCAGCTCTTGTGCTGCCTGTTGAAGTTGGATCACATGTGGATATGAAGGCAAGATGCATGTGGCAAAGAGTGAGTCATGCCTGTCTCACCATTCTGGCTGGGAGATGGTATTCCTGTTCCCACTCTCCTGACTGCTTCTACTTTTATTTTTTAATCCAACGACTGCCTGGGGAGTGGGGATCAGTATGCAGAGTTAGGCTAACTAATGTTCTGTTTCCATTTGGAAACCTAGGTATTTTGGTGGTTTTCAGCTGGTTTGCCCATTGTAAGCTTTTGCTGAGTTTATATAAAAGTTTCCATGCATCATATAAAGATGATAGTGGGACACCTGCAACTTCTGATACAAGCTCTTCACAGTGGCACTACAGTTTGAAATGATTGTGCAGTCCAGTATGCAACAGATAGGTATATCAGTCGCTAAATACAGAGAGACAAACAGTGTCTCTTTCATATGTGTGAGAAAGGCAGGCTCATAGCACGAACTTTTAGAGAGAAGAGCGAATGCTTCCCAATGTAACTTAGTTTTCTTGGTAATTTCACATAGGAAAATTTTGTAAATGATTAAGAAAATATTCCTTAGACTTACAAGTCTGCCACGGACCTCAGATTTTAAAGTAGTAAATTAGCATAATGCTTCTGAAAGTTGTTAAGAGAATTCTGGATGATTAAATCTGTTATTTGCATGAAAAATCAAACCCTTCCATCAGGACAACCTGGAGGAACTGCCTTTCGCTTTCAAGAGGTCTGTCCCGATTATCTTATGTATCATTAGTTCTGTCCAACAATTATTCATGCACTTTAGTGTTGTATTTAAAAGGGATATTTTACTGAATCAAGACAGAAATAACAATGACTGCTGTTTCTAACCCAGTACTGAATCTTCTATTGTTGTCTGAGGGCACAACCTTGTACTTAATCTTTTATTGTTGTCTGAGGGGAACAAGGCAGGACTTACCTGGCACTCCATCTAGACCTGGGGAGCCTTTATCACCAGGATATCCTGATATATTTGAAATCCCAGGTGGCCCTGGAAATCCTTCCTGCCCAGGAATGCCAAAGGGTCCTTGGACTCCTGAAAGGAAGAGAAGAAATACTCAGTACTGCAAGGAAAATGAACAATTACAATTATAAGGACTCACCTTAGACTAAGTAAAAAGAATGGGATTTTCAAAATGGAAAACACCTGCAGTTCCCACTGATTTTTGTTTTATTTTTTCATATGATGTTGTGGAGATTTTTCTTAAAAGAACCAAATACTAGTTCTGTGCCAAAGCTCTCTGGATAGCTAATTACATCTCACTGTGTGGAATGCTAATAATCTTGTGCCTGCTAGGTAAAATATTATTTCAAGATAGGAAGTACTCAAAATATCCTAGGTATATTGGAGCAGACAAGAAAGCAGCTTTGTTCTTCTTTGTCCTGTGGAGTCAGGGGTCACAGACATGTAAGGTTTTCTGGGATCACTTAAAACCAAAAGTTTGAATCCAAGAAGTTCTCTATAGATGGAAAGTGTTAAATGGTCAAAAATCTGGCCCAACAATGACAGATTATTCTTTTAAGTAGATTCAAGTTGTCAGAAAGCCACAACCCCCCTTTTGTTTATTCATTTAAAAAAAAATTAATAATATTTAATTCTGACAAACATGAATAAATGAAATAGCTGTTTCTTCCAGGGCTTGATAATACATCTCTGAATGGTGTTTGAGATGGCACAGCATATGTTACATAATGAGTAACAACATAGTGTAACACAAAAGAGTAGGAATGAGCCATTGAACCAAGTAGGCAAAGGCAGTAAGGTTTTATATCTATGCCAGTCCTTAATCCTTTCAGAGCCAAAATGTTGGAAAACTTTCCAGAAACCCCCTGTAATTAGTTGATTCATCCATAACATGAGTCTAGTGGCTCCCTGATGGAAGAAGAACTGGTGGTGAACCATACTGAGATAAGCACAGCCTTCTACAACAAGGTAGGTTTGGGCTGAAGGCTGTACACTTACATTGCACAGGGGTGATGGTACCAGTAAAGCACTGTGTGTGGGAACAGAGCTCAGGAGGGATCAATGGGACAATCACACACTGATGGACAGTGAGGCTTTCAGGAGAAAGTTAAATGTTGATGGATTTGCAACAAAAAGAAAGAAAAGCCATAGCATTTGTGTAACTGGAGCCTCATTAAAAATATTTTGGGAGCTGACAGCTCTGGCATCTGCAGTGTGCTGAGCTCAGTGGGTGCTACAAGAAGTTGGTGGGCTGCCTTGTCCAGCATTGGGCAAATCACATCGCTGTTTCTGAGCAAGGGCTGGCTGAGCTGCAGCACAAACTCCGAACAGTGACCTTCCCCACATCGGGAGCTCTCCTATACAGCTGTTTACACTATACTGCATTTTGTGATGTCTATAATACCCACGGCTGAAACAAATAGTAAGTAGATTCCATTCTCTGGAATACAAACCTGGAACACCTCTGTCTCCCTTCTGACCCGGAGGTCCTCGGCTGCCTTCCACTCTGCTCGGCTCTCCCGCTTCCCCTTTGTCACCTACTGCACCTGGGAAACCTGCAGAGCCATAACCATCTGGACCTGTTGTGGAGTTGTTCAAAATTAAGACAAAAGCTGAAATGTTTCTGTGTGTAACAACGTATCAGCATGCTAATGTATATGTATAGAGCATGTGGATTTACTAAATACATGAGTCTGTAATGGCTCATTCAAAAAATTGCTCATAATGGGAAAAAGAGGCTTTGAGTCTTTAAATTTATAAGAGGAAAGAAATAATGATCTGAAGTTGTGTTCTAATCTATGTGTGTGGCAGCACATAGCGTATGAAGTTGTTTGCCAGAGCCCACAATAACAAAGCAAATTCCACATTGGGCTTTGGATGACACAGTTAAGAAAGTCACACTGCAAAGATCTGACTGACCAAACTTGCAGTCAACAGAACGTGGTGCCTACGAACAGGCAGAATAAGAGTCTCACTTACCTGGTGATCCTGGTAAGCCCTTAGTGCCTGGTAAACCATGCAGTCCACTGATTCCTCTTAAGCCAGGCAAGCCTGTTTTAAAATTACATTCATGATTACCACAATAGTATCTGTGAGTGTATATATTGCTAGGCATAAAATTCAAATGCTTGAACAAGTACTATTCCGTGTTAAATCCTTGTGTATTATATGCAAATTAATTCATTACAATAAGCTTATTATGAAATACACCACACCATGGTTTTGTGATTGGCAAATTTTGTTATTATCCAATAAACTCACTACAAGATTTCTTTTAAAATATCTCTGATCTGTCCAGTAGCATGCCCTTAGTACCAGTCTTGCTGCCACAATTTTGTTAACAACAATATAGTTTTCCAAAATCCTCAAACCAATACAATTATGGCATAATTGTAGGCTGTAAATGTGATTATCATGAAGATCTCTTCAGGAGAAATTCTCTCTGTGTCTTAAAAAAAACCCAACCAAACCCTAACAAAATGTCTAACAGCTTCTGCTGCTGCTGTTACAGGTAAAATTTATCCCATCTATTTGTACCTGTCAAAGTGTTAAGCATGATGTTAAAGCTAGACAGGTATCTCTAATCAATAGCCAGAGCTCTGGAGGACAATTCAACCTTCACAAAAATAAATGTCTGTCTGTCTCTTCACTGTCCTTAAAAGCAGCCTTCCTAACCATATTAGTTTAGATTCGATGCAGATTAAGATAGATGAATCTTACTAAAAGCAGGGCAGTTTCTGGCTGTACTGTAGAAAAAAATATCTGCTTATTTAATATATTAAGGAATGAGGTGGCAACCAATGAGATGTATCCTGTGATACAAACAGCTTCATTTTAAATTATCACCTGTATTTTGATAGTAGAATTCTGTCTGAGCCATAAGTCATTCATCCTTAAAACCAGACATTGGATCAGTTCACAGTTTTTGATGATGCTGTAGGACAACGATATTGTTTGCTATCTAATGCCACATTATAATATTTTAATACTGTATATCACTACTCTTGCTGCATTTAAAATATTTTTTTTGTTTTTTTTCTTCCCAGCAGTCCTGAAAAATTAAAACGTTTCCTGAAAACTGCATTCCTGGTTGAGAAAGGTCATCAGTAGTTGAAGTGAGCTCAGTAGACACCAGTCCTTCAGAAGCCATAAATTAGAAAGCAACCACATGGGTCTTTGTTAATGCACCTAGACTTTAGGAGGAATAAATGTTTACTAGAGGGAACTCTGCCACTCTGAGCTGTGAAAAGCCCCCTTCTCTTCTTCTTCACCTCAAAAGAACAATAGCAAGTGCTCACACTGAAAGGACTGAATAGCTGAAGCTGTATGAATACCTGCTTGTCCTGGTAAGCCAGGCCATCCGGGAGTTCCCTTTTCACCTTGAAATCCAGGTGTCCCAGGGCTTCCTTGCTGCCCTGGGGGGCCGACCAGTCCTGGCAAACCTGCATGACAATGATGAATCATTGCTCATGAGTGTCCTTAAAACCAATAGCCCAAAACATGGACCTGTGCTACCTTCATTCTCCCAGGTAGCAAAATGAAGGCTTTCCCTTCCTAATGTCATTGTATGACGCTGCACAGCTCATCCAAGTGGAAGAAAATGAAAGAGAGCAAAGGTAGGAGAGGCAACGTGTAACAGAACGATATATTACGAACTTCAGGCTTCTGACAACCTCAGATATACAGTGGGTTCCTCCTATTAAAATGATTACTTATTATTACTTAATTATTTCATTTATGTGCACCTCAGTTTCCCCTTCTGCTGCATCTGTTTGCCTTTCTGACTGGAAAGCTGATTGGACAAGGACTGTTTCCCAGTGAGGTACCTACTGAAACTGCTCCAGTCTTGGCTGGACTTTCTAAGCCCTGTAATTATATGAGAAACGTGGAGCAACTGTTCTGAAAGAGCATTTTCATGATCCTCCTGCAATAATACCTGTTCTTAAGCCCCAAGTTTATGTTCCAGCCAGAGTTGAACCTGACTTCGGTTTCCCAGTACTCTTGTCGGCCAATGAGCCCAGCTCAAAGGCTTCTAAGTAACTGGGTCCTGGGGGATATCAACTTCATTTATGGCAGAAAAGAGCACTGAAAAGCCCATTTCCTTGAGTATTGAGACAGCATTAGCATACCCGAGTATGCCAGCAATACAACACTTCGACTGGACACATGATCACTACAAAAATGTTAAAACTGGTATGAAGCAGTTACACTTTTGAAATTTCCCCTTAGTATGTCCTACCATGAGTTCCACATCATTTTCACTGCTCTTTACTAACTTACAGAATGATCAACATATTAAAAATCTTAACGACTTTCTTTTGAGGGAAAAGAGCTTTTTTTTTCCTTTCTCTTCTGAAACAGCTTTATTCTTTCAAGAACATTTTACCTTCCTGTCCCAGAGAGCCAGGGACACCCTGCGTGCCCTTGAGGCCTTCAATGCCAGGGAAACCAGGATCACCGCCTTCACCTTTTTGTCCTGAGCCTCCTCTTGTGCCTGGAAAACCACAAAAACAGTATACTCTTTTAATAATCTCTATACGACCCTAAGCTAACAAGAATAATGTGAAGTTGGCTACTGAATGGGTCCTGGTCTTGCCACACAAAGACATTCTTCTCATCAGGGTGCCTGCATAATCGGGGAAAATGAATAGTTGTCTACAACATGCTGGCCAAACCATCATTAAATTTGTTTTTAAAAGTACTCCTCAAATTATGTGGAATATGACACTGACATTCAAGTGTTCTGCATGTGCAGGGAAATTTTAATACATTACCTAACAAACATAATCCAAAATTGACCTGATTCTGCTATCCCATCTTCCATAATCACGGCCTGATATTGCTCCTTTTGTCAACAATGGCAAAAAAATATATAGAAATGTTTACTGCAGTTGCATCTGAGTGATGTTTACTGCTATAACTGTACTTTCAGTTGAAGAGGTAAACATGGCACATACTCCTTTCAATGAACCTCTTAGGAGCTGTCATGAGAGCACAGATTCAACAGCCATCAAAAGCCCATGGTAAGCTCCTCCTTCCTTCCTCTGTGGACTTTAGTATGTGAAAAATAATACATCCAGAGCAACTGTGAAATTAATACCTGTTAAGCCTGGCACACCAACTTCTCCTTTAAGGCCTGGCATTCCTGGTAAGTTTATAGTATCTCCCTGCTCACCTGTTTCAAGCAAAAATAAACACAAGTGGTAAGGCTTTAATTTAAACAGTATTTCTTGTTGTTTTGAAGGAATTGCAACTTCCTTCCGAGGCGAAATTCAGTAGTTATCTTCCTAGAATGAAAGAGGAATAAGTTAAAGAAAGATAAACATAAAGTCTCTAGAACAGCCACCCTCCCTGCCATGGACAGATTTATCTATGGACAGTACATGTTGCATGAAATTAACATTATTAACCGTTTCACAGTCTCCCACATCTACAGTATCATTCTGTAAGACTGTATGAAGACTCTTTAAGACTGAAAACGCCCTAAGACTCTTCAGAACTTAATGTTGAGCATTTGATGGGTAATGAATACAAAGAACGCTTAGATAGGAGAGCAAACTCACCTATTTCACCATGTGAGCCGGGAGTACCAAAATGGCCAGAAATTCCTGGAGTACCCTTTTCTCCCTATCATATGATTGAAAACAGGTATCGGTTAATGAGGATGAGGATTTTTTCAACCTTTCAAGCAGAACCATTTGGAAATATTGAAAAAAGGCTATTAAATTTACCATTTTTGAGTTTCCGTAGTACTTTATAATTTATAGAGTCATTTGGCTGAAACCAGTTAAACCAAACCAGTATAAACCAAGGGACAAATTATGTTTTCAAAGACTTAAGTTTGAAATTGAGAAAATCCTATTACGTATCTAAAGTAGAGAGTCTTTGTGCTGGTTTTGGCTGGGGTAGAGTTAATTTTCTTCATAGTAGCTAGTATGGGGCTATATTTTGGTTTTGTGCTGGAAACAATGTTGGTAATTCAGGGATATTTCAGTTATTGCTGAGCAGTGCTTACACAGCATCAAGGCCTCTTCTGCCTCACCCCACCCCACAGCGAGCAGGCTGGGGGTGCACAAAACGTTGGGATGGGACACAGCCGGGGCAGCTGACCCCAACTGACCAAAGGGATATTCCACACCACATGATGTCATGCTCAGCAATAAGCTAGGGTGAAGGTTGGCTGGGGGTCCGCTGCTCAGGGACTGGCTGGGCATCAGTCAGTTGGTGGTGAGCAATTGTTTTCATTGTCATCACTTGTCTTTCTTGGGTTTTATTTCTCTCTGTTATTTTCATTGCAATATATTAATATTATTATTGTTATTGTTACGATAACATTATTATTATTATTTCAGTGATTAAACTGTTCTTATCTCAACCCATGAGTTTTCTCACTTTTACCCCTCCAATTCTCTTCCCCTCATCCTGCTGGAGGTGGGGGGGAGTGAGCAAGCAGCTGTATGGTGCTTAGTTGCCAGATGGGGTTAAACCATGATAGTCCTGCAGTCCTTGGTTAGAAAAAAGTCCTACTGAAATCTGAAGGCAAAGCTACCTGAGAAGGAAAGTAGCTTTCAGCTGCCCTAAATAAATGATGCCTGTGAGTCTACTGTCAGGCCTTTTGTAAGAGTTTATTTCTTTCAGTGTAACTTATTTTGTAGCCAAAGTAAAGCACAGTGAATTACCCTCTAGGATTTGAGATTCTTAGACTCTTTTACTGTTAGATGAGTGACAGTGAGTAATTTTTGGCAGTGGTACCATCAGTCCTGGGAGAAAGGGAAGAGTAAGCTCAGCATTGAGAATAATTTTTACCAACAGCTATGGTAACAGGACCAAGGACCTAGAAGGAACTGTCAGAGTCGTCATTGGCGAAAAGCTGGCGCATGAAATTTGGATGTCTCCCAACAAGAAAAGAAAGGACTTTGCTTAATGAACACTGGAGGGATCAAGGAAAAATATTTGATCTATTTATTCAATTTTTATTGCATTTTTATCTTTGCACTGTAGCTGTTCAGCACAATTTCAAGGGGTGAATGCCACTCCCTAGAGAAGCTGCATGCCAGCACAAGGACATCCTTATTCCCTCATGGGCACAAACTCACCCTGCCTCCTGTGCTGCCAGGGAAGCCTCTGATGCCAGGAGAGCCAGCTGGACCAGGATACCCTTTCAGACCTGTCAGTCCTTTTGCGCCGACATCCCCTTTCACACCAGCCACATAGCTGGGATGCCCAGGGGACCCTGGAGTTCCTATCTTTCCGGGAATGCCTGGCATTCCCTTGCTACCTGCAGGCAGGGAAGAAGAAAAATAAAGAAGACTTAAACTATTAAAGCTGGGAAGGCTGACATGCAGTTTCTTGTGTGTAAGAAGTTTTCCTGCTAGTGGCTTTCTTGAAACATGGCACCATGATGCGCTAGTACAAAAAGGCAGCACACACATGTGACATAATCCCGCAAAGCTTTCCTCAGGGGTGGCTCCGTGAAATGCAGCTGGAGCTCAGCTTTTGCTGTCAGAGACTATGCTGGAGGGGCTGCAGTGCAGTGGTACAATAAGCAGGCAATATTTAATATGGTAATTGAGAAAAACCACCGATTGATAGTCCTGAATGTACTTGCTTTGTTTCGCTGTGACCACTGACCTTTTAAGCCAAAGAATCCCTTCGTGCCCCTTTCTCCAACATCTCCTTTTTCACCTTTAACTTCCATCATCATGCTGGGCTTGAGTTTTGGGGGTTCTCCTGGGGGGCCTTGGTCCCCACGGTCACCTAAAGGGTAAAGAACCCAACCATGTTCAAAAAGCTAGTCAGAGGCACTGTGTTGGAAAAACTGAACAGAAGAGTGAATTTAGCAAAAAGGGATTAATAGATAATCTTGCACAAGCTTTGGAAAAATCCACTTGCATAAAAAGTTACCTATGTCAGCTGAACAGTCAAGCATAAGAAAACATGAAAACTGAGTTAAACTTTTGTACATACAGTCCTGGGGAGCTGGACCCAGACTCCTCTGTGATAGAGAAATTACCTCTCAGCAGATCAGTTAGGTATCATGTGTTTATAAAAAACACAAAAAGCACACTGGAGAAAGCACAGAAAAGTAGTGAAGGGAAACTCTCAGTCAAGCCCGGAGAGAAATAGAAAGTTTGGATTTGTTGCCAGTTATTTTTTTCCTCTTATTGATTTGAAGGTTACTGGTGACATCAGTAAATAATATCCCGAAGAAAGGACCCAAATAGACTGTATGACTGTCTTTAGTTCTTTGTGGGATGCAGACAGGCCAGCAACCCAGACTTGTCTCCTATGATTGTGCACTGTCTTATACTTCTTCACCAAGAAGTATATTTGTGATTTTTTTTGCAGGGGCTGTTTTCACACTTGTCTTTTGCTCAGACCTCCTCTGAATTACTGGGACCACTGTTTTGCAGACTGGTTTTAAAGTGGCCTTGTAGTAAAGTGATTATTTAAAGATAATTGTGTGCAAAGAAAAGAGGACTGAATTACAGTTTTCACTTCACTGGCAATGGTATCAGCTGATGTTTCTGACTTTTAACCACTTAATTGCCTGGTTTTCTGAATATTTCAGTGCCTTTACAGTGCAACTGGAGCAAAATCTGAATCTTTTCCCCCAGACACTTTATGTTTCCTGGGAAGAGGCTCTGGTGAATAATGAGATGTCTGTCTCTAACCTTAAACGTGTAAAGATTCACAAAGAAATAACCTTTCCCTGAGCCTAAAATCCAGGCCCGTCAGCCAGAGGCCCATGTGTGAAATAGGTGGAAGAACGTCTGAGCTAAATTTACCATGTGAAAAAATGTGTCTTCTTTGAC
Source organism: Strix aluco (assembly GCF_031877795.1). Classification (NCBI taxonomy): domain Eukaryota; kingdom Metazoa; phylum Chordata; class Aves; order Strigiformes; family Strigidae; genus Strix; species Strix aluco. The sequence continues at coordinate 72,591,343 of NC_133932.1, forward strand.
TTTGTGTCCTTGTAAAATAGTTCTCCAGATGTGAAATGCAAACACACTGATATCACCCATAAGTAAATACCTTTAAAGCCACGTGCGCCCTGTGAGCCTTTATCGCCCCGAGCTCCAAACAGGCCAAATTCTCCTTTGATTCCCTTGATGCCTGGTCTGCCTTTTAGGCCTGTCATGCCTTTGAAACCATCAATGCCATGTGAACCTTTTGAGCCTTTAAAGAAAGAAGGGGAAGAGAACTGTTATGTCACCCAGATTTCTGCAAATTAAGTAAATGTGAGTCAGTAATGCATGACTAAAACGGTATGAAAAGTTCAGTGCAGCAGTACCTATTTTGGGGTTCCTTGGTGTCTAGGGCAATCTGCAGCTCTACATCAGGCACACAAACTCTCTGAGAGGTAAAGAAGAGCAGGGGTACACTGAACTGCCTCAACTGGCCAAAAGGAGATGTGGAGATCACCAGAACTTAGTGTCTTCTTCTGAAAAATCAGTTCAATGCCTCTCCTACAGAGAAGCTAGAGAAAGGTACCTAGCTCCACTCAAGGTTTTTAGTCAGCCTGTTCTTCTACATGTAGAGATACAAATCAGGGGTCTAGGACTGGCTGGCCCTCTCTTACCAAAAACTCCTACACTCCTCTTTTCTAAACAAGAAGATGCTGTTTTACATGGGTCATGCTAACAAAGAGATTTTCATTCTTCCAAAATGAGAGCTGATTAGTACTCCAGAGTTGTCCTAGGAAAAAAGTCCTATTTCTCCAACTGATGAAATTGCAACATGTGTTTTTATGCATGCACTCCTGTGTTGCGTTTAACTTGGCTTCACATGGAGTTGAATCCTGTTGAAACCGCTTCTGTGATATAGACAACTTGCATTATACATAGCATTTTCATGGCTGGCGAGTGAGAATCTCACCTTCTCTATACGTAAGATTAGATCCTGGTAAAAGTCAACATTGAGGTCTTGTGTCTGGCATTGCTCAGTACATAACTGCCAGCTTTAAAAAACTTTAAAGTTTTGGGGAAACTTTAAAGTTTGGGGAAACATCTCTTTAATTTCACTGAGAACCAGTGGGACTGGGACAAGGGAAAGACTTGGAGAGAGAAAAGAGTAAATACTGTATATTTTTTAAAAGGAGAAATAAAACAACCATTGCCCTTCTAAATAGAGCTGTATGTCACAGCTAGCATTTTGCCAGGCACAACACAGGGGAAAAGAGACAGTGATTTTGGAATATATGAGGCACATGACCCTAATTCTTCTGTTTTAAACACAGGTAGTCCAGCAGAGAATGTGTACTGTTCATCTCAGCACAGAACAGCTTTAAGCAACATTAATTTTTTCAAAGCAGCAGTCCAGAGCTCACCTTTATCTCCTGGAAAGCCATCCATTCCGCTTATGCCAGGGGGACCAGTCACGCCAGGTATACCTTGTAATCCCGGGTAACCTGTTTCACCTTTGTCACCAGACAGACCTTTCAGGCCCACGGGGCCTGGAAAACCTTGCTCACCATCTTCTCCCCTAGCACCAGGTGGACCTGCCGTGTGAACATGTGAACATGGAGATTAAAAAGCAGTTGGCCATACATGATGATTTCATACAAGGTAGCTCAAGAGGGAGAAAACTGCTATCCTACCAGCTTCATGTTGATGGAGGGAAAATGATGATGTTTTTCAACAAAATACTGCAGAAATTATTATAAAGACAAAGCAGCTCATTAATATAAGCCAGTCTCGCTACCAGCTTGGTTCTGTACCCACTCCCAACAGGACCTTCCCCTCCTCTCTAATTCAAGAATTAAGCCCCTTTTCCATAAGACTCCTTCCATTTGGTAGCTCTCTTCTCCCAGTCTGCCAGCAGCAAGCTCTGATCTGGCTTGGTAGGTGGCTACAGAAGGAGAAGCAGCAGCTCTGCCAGTGAGGACCATCATCACCTCTACTTCCTACCTGTGATACCAGCACAATTTGTAATCACAGTGTCTGCACTATTTCCCTGGCTGGGAATTAAAGTACAGCATGTGCCACCACCCCAAGCTTAACTTTCCACTGTGGAAACCATACAGTTGCCCTGCCACAGAGAACTGGCAGGAGGAGTGACACAGGACAGCAATAACTCCTTACCAACAGGTCCCTGAGAGCCAGGCCCACCATCTGGCCCAGGGTTTCCTGGTGGCCCTGGGAATCCACGCGTTCCTGGTGTTCCTGGCAATCCCATCAAACCAGGGAGACCTTGAGGCCCTGGATCTCCTTTGGGTCCTGGCAGACCTGGGTTACCATCCGCTCCTAAAATACCATAATCATGCATTAGAGAGCATAAATGTCTAGCGAGCTGATTATTACGTATCACTTCTGCGTATGCAGTAGTCTCTCAGGGTATGTTCTTCCCCTGAAAATTCAGTGAGAACAGGAAAAGCAAATTAAAAGACTGCTCATTAGTTTTAAAATAATTGACATTACCAGTACTGATCTCAATATTTGCATCAGAAAGGTTGACTGGCTCTTTCAAATGAATGGAAACAATTTGGCACCAGGTGGATATAGACGGAGCAGGCCTCTTTCACTTTTAAACACCAAATTCTGTAATTTCTTATCTTCTCTCTTTATCACATACATCTTTGTAAGAATTGAATCAAGCAGCTGACTGAACCACTGAAATAATGCTCTGTATCTTTTCTAAAATGTGATAGGCAGGAATGGGAACATTTAAGGCATGTTATGGTGTGTTCTGGTTTTGTGTTGTTCAGAAATTTTCAAGTAAGGTCATTACAAGACATTTTTATAAGGTTCATACAAATTCCTAAGCAAAAAGGCCCCGATTCTACCCAACTTAGTGCCCTGGGTGAAAATTTACATCTCTACGATGTAAGAGCAAAGATTTAAAAGGTAATGCCTGCTTTGCATTCAGATTGGAGAAGCAGCAGCGTACAAGGCCTCAAAAGTATATGGCACTTAAAATCCAGGCCAAGTGGATCTGCTTCTCTTTATTCAGGTTTTACCTCAGTGTAGGTCCACTGGCTTGGCTGTAGTTAAGTGTATAACTGAGGTCACATAAGGTGAGTTTTCTGCATAACAGAATACAGGCTTTAGCCCTCTATTCTGAGGGGCTAGTAGTTTAAGTGGCATAGATGATATAAAGGAATTACTAGCCACTTCATATAAAACTAATTATGACTCATACAAAAATTAATGTCTTTGGTCAATTCTGTCAGAACTGTAAAATAAATCAAGAACAGACAAACTAGTAATGCCTTTTCTTTCACTGTACTTAGTTTTTGTTATTACTGAAAACAGTTTACAGAAATGCTTAGAAAGAAGGTAGAAAGTCACGCAATTTTTTTTCTTTTCCAATCCATGTTTTACCTTGAATTTTTCTCCTTTTCAGAGGTGTTAGTGATCTTTTCTGCCTTCTCTCAAACTTGTCAAGTGCCACAGAGCTGTTTTCATCCCTTTCTTTTACTCTGGGGGTCTAGTGAATATCAAACCAGACCTCCTCACTTCAAATAACTCACGTAAGATGATGCTTTTCCTTTCTTTTTTTATTTGTATTGAAAATAATGAGAAGAGTCTCCAAAACAGGTTCCTGTGATATACCTCCTTGCTTTGAGCTAGTCACACAACTACTACTCCTTTTTCACTTCCACAACAGGACAAGGGGGTAATCAGCAGTCTTAAATTTAACTATGTGTGCAAATGCTACTGAAACTGTGTAGAAGTGGATGCTTAATTCCCACACATGCTTTTGAAAGTTCTCCACAGAAATTAGAGTGACAAAGTCAGATTTTGTAGAGAAACTCTGTTCTTCTGTTTTCTATAGGGAGTTTAGCATGTTTTTTAAGCTCTGTGAAATAATGAAATAAAATGAACACCCTTAAGTTATGAATAAGTATAGAATGTTATCTTTTCCTTGTTCCTGAGTGCCCAAAGACTGACCAGGTAACATGGCTTATTAACATTTACTAAACACTATCTCCTCTTAGTTAAAATGTACAGATTGTGTGCTAGTGCAATGTGCTATTCTGCAAAGCCGTGTATTATCCAAACCTCTTCTGGCACTGGAAACAATCTCAGTATTAAGCAGTCTGTAACTGAAAATTAGGATAATAACTACATCACCACTCCCTTAACTACAGTGGGAAAAAATAACAGTACATCTGAACACAACAAAGATGAGCAAAATCTGGTTCTCTGGTATCCTGTTGTAGCTGATTTAATGCAGTGCAATGTGAAGGAGTGCTGGTCATAAGCAGTGGATCTCCAGAAGGTGTTTGGAGAAGCCAGACATATTGGTAACAGTTGAGGTAGATGGGGAAGGCATGGGAGATCATCAGGCACTGGATTTGTTGCTGGGGTCATCAATACCTCCAACGTGTCCTAACACAGTATCTTAGTACTCTCACATCTCCATAATTTGGCTACATTTATATCACACTCTTACTCAAACATTTCTTCACTTGAAGTAGCTGTTACCTCTAACTCCTGGTACTCCTTGATCTCCTGGTGTGCCTTTCAACCCCGGGAAGCCGGGGAACCCGAGATCCCCTCGGGAACCTGCTGCTGCTCCTAAAATGTCACCAGGAAAGCCCTTCGGTCCTGCCGCTCCCGGAGCACCGGATTTTCCTGTAAGGCCTGGGTGTCCCTGAAGTCCAGGTAGACCGTTCGGGCCCCTGTCTCCCCTGGGCCCAGTAAAACCTGTAAAATAAAATAGCGACTAGGCATCACAGGGTTCACTACAAATGTTGGAGTTCAAATCCTAGATACACCATCATAATGCCTTTTATGTTATTGTAATTTCCCCTAGTTCTTAGCAGAAACCTGTAGAATCAAACAAAGTATTACATAAATGTTTTTAAACCATGTAGCATTTATAAGAACATTTGACCAAATGTGGAAATTGGCAGAACTTACAGATGACCCTTCAGGATACCTAGTGCCTGGGTGATAAAAGATCCACAGCTCCAAGCACAGTTACTTTTGTGCAACTATTTTGACACGACTATTGCAGGATTTTATAAATATCTTATTCTGTAAGGGCAAAAAACAGTTCCTGTACACAAAAACCTAGTTTGATATGCAGCAAGGAGTCAAATTTGAAAAAATAAATGAGTGAATGCATATTAGTAAACTGGGAAGACCTGGGGGAGTTCCCCAGAAGGGTCATTGCTGTTGCTGTTCCCCATACATCTCAAGGGGCCAATGCCAATTGCTTCATGCTCTTGGTGAAGGAGCACCACTGTCCCTGTACCCCACCCTGTAGGTGAATAACTGGGAGGGCACAAGCCCCCATTACCACAGACGACAGGGGAAAGGCTTCTTGTAGACTGGGAAACTGGACCTGGACTGGAAGTTAAGTCCAAGCACTGGTGAAAGACAGTATGGAAGACTGCAGAAAATTAGTCTGAGTGCTGACCACCCTGTGGCCTGGGAGCCATATGGTACGGGAGCCCTAATTTAGCATTTAAAGCATTCTGCAGAGCTTAGCAGGGGAAACACAGGTTCAGTGGTCCTGCCCTACTCTGCACAGAGCCATGTTTTATGATGCATCCCTTGCCTGTTGACCAGAACATGCATCAACTCTTCTTTAGGCTTCTCTTTTGCTACTACAAATGCTGTAGATGAGCCTAGAGAATACTTTCAGGTTGTGTGCTGCCTTAGGGTGAAGCAGTATGTGGGTACTGGATTTAGGGAAGTTTGCAGCACTTTGGTATGTGTGAGGATTTAAGACTTGGAAAACAGACAGAGAATTTCTAAAGAGCTCCTAAATTCAGTTGCATCAATGGCTTCTGAACTGTGCTACAGAAAAAACTCAGTGCCTGTTTCTCTGACCAAATTAACCTGGTCAACCACAGACAAGTGGTAGTTTCTGGCAGTAACTTTTGCTGGACTGACTGATGATCCATGAACTCTACAGCTTATATGTGTGCGCAGTGGCACTATTTTAGGCTCATCTGACTTACTATCTATGAACAGATCAACTATACATGCAATTAACTGATGTGTCTCAGACATCCTGGAACCTCTGGAGAGATACAGAAGCCCTGGGATTTAACCTGTATCTATTACAGACTAGCATAAAATATGACAGGCACTGAACACTTGCAAACACTGTTTGGAAACACAGCTGCCTACGGGCAAGGTGAGTAGCTAGTACTCCGCCTTTGATATGTCCAGTATAATATATACATATGCTGGAAAGAGTTAAATAGAAATACTAGTATTAGTATTTTCTTCCTTTCTGCATCACTGTTCTGAGTATATTCCATGTGGAATCTGAAATATCTTGTTATTGAATTTCTTTATTTCTATGTGAACTTCATAAATTTTTACTGTCACATAATGTTGCCTATAAAGAAGATTTTAAAAGGCTGGCATCTATGTTACTTTTCATCATTATAGAAGCTGCAGAAAATCCTTTTGGATTGGAAAAGTTACAGTTTTGTATAATAGTTTATCATTTGAATGTGGAAGGGAAGATAAGTGAAAATGTATCTGGAATCAAGTTTTTGTGTTTCAGTGACTGCAGTAAAGAGGTCAAAATTATATAAAGAAAGAGTAATTATTTCAATATACCTGGAGGACCTGGGAATCCTTCCCGACCTGGATCACCTCGTGTACCATTTAGCCCTGGGTATCCCACTGGACCCGGATCACCTGGGAATCCTCTTGCACCTTTTGCACCTAAATTATATAAAAGAAAGAAAGAAAGAGTGATCTGAACAAACAAAACAGAAATGTGCATATAATGTACGAAAAGGTAGTGGTAAATATCATCATGATGTGTTTCCAGATGCAAAGAGGAAACTTTTTTTTTTTTTAAATTTAATGAGACTATACTGTAGCTCTTTAGCAGTATTCAAGATCCCAAGACATGGACCAAAAATCTAGGTTAAGGGCTCTTGCAAACATGGATTAATCTGATTTAAAGTCTAATGATATGGACACTACTAGGGTGAAAATAATTAGTCTCACAGACTTGGAGAATTTTAATATTTTTTTAAATTAAGACTCTTAGCTTAAGGTCAAAAGGCAATGTCGAAGAATGCCCAACAGAAATGGGCACAAGTGAGATGCTGTAGGAGGAACAAATTTTTCCTTTCCTTGCTAAACTGATCACAGAACAAGAGCAGACTGGTTTAGATAACCATGAAACAGAAATGTAAGGCTACAGGTTAGATCTAATCATCCTAGAAACTGGATACAAATGAACTAGCCTACTTACTATATTTGTAACAGTACAGGTCTATAGTTTCGGTAGTAAAAGAAGGGCTGTGCCCTGAAAAAACGTTCCTCTGGCACTGAACTCATGTTCATACTGAGTTATCTTCTGACAGGTAAAATGAGACCTTGCTTCCTTGTGGTGTAGTATTTGACATTTGGGTAAGGGCAAATATTACTGCTTCTTAACACCTCAAAGCCTGCAAGCATTTTGTAGGATTCTTTTGTTAGGTTTATAAAATGATATTATTTATTTTCATGCAATAGCTTTATTACATGAATCTCATTAATTCACTGTATTCCAAGATCAAGATTTTTTTGTAAAGTTCTTTGAAAATAATTCCTGTGCAATGCTTTGTTTCCCTACTCCCCCAGCTCCTCAAATTCTTTAAGCTCCCAACTCAGGCTTGAAGGTCAACAACATGCTTTAACATTTTAAGTGTTGTTGCTTAGCATCACCGTGAATTACAACTAATTTATTTATTACACTGAAAGCAAGTTTCTCTCCACCTCTAACTATGACAAACCAAGGAAAATATCACTTGAATTTTGATACTTTCTTCCACTTTAGTTTTTTGAATTTCCATTATTTAACCATGTTTTTTTTGCAGTTTTAGCTGTTGTTTGTGAAGGGGAGAAGGAAACCTTTAAAGAGACCACAAATAAGGTGCACATAAACAGTCAATGCAGTGTGAATAGCATTTTCCCAGTGTCGTACAGGACTATTGTTCTCTCCCTTATACGAACAATAACTTTTCAGAAAGCAATTAAAAGGAAAAATCCTAGGCTTTCAGGTCTCAATGGAAAATTCTAATGTGCCTCTTACCCAAACAGCATCTTGGTCTTGTTTCCAATCTGTAATATCTGACTTACTTTCATTCTGTTCAGTATTGCACTAATTAAAAAGTCATGTTAGAGAAAGAAGGTGGCAGAAGGAAAATGCAACCACTGTTTACCACATATTTCAGTAACTCATTATGTGATGTTAGCTGGTGTTAACATGTGCCAAGCAGTAGTAAGAAAATTTTTTTATTTTAGACCAATGTTTAGTTTGCAAGTGCTTTAGCTGTATGTTTGAAACAGAGAACAACTTAAACATTTTATCAACAGTGATCACGTAGGTCTTGAGACTACTGAATAACCAGGATGTAACTTAGGGTGGGCTGTGTATATTGCCAGGAATTTCAAAGGAACACAAGGACATCGGAGTGTGAGACTATAAAGATGACTCCTTGCTTGATATACTGGGTGCCATCAGCACCTATGACACCAAGAGACTTGATTGTCTATAGCAGAGCTCCATCCTGGCTGAAAAGGTGGTGGTAAATCTTGCGGACAAAACCACGTCACTCTAAGCAGACAATAAAAATAGTGTAAAGGTGTTGCTGCTTTTGTGTCAATCTGAAGAACGTGGGTAGGAACAATGCTCCAGGAAACTAGACTGACACAGCTACGGCAACAAGAAGCTGCGAAAAGTTGTAAAATGTGTCCTGTTCCTCCTGGGTTTCCAGAGCCAGAACTGCCTCAGGTTGAAAGGTGTTTACGAACAGAGCTCTCTGCACTGGGCTCAGCAAGGGGCTTTTTCCAGTTTTTGGAGGGAAGAGATGCAAAACAAATCTTAAAATTACTGAAACATATAAGCTGACAAAGACTATCTGTTAAAGAGCTAAACATGAGTACAAAACATAAACCACACAAAACCAGTATCACTTGTTACAGCAGTCTTACAGCTAGGAGTTAAATCTGACTGTATTTGCTGAAAGAAAAACCTTCAAGCTCATATGAATGGAAGAATAAACAAATCACCATACTCAGAAAAAAATTACAAAGATGGCAAAGAAATCTTTCAGAAGCACTGACCCTAACAACAAGCTAAGGCATTAGGACTAAGGAAACATAGGTCAGAGATACACATCATTTTTCAACATACATAAAATGTTTCCTTTTAAGATCCATTAATCTGTGATAAATCAATCCATGCATGCCATAATAAAACCTGTGCTGGGAAAAAAAAAAGCTTGATCTTAAAATTTATAGTCCAGATCCCTGACCTGGGCTAAAGCACAGGGGGCACAGGAATGGGTGCATCAGGAATTTTACATTTCCCAAACTCTGAAGGACCTAGTTATGGTTTTTGTCAGTACCTTTACCAGCTGCTGATGAGAAGGATTTACTGAAAAACAGCTTTATTGCTTAGGCTGGGAGTATGTAAACTTACAGTAACTACCAGGGCTGGTTGGAGTTCCCTCTTCAAGGTCAATCATTATGACCACTCAGCACACCCAATTCCATCTCACACAGTCCTTCAGAACTTGTCCCCACCTCCTCTTCCTTTGGAAAGAGGTGGGGAACCCTCAGATGGTCCCTCTGGGCTAGAGTGGACCAACTCTGCAAGGAAGGCAAGTGTGGCTACAGACAGCACAACTGCATGGCATCAGACAATGTGGCCTATTGCACCCAGCTGCATTAAAGGCTTTAGGCTCACACTTGTTGAAGATGCTCTGTATATCACACAAGGAGGAATAGTAAGAAGGATCTTCCACAGTCCTTCATTGCAACCTTTTATCACCCTGTTCTCAGAGGACAGGATTTTCCTTGTGAGGTGTCCAGCCAGCTCTGAGAGACCTTAGTACACTCTCTACCAATAAACTTGCAGACTCTCTCTGTATACTCTCACTTGCATGTGGAGAATAACAAATGGACTGTCCTTTCTGCCTTCTGTTTCATGGCTGACACTCATTAGCAAAGACAGAATTAGCTGAGGAGTGCTGCAGCCACCTAGGCTGCATGCTGCTTAGATCTCTCTGCCAGCTTCAAGTTAGCACTGTCCTCCATCGTCATTTCTAAAACTTGCTGCCTGCTAAGGCATTGATCTGGCAAGATCTCCTTCAAAACATAGTGGATGTGGGAAACAAAGGTGAAGGCAAAATGTTACCTGTGGCTCCTGGCAGCCCTGGCCTGCCTTGGGATCCCTTTGGTGGCCTCACACAGCCTGCGCCTGCAAACAAAGAGGGTTAGTCGCACCGTACGTGCTCATATGCTGCCTCTCATCAGCTCTGTGCCTGCAGTTGAGACACTATCATTAAAGCAGGTGAATGAAATTAACAGGCAAAACCTTAATTTAAAAAAAGTTTTATTCTCTATTAAAAAATAAATTGGTCATGGGTGGCATTTCCAGGGGAGCACTCAAGCTGAGCTCTATCCCAAGAGCTGCTCTTCTGTCTGTTTTACAGGGGCTATAGTGGCTGCTGCAGCTAGACTGGCATGGGAAGGGTAGTCCAACCTCATGGATGACTGTATTTTTCAGAATAAAAGAGACACTTTGTTTCCCTGTGGGAAATTTACCTCCCTGAAGCAATCAAGTGAATTTTTGGTACAAATGAAGGGTTTTTTTATGTCAAATTGTACTGAAAATCTTCACTCAAAGTTCTTCTTTAAAAAAAAGCTGCTTACAGTTTCTTGGGTGCCTACTTTCTGGGACTGTTGTTATAGATTGCATGGTAATCATTATTTTGTCACAATAAACATAAGCAATGAAATAAAGAATTTCTGAACTCTAGAGCTAAAACTGCAATAATTTTAAATACATTCAATTTGACTAAATTATTTTAGAGCTACATACACTATATGCATGGCTATTTGTGACCTGAAGTTTAAATGGTTTACAATCAAGAGCATTCAAAGCAGTCATCAGAAAGAAAGCATCAAGCCATAAGAGCAGCATAAGACTAAACATTAAAATATATTCAAGGCATTTGTATGTACAGTACCTGACCATATTGGCTCAGTTCCGTCTCCTCTAGAAAAGTCTTCAGTGACCTGCCCACAGTCTATGAACAAAGAATAGGAAAAGACCGTTATTATTTAAAAGAGAAAAATTATAAAATGCTCTCAATTCTAACCAAAATGTCTATTACAACACCTCTTATGTATTACTCTCTTATGTATTATGCATACATACAACACAAACTATTTGCTATAACATACTGGAACTCTCTACCCATATCTTAATTAGATCCAGGCCTGAAACCTAACCCTGTCAGAGTTAGGAGGCTTTGTGCCCCATGCACTGTGTAGGGTTAGCAGGTGCCTGCTCTGGCTTGAATATTCTACCAGGCATCTCGAAGTCAAGCAATAAAACTCTGAGCCTGAGCTCTTGTGAATATAGCCCTGGCATTCTTATGCTGGAAGGGATTTGGAAAGCTGCAGAGATACTATGAAGAGCTCTGAAGGATGGACACATGTTCTTCTCTGGTCAGTTAAAAGATTATGTTGGATGGGGAAGACCAGAGAAAACCACCTGTGAGTACTCCAGTGGCAGGACATTGTTTCATTGCCTCCAACTGCTTGAAACCTGAAAGATGTTATTTGCTGGCACTAACACATTCATTCATGCTATTTCAATAATACCTGACATGAAACTACTGGGACTTCTGACGTATTTCCTTCTTTAAGATTTCTGGACAACTAATACAAGCAATCTCTTTTTACCCACGTAACCCCCCACCAAATGCTACCTTTTCAACAGTGTGCCGTACAGATGCAATTCAGTAATGATCTCCCATGGCTTTGATATAAGACAGAGTGAGGTCTCTTACCTAACTGGCCAGGCTCTCCTGGCAGACCAGGCAGACCTGGAGGCCCTGGGTTTCCATCTTGTCCGTGGTCACCTGGAGGACCTGGGTACCCTTTTGGACCAGGAAATCCTTCACCCGGCAGGCCTGCTTCTCCTGGAAAGCCCTTTGGTCCTAATTCACCTGGATAACCAGGATCACCGGGGAAACCTCTGATACCATCACCCTGCGGGAAGTGAATGGAGGTGATTACTCCTGGCTTTGCTGAGAAACAAACAAAAGTCAAACAGCTGAACTACTCTCATGCATGACATCTTATAGGCAGTAATTCCTCAGGTGTTGCAGCCGAGCTCTTGAAATCAACATTGCAAATAAAATATATTTGAAATAATCTGACTTTAATTTAGACCTTATGGCACAAAAGGAATGAGGGGAGCACTATTAAAGTGAGCATTCCCATAAAAATGTCATCCCATGAACGGCACTTGAACAATATGAATCACAATCTCTCACATCTGTGGAGAGGCTTACTGCCCTTTCTGAAAAGCTGCAAGCAGGTTTTGGGGAAACCACGTGCATCATAGAGACAACATAGAGATGTTCTGGTGTGGCATTTACTTCTGAGACCTTAAGAAAAGCTGAAAGAAAAATTGCATCCAAATAGGCAGATTTTTTCTTTGTCTGCTCCTCTAAAGGTATTTCTACATTATTGAACCAACATTCACAAACATCACTAGAAAACGTTTCCATCCTCAGAAGTAATATAAAGTACCATCTTTACTGGTAGTAAAAAGCACTGTGGTCCAGATTGGACGATATGGCTCTGACTCATCTTCAAATATGATGTAAGAGCATCTCAGTGGTCCAAAACAGCATTTATGATGGGTGAGATGAATTCCTCTTGCAAGGTATTTAGTTTTTTCTTTTGCCTACAGAATGAGCTTAAAAAACAAAGACTGTATGTCTAACCTCTAGATGGCTACTATTAGTTAGGTGAGGTGCTATCAAGCATATATGTGATGACAGAACCTACGTTTTGAGAATGTAAAACTCGTAAATTTTGCTTTAATTCAGTCGTAACAAAAGCTGCTGAAATTCAGTCACACAGAATCTCTATTAGACAATGCTATGAGTCACTAATAAACCACTAATTATCACAAACTAACCAGTAATAACAAGGTGGCCTAAATGGGTTATACACTATTAGTTGTTTAAATAAAATAGAAATAAAAGTGAAAGATTGTTCTAAAAACCCTGAGAGTAAACTTGATGTTTAATATATCAGTAACCAGTAAAGCCAGTCTAGTTGTGCATCTTTATCTGTGATAGAAGGATAGCCTGGTGATCATAACCCCTCCAAATTAAATGCATTATCAATTTAGTATTGGTGAAAATGATTTAGCTTTATTTGCTACTTACTGGAAGGCCAGGCTGTCCTGGTAAACCATCTAACCCATCTCTGCCTGGGAAGCCATCTTCACCTCTGATACCAGGCAGTCCTGGATCTCCTCGAATTCCTTTGGTGCCTAAAGAAGACCTTTCATTGTGAGACCAATCTCCCATGAAATGTATCAATAATAGCAAAATATACAATATGAATTTTTACTCTACCTTTAGTAGTTATGTGTAAAGAATCTCCCTTTTCTCCTTTTGGTCCAGGAAATCCGTCTTGACCCGAAAATCCCTGGTGTTACATATATTGAAAAAAAGAAAAAAAGAAACAGAACCACTTAAGTATCAAGATTTGCATTTCCACTATGCTGCTTAAAAAAAACCAAAACCACCCACAACTCCTTAAATTTTACCGCTTTCCCATTGCTTTCTGTGAATGATTTCCTTTTTAGTAATCCCATTTTTGTGCCTGAATCTTTATTAATATGCTCCAACTAGGACCAAGGTCTATGTGGCATGGTAGGGGATCTTCTGCATGAGGATGGCATCGGGAGAGCTGTGGCCTTCCAGGAGCTAGCTAGAGTCCTGCAAACAACTACAGCTGCAGAACTGCATTGGAGAAAACATGTTAAATTCCTCAGTGCTAGCCACTAAAGAAAATGCTGTAAGCAACTCTCCAGCACCATGGAAACAATACTCAGGGTTATATTGACCTGCAATTCCTCCTGCCCACCACTACAAAAGAGGACAGCTTCATAGCTGGCAGTGGATTGTGATTCACAACACCTTTGTGAGGCTGAAAAGTAACCCTGTCTTCCTTTACCAGAGACAAGAACTTGGGCACAGAGTGATTAAGTGACCCAAACCGCAGACCTCTGGGAAAGGATTTGGTTAGAAGGGAGAGCTGGAGTTCCCTGGTCCAACTCAGCACTTGGAGCTAGAGCAGGCTGCTCAGGGCCTTGCCTAGTCAAGCTTTGAAAACATACAAGAAGGGAGATTTCCTCTCTTGCAAAGACAAACTGTGGTGAAGCTAAAGACCAGTCTCTGCCATTCTCAATCCCTTGGCATAATGCAGAATCCTCCTCCTGAACAGCCCATCTCAAAGTGTTACTGCTAGCTTCTGGCCAAGAACCTTTCAAGCACAGGACAAAACCCATGGTAGGTGTCAAGGCCAGATGTTACAAACTCATTTACCATTGACAGTTAGCTTTAGTTCTGAATTATTACATTCATGCTCACTAAAATATAAGTCACATATTAGGTTTTCCCTGGCCTCCTCTTATGGAATTCCAGGGCAGACACTGAACAAAAGGGATGTACCTGATGCATTTAGTTTTTGTTTAAATGTGTCATACATTATTTAAAAGGGTGTCTTTTGCATTACCACCTTTTATTGACATTGTCCAAGATTTTCTTGGGTGAAAAGCATGTGTGGAAACTCTCAGCTGCAGGTCATCTGAAAAATACAGGTTCACACTTCTCTAAGTCTAAAGAGGGAGATCAGATTTGAGTATAAGGATCCTGCTTTACCTGGGCTATATTTGCAAACTGCATTTTAATAGTCATTGAAGCCACATCTTTACACGACAGTAAAGATGTTTCTTTTGGACATTGCTTTTTGCAGGCCAAAAGAAATCTCAGGAACTTAATATAATGCTGAATTATTTCACTGACTATGTAACTGCACAAATCATCAGCAGTAATGCTGCATTAATAGTATGATGTTCACATTGCTATTTTTTTGTTTTCAAGGTTTCGATGTTGTGTATAATGCAATTTATCACAGAGGTTTTCAAAATGTTTTACAGCTGCTTGTAATTTCTCTTTCTCCACAGAAAAAAATACCCATTGCTTGGGATAAATTTTTATTTTCATTAAATTGATATAGATCTGATCTAGATTAAGCATATTTATTGTCTGTATATGTAAATTGTTGAACATTATTATGGAGTCACTTCTACCTGAGAATATGGACCAAGAATATTTAAGCTAAATTGTTTCACTTTGAATTCATTGCAGACCAAAAGCTGAGATAAAGTCAGGGCTTTGCTGCTGAGTGATATCTTGCTATGCTATGCTATGTCGGTATATGTCTATACTACTTTCTGTTCTACAGTAGCTTAAATTTTGGGATGAAGATACTGAAATTCTTCATTTCAAAAGCAAAAAGCCTTGCAGAACTTGCAAAATTTTAACTGAAGTTTCAACACAACTTTTGGAAAATATTTCTATCAATTTTTTCATGACTTCTAGAAAGAACAACTTTTCATAAAAGCACTTTGAATTTTCAGCAAAAAAAAAAAAATCTATTTTTTCTACCTTTTTTTGACAGCCACAATCAAGTCAAAGTTTATTTTATTTTAATTTTGAAAAATGCCAAACTTAAACTAGTTTGAGTTTGGTTTTTTGATGTTCAGAAGAGCCCAAAGCACTAACTGAAAACATTAGGTTTGCTCTGACATCTTTGCATAAACAAAATCAGTTTTGGGTCAGCTTTACAAAAATTTTAATGTAAAATCCTGAGAGATGCGATTTCCTGAAGTCAGTTCTGACTGTGAGGAACCATGATGCGGTTGGCATACCACACAGTACAGCACCTTTAAGTGTAAATAACAAGCAGGCAATTATAAGCAAAGCCCTTTTCTCAGGGTTATTGCATGGTGGGTTTTAGGCAGACTTAATGTATTGTAAACAAGAACCTTACATTTCATCAGTTTGACATACGCATCTTATTAGCAACAATCTTAAGTTACTACTGGAATTGTTACCCTTCTAGATGGTCAGATCATACTCAGTACTACAGCTGCTTGAAAGGGTTCTGCTCAAAGAGTTTTGTTTAAACAGAAAGTGGACTTCAGATTATGTGGAAATCTTTCACTCTTCCCAAAACATCCTATTTTCACCTCCATCCTAGCAACTTTTGGCTTTCAGTATTTTGTAGATAGCAAGCTGAATGCTATTCAAGTGGCAGAGAAGGAAAGAAATGGTATGTTTCATCATTTTCCATGGAGAATAGCTTGGATTTTTTTCTAGTAGGCATATAAAAATATGCAATAAAGAAACAAGTATCTCACTTTTGCTCCAGGGTAGCCAGGAATACCATGTGGTCCTTGATCACCAGGTTCTCCTTTCCTACCAGTCTGGCCAGGGGTTCCTGGAAAGCCAGGAGGGCCAGGAGGGCCAGTAGAGCCCCTTCTGATTTCATCACCCAAAAGGCATTTACTGCAATCCCCTTCTTCGCCTAAGGAAAGGATTGAAAAGAAAAGAAAGAATGCTCTGTCATAACAAATAGATGTTCAGCTGTATCCATTTTATATATAGACTTGAGAATACTTGAGTAGTTTCTCAAATACTTGAGAAAAGTACTTTTTCTTTTCCTTACAAGAAACTGACACAATGTTTCCTTGTTGTGTTAGCCCCAGATCAAATTCATCAGTCCCCGAGCATGTCATAGTTCAAGAAACTCAGGCTGAATACAACGGGAGCTTTACACAATGCATAACAGCAGGTTATCTATCGCGTTTTCTGTTATAACCTACCTTTAGGTCCTTTTCGTCCTCTTGGCCCAGGGAAACCTTGAATGCCAGATCTACCTGGGGCCCCTTCCTGTCCTTTTAATCCAAAGAGAGAACCTAAAAGTTTAATTAAATAAAAATATAAATTAATCTTCTGTAGATTCACTTTTCTTCTCTTTCCTCCCTATTCCTTTGAGCTGCACTACATTTGCCCTTTTCTGTTTCCCCTAATGTCATTTACTATCTAACCCAGCCTGTTGTTACCTACCCCCTGCCCTCTTCCTCTTTCCCCGCTTCTCACAGCTTCCCACACCTGTTCTCAGTAACTTCCTTCTGCTGTGGCAGATGATCCTTGCCATTGTTTACTCTCTCTCACCCTGAATGCCTTTGCTCCTCTCTCTCAGCACAACCTACTTTGCAGTACCACAGATCACCTGTTCTGGATCACCTCCTGCATATCCTTTTCTCCACTCCTGCTCTTGCACTGCAGTGTGGTGCTTTTTACAGAGGCACAGCACAACCTCAGTCAGAGTGGCCTCTGGAGGCCACCTGGTACAACCCTCTGCTCAAAGCCGGGCCAACCTCAAAGTTACAGCAAGTTGCTCAGGGCCTTGTCCAGCTGAGTATTGAATATCTTCAAAGATGGAGAATCTACAAGCTCTCTGGGCAACCTGTTCCAGTATCTGACCTCCCTCATGGTGAAAAAGGTTTTCCTAATATCTAAGCAGAACTTCCTCTGTTGCAGCTTGTGACCAGTGCTTTTTGCCCCTGTTGCTGTGCTCCCTAGTGAAGCATCTGGTTCCATTTTCTCTATGACCTCCCAAGAGGTAAGGGAAGATAGCACTAAGATTCCACTTAGCTTTCTCTTCTCCATGCTAAGGAAGAAATCCAGCTCCCTCACATACTTCTTGACATTCATATCCCTCCCCGGCCCAAAAAGAGACCTTCTTTTCTTTCAAATGTTGGCAGGAATGTCTAAAAACCAGGCAAACCTTTCCTTCCTTGATGAACATACAACACTTCTCCACCGTGTATCCTCCCTGCCACCCATTTAGTTTCATTCCCTCAATCTACTTTCTCACTCTGCTCTGCCAACAGCTATCTTTAAAATAAGCAAAGATGTTCCTGTGAGTTCTCATCATTTCTCCTCATGTACTTACCAGGGGATCCAGTGGGACCAGGTGGACCACGGAGTCCTGGTGTGCCGTGCTTACCCGGAAACCCAGGCGGGCCCACCTGATAAGCAGGAGATCCTAATTCACCTTTTTCGCCTTTTGGTCCTATTTCTCCAGGTAAGCCTGGCTTATCCCCATCCGCTGAAACAGAACCAGGGAAGAATTTCAGAACAATTTCTTAACAACACTGCTCAAAGAGCTGTAATGTAGCAGAAGGGAAAGTTCACACAACTGCATCTAGCATGCAAGGAAAAATGGAGATATTTAGCATAGAGCAAAAATGGTAACTGCGCTTTTCACTTGAGCAAATCAACAGCAGTTACTGAAGCAAGGCTCTGTGATTACCTCTATTTCAGTTGTTTTGCCACAGCCCCATAGAGGCCAAAGGAAAATGCTCCTGTCAGTTTTTTTCCCCCGCAATTAGTTATCTACCACTCTGCACTGCATGTTCCACAGTCTGCACATGTATTTCCCCTACCCTGACCCTGTATCAGTTAAAACTCACTATGAAGTTAAGCTGTTGGAACATGTGTTGCTGGGATATTACCATCAGAGAATCCAGGAAGACCAGGCAGCCCACGATCTCCCTCCTCTCCTGGGTCTCCCTGTAGTCCAGAAACACCTGGAAAGCCTGGATCACCTCTTGCACCTGAAAGACATCCCCAGTTCCACAAAACATGTTAGTGTGATGCTGTTTGTAACGCATAAATGCTGACTTGTGATACACTGCAGATTGCTCAATTCTTAAAAAGTAAAAATTAGAAACTTCAAGGGCTTTAGAATATTAGAATTTACAATTGTTTCTTAAAGGTAGCTTTAGAAATGCAAAAACCTCATGCTGCTTCGGTCTGAATAAAGAAACAAAGATTTCTGTAAAGCCCAAGCATGGCCTGTGACAGGAATGGTGTGGGGCCACTAAGCCCAGGAAGAAAGAGAGTATCTCTCAGCTCTTACTAATAGGCTGCTAGAGCTACATTGCTCCTGCGAAACACAGAAGACCAGCTCTCTGAGAAGAGTCCCTCCTTTTCCTACAAGAAGTTGCCATTATGACAGATGTATGATATGTGAACTGTCCTCTGCTCCCCAGTACCAAAAGCATTTGCCTGGGCCCAGCTATTGCCTGCAGAAAGTATCATGCTCTTGTTGAAGGTCAACGATACTAGAGGACATATGGTGTGTCCAGCCCCCTATCTGCTTCCTCCTCTCTCTACACAGTCTCCTGTTCCTAAAAGCCTGGCAGGTTATTCGGGTGATTTGAAGAATGTGTTGGGCCTCTTGCCCCCTTTCTCTGGGGGGCAAGAGGCCCAACCAAACTGTTCATTGTTAGACTCTCTGGCTTTCAACAAGACTAGTAAACTCAATGGTATGAGAACACAGGCTGGAGCAATGGCATGTGATCATCCTTGTTTGCTGGCACCTTCCCTGGAATAGTTTTGGCCTTGGCAACCTGATATCACCTTCTATGTGTTTCTAGTCTGGCCAGCCAGAGCCACCACAGCTCTGCAGGACTGCTGACAGTGGGTGCTACAAGCCTAGTGAAAAGATCACAAAGGAAATTTATCAATCTAAAAAAGGAAAAAAAAATCCTCTTCTATTCCTTTTTTAATGTGGGTTTTTTATTTTTCCTTTCTAAATATTAGATTATAAGAACGGTCTCTGCTGTGCTGCCATTGCTGCTCTTTACTCAGAGTCTCTGAAATAGGATGCAGAAGACAGACTCTCCCATTCTTCCTTTCACTGGACAACAAAGTCACACGCTTTCTTGCTTGTTTCTTCTCTGTGGACATAGGAATGCATGAATGCCTTTTGTATAGCAATCCATCTTCAGCAGGAGAGACAAAGAAGCCATCTGCCTGCAAAATGTGATCAGGGCACTCTTTAAGAAGGCAATTATACCTTCTGGAACAGTTTAGCAAACCACAGTTTTTTAAGGAGTTGAATTCTCAGAATTTCATGCTTTTGATCTATGTAGAAGGTAGTAAAACGCAGCTAAAATGAGCAATCTAAGCAAAGACGACATACCTTTCCTTGGGATGTGGGAAGGAAAATAGGAAACTGGTCCTGGAGGACCGATCTCTCCCGGCTCTCCCTGTTAACAGAAGTTGAAGTATCACATATAAGCACATTATTCTACAGAATTTATTTTAGAATGGAAAGATAAGCCCACGGAACACAAAGAAACAAACTTGCAAAAGCAGTGACGTAATTTTTAAGAAATCTCAGAGATTTCAAGTTAACAAACCACATAACTGATTCTACAATGATGACAAACAACGTTGTTATTACATGACAGAAAAGAAAGCAAAATAACATCTGGTTTATTGCTTTCAGCAAATGAAAGAAAGCAGTACCTTGCTTCCCCTAGGACCATAGCCACCTGGTGGACCATCAAATCCTGGAAAACCCTGTAATACACATGAAAATGGATGACTTTTCCTTTATCAGAGAGAAGAAAATTATTTGGTCTGTAGCAGCTGGCTTCCTCCAATGTTAGTGTGAAAACTATGCAACAGAGCTGAGCAGTTTGTCTCCCTGGGGTGTAGTAATTAGGGTAATACCATTAAGTTTCCTCATGTATTGATGTTCCATCTCTTGGACCAAGCCTAACTCCTGTCAAAGGCCAGAGAGACCTGCCATGGTGCAGGCTCTGTTACCCCTGGCAGTGGTGTGGATGGAAGAAGCACCTACATTCACACCATCCCATGGAGGCTGCAGGATACGGGAGGAGAAAGGGGATCTCCTCCATGTCAGTTGGCCCTGAGACACATGGGCCAGGCAGCCAAAGCACACCAACCTGCTGCAAGAAGACTGAACGAGTCTAATTCGTTATGAGTGGAAATATTTTCACTGGAATGCAAACAGCAAGCAGCAAAATAGCACTGAAGTGCACAGGTCCTTTTTGCTGTCTTCCAGGTGGCTGGAGCCAGTTTGGCCAAAAAGGTGCTCACTGGCTCAATGACAAGAACTCAGGACCAGCCCTGAAGATGCCTTCCATCCAACTCTCCCACCTCCAGGCATGTCATATCCCAGAGAAAACTTTCCATCCCTACCCCACCAAATGTTATAATATTTAAGGTCCTGGCCACTTCGTTCTTTTAAAGGTTTGCAATCTAAAACACGTGGATACATCCTACCACATGAGAGCGTATTTCAGCTGCTGGGGGTGCACAGACCAAAGTGCAGATTTCAGTGATGCTGATACAGAAGAGATGATCTTTTTTGTGTTCTTTACTCAGCTCCTTGACAACTTTTGTTTTCTATAGAAAATGTTCATATGTACTCCAGAAAAAGACTAGTGTTAAAAAGGTGAGCTTTTAGTAGAAAACACTGGTCAGATCATCAGCTGATATCGATTAATAGAGCTTCACTGAAATCAGTAGATTTGTATAATTCACCCTAGTTAAATTATTAGCTAGCTTTTTTTAAATTCAGCATCTCCCGAGTTTCACAGTGGGTACAACTCCTACACAGAACTTGAATGCTAATAACCAGCTCTGTAAGTCACTTACGCAGTTTTGAAGCACTACAAATATCACAGCTCTCAGCAAGATGCCACAAGCTGGACTGCACGTTTCAGAGACCTTTCCATAATGGCAACTGTACATCACACCATCAGAAAAGGAGCCTTGTGAGTATTAGGTGTAAAACCTCTTTACACTAGGTGGAGCTGGTGGTCTAAAAGTGAAGCCAGCAGCTTCCTAATTAACTGGGACTTCATCTGTGTGCAGATAGGACTTAAGCATCCTTCCTTCTTTCTTAAAAATCAAACCACTCAAAAGCGGTCTTTGTGAACAGCACATTGAGTAGTGTGTGTCCCCTCTCACACACACATTATACAATGATGTTCCATCCAAACCAATGTACCTTCCACTAAAATTGTTGCCAAGATTCGCCCTCAGTAAGGGGAAGCCACAGACCATTTCTGACTGGAGCATGAACCTATGTTAAGGTCAGCCAGTGGGCTTTAATGGGTTTTGCATCAGCCTCTCCATGTGCATATCACTGATAGCATATTCCCTTCCACACCACCAGATTTTGTGATCGGACTGAATAGCTGTGCAAATGTTATTTTTCGTATTTTATGTACTTTCATGTACCATGTGTTTTATGTTATTATTGTTATGCCTTGGTGGCAGGACAAATCCTTAAGCAGCTAAGGATGGAGAAGCATGGAGAAGTCATGCATCCCACAGCTATTTGAATACCTCATGGAAGTGATTTCTAATGCTGACTGAAGAAGTGTTTTTCTGAGACCAAACAGAAAGTATGAGCTCTTCTCTGTCCAACAGAATGCCATTTTAAATATTTGGGTGTGTTTCCATGGGGACAGAGATTTAACTGGTATATTTATCAGTTTCCTTCTCTTCTTCTTCTTTTGTGATATTCAAGATAACCATACATCTCAACCACATCTGCAGAAAGCTATTCAAAAAAGTGAGCATGTAGGAAGAAAATTACAGAAATCATGGTTGCCGTAATGGGAACAATGAAAATGACACCGCCCCACAGTGCTCTTAAAACATGCTCATGTTTTAAGCAAAACAGACTTTAATTATAGGGCTATTTTTTTTTCTCACTGATGAGAAAAATAACTGACCCCAAATTCCAATGATGGATGAATCCAGATGATATTTGTTAGAATACAGCTGGTGTAATTACAGGCAGAATTTGTCCTCTACAGTTTACTTTTCAGACAGATTGTCTACATATGTGTTAGAAACAACAGTCTTGTATGAAATACTCACTCTTTCTCCACTGAGTCCTGGAAAACCATTGATGCCAGGCAGTCCCTATGAATAATCAAATTAAACAATAAAATTATCAAAATAAAGTGACATCCTAACATCTAATAGTTAAGAACCATTATTATTTCTTAGATAAAATAAACCTGACATCTTGAAACTCTAACACTAACACTCAGAGTTCAGATACTTTTTCAATTAAATTCATGTATGCTGCAAACATATGAAATCTAATCTGGTGTTTGATTTTTCTCTCTTAACCAATACATTGTAAACTGACCATGAAGATTTTAAAGATGGCTGAGATTTTTTTGTAAATGTATGCTGAGTACTGTTCTCACTCTGTTAAAGCACTTTCAAAACACTGCCCAAAAAACCCCATCCACAGATGCTACAAGGTAGTAGTATTTAAATTAGCTTTTTCTGGGGGGGTGGGGTGGGGTGGGGTGTCACAAGTAACTGAAGCCAAATTCATATTTGTTAATCATGGTCTGAAGAGAGCTAAGATGGAAACAGTGAAATACATCTGTGTTGAGGACCAGGACAGGTAAGAGATGCACAAGGCTTCCCAATGATGGTACAGTGGTATCTGTGAGTCCTGTGGGGCCCTGCTCCCACTGACATTTCAAAATGGCCTTTTCGCTTTCCTGTATCAGGCAGTTTAGAGCTGGCCACAGCCTGGTGGGCTGAAGAACTATAATTTCTATAATTTGCTAATCTGTGTTTTGTTCCTGAAGGCAAATTCTCAGGTTGGATTTGCATGTTCATCTGAGTGAATTTTACCTTTAATGAGTGACTCACCCTCTGTCCTGGGAAGCCCATTACCCCTTCTTCACCTTTTTCAGGAGCATAGAGAAGTACACCCTAGGAAACATTACAAGTCAGTTCAACATATTTCTTCATTATGTGCAAAAAAATTGTAGCACTGTTTTCTGGAAGCTGAACAGGAAGAAAACATCATTGTAACACATGGAGTATCTAATAATAGCTGCATGTGAAAGAACTGTAGTCCTTAAAATTAAGTGTAACATGTTTGCTTCATTACAATAGCAGGACCAGGCCATTAGGGAGAGGACAGGGTTTCCCTCCTATCATCTCCTCCTTCATTATTTCTTCTGTGGCTGCAACTCTGAAGAAGAGCCAAAGCAATTGTTCAGCTATACAACCAATTAAGCAACTCAGCTTATGCCCAAACTGCAGCTTCAGAGAACTATTTGGCAAACACGGGCATACTGCTATCTATCCTACTATAAAAAAAACAGAAGGGAGAAACACATATCCCCTTTTGCTACATCAGCATAAAATCTACAGTTTTCCTAAAGCAGTCAAGAAAATTCTACATGTGTAAAATCTGATCAACAGCTGAAGACTGGCTAGCAACTGCACACGGAAAGCATCAGGGCTCTCACACTGCGACCTTCTCCCACAACCTTGTGGAGAAGCTGAGCAGACCATCTGACAAAATAAAACTCTACAAAATGCTCAGTGACGCATCCCTAATTGGTAAAGACTGTATTTTAAATGACTCTGGGAAGTAAAAAGGAACCACTCAATGGCAAAGCTATTTAGACAGTCTAGAGGTTGCCTGTGAGTTAACTAAACCACATTCAGTCAAGCCTGGTTGACAGCTCTAAATGATACAGCAACACATGGGATCACTGTCCAGTAATTACTCGACAGACTTAATGACCAGTGAGACCAAAAGTCTGTATGTGATGGAGAGTAGACTGAAAAGGATTGAGAAAATTTCCATATATACTTATTTAATGAAATTTAGTGGAATTTTCAAAGATCAGCAACAGTAAAGAGATTTATTAATAGTTAAAGCTAAAATTAAAAAGTGTATCAGGGAAAATCTTATTTTGGTAAACCAGTAAGAGAACAACTGATGGCACTGTAGAGTTATTACATGTCATGTTGTTCAGTTTTTCTAAAGCATCAGAGCTAGTGTCTCTGCTTATGTTGTTCCATATCTATATTGCATCATTTCAATGAAGAATGCACCTTCAGTAGTAACTCCAATATTATTATTTGTCTTTGTTCTTCTTCACTTGACTTACTGGGATTCCAGCTTCCCCTTTTTGTCCAGGTTCTCCTCTTTCACCCTAACAATAAAGAAGAAGTATTCAGATATTTTAGACATTTCCATTTACATTTCAATAATCTTCCTACAACACAAGGTGACAAATGTTTATCAAGAGAAAAAACACCACTCTTGTGCTGTTCTTTATTCATACACTTGTCATATGAAATGCAAGTTTTCATATTCTTTATTCATACACTTGTCATATGAAATGCAAGTTTTCATAAGAAGTTTTAAAAGTTTCTTTTTAAAAAAATATTTGATAATTTTTCTGAAAAGGTTTCTAGGAATGTTTAACAGTAGGGTCGACATAGCGCTTAGGGATGTGGTGTAGTTGTGAACTGTCAGTGTTAGGTTAATGGTTGGACTGGATGATCTTCAAGGTCCTTTCCAACCTGGATGATTCTGTGAATGTGAACGCCTCAGGTTGTTTCCTGGCTTGTTCATGAGTTGTCTGGGTGGTGAGTGCCTGAGTAATGCCTATAAGTAAATACACATTCTCCCATTTTTACTCACTGATTATCTATGAATTGTCTGACCAAAAGTAAGAGTTCCTGTTAGGATTAGGATGAGACAAATCACAGCCTAACGTCTACTCACTATATTGACGATAACTCCATTGAATATAAAGGCTCTCCAGATGAGTAGCTCATGTGTGGACATCTCTGCTTAGTCATGGAAATCCCAACATGTATGTTACTTAATGCAGACTGCAGACAGTCAAAGGCATTTCTAGATCTTTCAGTATCATACTAATTTACTTATCTTACTGCAGAAATTGCATGAGCCACATGAACTTTCTAACTTCAAATTCGGGATGAAAAACTACTGGTCTGGAGGTTGGTGTCTGATACATAATATACACATAATATACACATACAGGGTATGAGTACCTCTGCTCCCAGCAAGAAGCAATAGATGAGAATAAACTGCGTCTTGCTGTTGAGGATTTTGCCAATATGTATGAACAAGCCTTAATTGTAAGTATACAAATATCTGCACCATATAGATAAGTTATATAGACAAACACAATAATTCAGATAGCTCCCTAAAGATATACGTATTTTACAGGAAGAAAATTTCACTCACTGTTATGAAAAATAAGACATTGAATGATTTCTCAGCAGGTATTTCTGCCTGCAAACTGAGAAGATGTGAGTAATGGCCAGTAGTTGCATACTTCATCAAAAAGAACAAGTTTGCTGTAGGCACCTCTAGTCTGTGAGAGGCGCTTTCTGAATTACTCTAGCCACCACAGTTTCAATAAATACTCCATGATCCAAGCTATGGCAAAATAGCAGATTTCTCTTTTGATATACTGAGGTCTTCTAAGTACTATATGTAAAAGCACATTTCTACAATATTTTAGTTTTGGTACTGCAGAGCTCTTAGTTCCTTGTGTATTTTGGCAAAATACCCTGTAGTTACCTTGTGTTTGTCAGAGGGGACTCCCATCAGTTCTCTTGTAGGAAGCCCAGGTGGACCTGGAGGACCTGGGGGGCCCTGCAGGAAAAGCATAAGGGTACATTTACTAACAGTTATAATACCTTGTCAAGCTGTTGATCAGCACAGGGTCTAAGGAACTGCAACAAAAGGAGCAACACAGATTTGCCCCTAATAGGAGTATGGTTCTAAACCTCTGAATAAATTGATGGTGAGATAAATTTATTTTGTGCTGGGATTAACAGATAGCAATATGTGCTCTTGTCCTGTATGTTTCCAGAATGATGGTAAAGATTATTGCTTTATATAAAGTGGTCTGGCTCTATAAACTTCAGAAGCGTTACCTCTGTGTTGGTGTAAATGAGGACACAGCTAGACCTAGACATGTAGAAGTTAGTTCAGCTATGACACTCCTTATGGAGATTATAATTACTTTCAAAGCTATGAAGTTTGTTTTTCTCTTATAATTACATAATACAATTGCAAACTAAGAGACAATTTAAAATAGGTTCCTTTATAAATAGCAAATAACATCAACCTGTCCTTTAGTAGTGATATTAATTAATTAGCTTTTCTTTACCTGTTCACCTTTTTCTCCATAGAAGCCAAGGCCCCTGTTGCCCTGCAAAAACAACAGATCAAGAATTACTAAGTGTTCGACACAGTTTTCTAATGTAAAATTCAAATTTAAACATGCTTAAAGGCCTTTTCAGGCTTACAGGTCTGTAGGACACCACTGAAGAACTGCAATCAAATAATAGTCTAGGTTTACCTCAAAGTATTTTTATAGGTTTAGAAGTATTTTTATAGACCTAAACATTCAGAAAGACAACTCTAATTAAAATCTCATGCTACCAGTGCTTCTTACAACAGACTTTGAGTCATTCACTGAGTAATGTGAAAAGATCAAGCATTTCTTTTGCAAGTTTTTTAATAACACTGAATGTTAAATAAAAATACCTAAGTGGGCTGGAATAATGAACTCATATACTTTTTTCTGCTGAGATATAATTGAATATTGTAAAGACTGCAAGGATTCTCTGTTCATGGGAAGCTACTGTGACTACAGTAGAAAATTAAATTTGGCTCTAGAACTGGTTTAATCTTTTCAGGGTAGGCGATCCCAGTGTAAGATTAACTTCTCATGGTATGCAGCCAACACAGAAGGTCTTGTGCTACACAGCCTTTGGTGCAGCCTGTGGTTCTTTATTTTACTGCCTTCAAGTGGGTCTTGGATAAACCTCAGCAACACAAAATCAACATAAACAACTCTGACACAAAGACTTACTTGTGGTCCTGGTGGTCCTGGGGGCCCTGGTGGTCCCTGGGGAAACACAATAGGGGAGAACAAGTTGTTGCTTTCTATGCAGGAGGTCAGTTACTTTATGTCTCAAATGTAAGCATATATTTAGAAGGCAAGTGTATTCCTCAGTATTCAGTGTGCTGTCCTCACTATATTAGCTGTGTTTACTGTTCTGAAAAATACCCTCCTAAATCACATCGTAATCTTTCCTAACATAATAACAGTCTCCCAGCTTAGACCTAATGAAACCCCATTTTTATTTCAAGTAATAAGAACTTGTGCTTTTGGACCCTGACTTAGTAACATTTTCAGCTCATACCTAAAGTTAAGCACATCTTTAAGTGCTTTACTTGACTGGTGTCTTGGTACTGCATCCATCTGTAAAAGGAGTTGAACTGCCATATGCATCTCAGTTTACCTATCTGGTACTGTACAGAGTGAAATCAAAGGAAGATGGTGGGAAATTAAACTGTAACAGGAAAAAAAGCTGCCATAGCCTTACAAGAAGAGCAGTAGGAAATCCATTAATTGGAGAGACAACCTGCCTTGATTGCTTCAGACAGCTAGAGTATTCAACTGGCTCCAAAGGGCTCTACAAATTAAAAACTCTGTCAAATGTGGGAAAGGTGGGGTGGATAAGAAGCATGAGCTCTTCAGAGAAGAAGATGGTGAACAAGAGGCACAGAAAAGAGAGAGAGCTGCAGATGGAAGCATCTACCTACTAAGCCCCAAAGGGCATGCAACTGGATTATTCAAAATCAAGCCCAACCTCCAAGGAAAAGATAGTAACATTCAGGTGCAACCTGAAGTCATTAGACATCTCTGCCTCGCTATGTACCTTTGTGTGCATGAAAAATAGACTTGTTCTGAAAAAAAATTACTTTGAATCAGTTTTGGTTAGGCAAGTAGTCTGTGAGTTGTTGCCTAATCTACTGGGCAGATGCACTGTGCAGGGCATCCCCCTGCCTGGAGGCCCTGCAGGGACTTGGGGGAGCCATGCTTGCCTTCGTGCAGGATCTAGGACTTAGAGAACAGAAATGATGAAAACTCTGACCTGGGAAATGCTCCCAGGTCCCTCTTGCAGGTGAGTAACAGATTTAGAGACAGTAAATATAGTTGGATGTGTTTTGTTAAGAGCTGGAGATGGTGGGAGTCCATCCACTCTGGAAGAGTGTTCAAAAGAGATGTTGCCAACACGGCAACCAGAGGGATGTAGTCATGTGGCTCAGAAAATGTATAGTTCATAGCATTCCTGACATCCAAGAAAAAGCATTGGAAGTCATTGCAGGGTGGGCTCCTGTGTGAACTTTGTGGGTTCACTCTAGAGGAAGAGTAAGAAAAGGACTGAGGAGATTTCCCTTCAGGAGGACCAGAGAAGAAAGACAAGGTGCAGGTTATTCAGGAGACAAAACAGGCCGCTGCAGAACATTAACTTTGGAAAGGCTTATGCTGTGGATTTAGTTCTAGAATTTTTTTTTTTGGAGGCAGGTGTCCCTGAAAACAGCTGTGGAGGCTGTGTGTAAGAAGTCCTGAATTAATTTTTTTTCCTCTCAAATCAGTGATGTAGAGCAGGTCTGAAGTGAATTTTGACAAAACAAACAAAAAAGCAAATTCTATAAAGTTGTCTCACAGGAAAATAAAGCAAGCCTGAAGAAAATGGAATATATTGTATTTGAACATCTGTTTCTCACCCATAAAACTATTAACCATGGTAATAAGAAATGTAGAAAATGGTGTCTGGAGAGAACACAATCTTCCCAAAGAACTATTCAGTAACAGTTGTCAACATTAATGATGTAAAGGTTGATTTTGGAAAAAATGACTGAAAATAGTTTAAAAATAAAATTGGATTCTAAATACTAATGAGGAATGTTATGTATTCAATCGTGTGTGGGAAATGTGGAGAGTTAATATACATATCCTTTATGAGCAGAAAAGATAATATATTTAGGTCCTGATACCTTTGATAACTCAGTGTAGGGGGATGTAGACTGGACAGGATTGAATCTTTACAAACAAGACTCTTTCAAGGAGGTTGAACAAATACAATATAAATCAAAAGCCTCTGGCCATACAGGCTGAAAGAAACTATACCTCTTTTTGCAATATTCATCCTTGTGGAATCAGTGTCTCTCAGTGCTTTTTAAAAGGTTTTGCATCCAAGGACACCTACTTGCTATTTTTAACTTTTTTTTTTTTCCTATCCATTTGCTAGGTTATAATCCAACATAATGGAACTTGTGATATAATTCTTCTGTTAAGTTAATTTTCTACAGAACATATCTTAAATATACTTACTGGTCTTCCTTGCTCTCCTCTTGGACCAACAGGTCCTTGAATACCCAGCGTACCTGGAGGTCCCTTTAAATAAAAAAAAAGCCCCAACCATCAATTAATGTTGTTCTAATATCAGTTACTATTGATACTTTATCACATTTGCTGTAATACTACTTACTTGAAAACCATTGAACCCTGGATCCCCAGGTTCCCCCTAAAAAAACCAAAGAAGTAAAAAGTGCAATAAATAATATATACAAAATTAGAGTAAAATAGTTTTCTCATTCATTAATTTTTTTCTCATTCCAAAAACTAATCATAGCATGCAAGGCTACAAAAATCCCTACATACAGATGCAGTCAATACAGGTGTTGAGATAACCGAACATGGGCCACACAGATTTTGTACTTTCTACATATAGTGTAGTTGCATGCAATACAGTAGGAGAGTACAGAGTTGGCTAGGGAAGTCAGGGATCCAAACTATAAGGCTGAAATAGACCACAGACCACATTTAATTATTTTTTGAAAAATCCTATCTAAGCAGTGGCTTAATTAGGGCTATAACCTTAGCTGAAATGTATAAGCTCATTTTTCATGAGTTGCATGGGAATTACCGAATCATTCTGATTCTCTTCTGAGTCACTACAAGCATTTGGAACATACTGTTTTCAGTGACCACATATTTTAACTGCAGTACATGTTGAAATGTTTTTGGAAATTGGATCCAAAAATGTTCTAGCGCAAAGACCTTCCAATACCCATAAATAATGTGGTATTCAGTCCAGACACCTTGCATCATTTTGAATAGCATCCGAACCATCTAGTTAATTTGAGTTTAGTTAACAGAGTAATTTGTGGAACCCAGTACTTTCTGAAATGAATACAGGTGTCAGTATCCATCCTTGGCCACAATATACTTGAGCAATTCTTAATCATTACTTAGTCGTTCCTTCATCATTCCTAATTACTAACAAGTGCAGATTTAAAGAGTTTCTGAAAGGAAAAGAAGATTCCATTAAAAAATACAGGCAACTTACAAATATGTCAACAGAAAAACCTATTTTGGCACTCATCACTGGCACAAAATACAGACAAAGGATGCCAGTGGATCCCTCCTGTGCTGAGTACAACTCAGATGTAGCTTTGTACATAAATGTGTCACAATTTATACTCTTGACAGCATATGTAACCCCTTATCTTTATCTGATACCTTCAAATTACACAAGACTATGTATATATATGAGAAAAAGCCACAAGTGATTACAAAACATGTTTTAAGGTTTAGATATGGTGAAAGCACCCATAGGAATACTTGGGATTTAGTAAATAACTAAATAATATATTGAAGCATATTTTAACCCAAGTCAACCAAACTCCTGCATGAAAACTATATTAAATAGAATCATTCACTGGACAAAACTATGTCAAAAGAATGATTTTGCCACGCACGATACAAAGGTAGTCACCAAATAAAGAGGGTAATACTTGAACTACAACATCTTCAGTGCCTCCGCAATCCACCAGTAGGCTGGAATATCTTGCAAATAACTGAGTGGAGATTTTTTTCCCTGTGTATCAGATAGACTTTGCTGTAACCAGAGAAAGCAGAAGCTGCCTTGCAAAGCTTACACAGAGTCAAAGTGAGTTTCTTGGGACATGTCTGTCAGAGTGTAAAAAAAAATAACTGTCCATCATCTGCTTGTAAAACTGTACTGAACATGAATAACTGTCAGGAGTTACAGACGTACCCTGTATCGACTTGCGATGTCCGGTGGCAGTATATAGGGCTCCCCCTTCTGGCCCTTTGGCCCTTGGACTCCCTGGAGGTGACCAAAAAAACGCCAGAAGTAAGCTTTCATATCATATATGCTAACCATAAACAGCTAAGAGTAACAAAAAACATTTGTTGAGGTTTTCATGAGCATATACATACCACTGTTTAGAGGCAGAGACTACGCCTAGTTTTGGAAATTCACAGTTTCAAAACAAAGCATAAACCGTCATAGTATATAAAAGCATGGTTTTCTCATTCCAGGGGAAGAGCTCCCCATTACCTGGGAGTGGTATTACAGGGTAGCATCTCCTAGCTAGAGCAGCAGCTGCAACTCCCGAGGGCTGACATGTGCCCTGATAAATTCAGGAGCCCCACTGCTCACCTCAGCATGATCCTACATATCACGCCATGGAAAGCCAATACTTTGGCCATGGGACAGGGAAGGAAAAAGTTACTTTCATCAGGAATTGTGAGTTTAATATTATTTTATTGCTGTTGGATAAAGCTGTACAGATTTTCCTGAATTAATCTCTCCACAAGACCTACGTGACAGGTATAGCTCTGGGCAGACCTCCCAGCCCTGGCTGCAATTTACTAACTAAGCATAGGGCAGTGTGTCCATGGTAAGTCTGCATGGATGCTCTGCTAGGCCAAAAGGGAGCTCCATTAACAGATGTCCCATTCACCTCCAACACACATGTGAAGGAAACTCACTTCAGTAATGACTTTAGCTTCAGGTACTCACTTACTGCCAACTACTTACAATGGTACCAGGGAAACCTGAGAGTCCAGGAGTTCCTGAGTCACCCGGGTCACCTACTGTCCCGTTACAGCCATCATGACCCGGTTTCCCCCTTGATCCTGGCTGCCCTGGATGACCCTGTTGAGGAAAAAAAAAAGTGTTTATCTATCCATCTGTTTCTAGTTTTGCTTTTCCTGTAGTCACACAGTATTTAGACATTCTCACATTAAGCCCAAGGCTTGGATCCATGGGAAACTATGATTTTCAAAGACAGAAACAGACAGTGCCTTTTTTTAATATAGCTGCAGCTTGAACCAGATGCCCCAGACAGCTTGAAAAAATGAGTAGTGAAGGACCTTTAGAAAGGGTAGGAAAGCTATGTTCAATGCAGGCTCTGTTAAGCACAGAACTAAGCCAGATGAGGCTGCTGCACAGGGAGCCACCAAGAACTGGGATTGTTAAGCATTTCAGTGCTTCACACTGGAAGAGTGGGAAGAAAGGTTCCTTGCTGGCTTTGAACAGCTTCCAAGCTGGGAAAAAAGTCAGAGATGCTTTTGGAGCTAGGTTGAGTGTTGTGATGAGGCTGTAAGTATGGAAGCAAACAGCAGGGCTCAAAGCAAGGGAGCTGGGGGCACTGCAGAACCTCCACATGGAGCCTCTGAAAAGTTACTGCTGTCTCAAACTGGATTTCCATAGCTGTACCTACATTCGCCTTAATTGCTGTTGCTTCTGGTTTGCACTGAGGCTGATGAGAAACAAATCTGCCCTTGAACAGCATTTTCTTCCAGGGGACTCAGAAAACCCAGAAACTAACATAAAACATTTCTGCCTTCTCCTCTATCTAGAGGAAGAGTTTTCTCTTTGCCTCTGCTCCCTTGCTTAGAAGAAAAAGAAATCTGTCCATGTCCTTACCTAGCTCCATCAAGTACTGGCATTCCTCACCCCAGAAGAGATTCAGGCTTGCCTCCAGCCCCAGTTCCTAGCACTGTGCCATTACAGTTCGTACATGTGCCTATCTATCTGCCTTCCAATGGTTAGTGTTAAGTCCTGGCCTGAGAAAACTGGTTAGAGAATGTAAGCGAGTGGGAAGGGCATGGGAGCTTGAGGACAGGACACAATGAGCATGCAGGTTCAAGTACTGTCTAAGGTTTTTATCCCTCACAACGCAATGTGCAGAGCTTGGGAACGCAGGGCTAAAAAAGAAAACTTGCTCAGGTAAGAGAAGCAGTCCTGCTATAGCAACATGGAGCTTCACAGGGGAGCGATTTACTCTCTTTTCCAGGATATTAGAGCGCTTAGAAAAAACTCAGTGTGACATGCTGAGATGAACAAGATCCTTGACTTCAGGAGTGTTAACAGGAATGGGAAAGAGGGTCTTCTGCTTTTCCTTTAAGAGTGAGAAAGAGGGATAGGAGAAAGATTGTGAGAGAGAAAGCCCTGAAACTCGATAGGGAGCTCTTCTGGAAACAAAAAGGGGTGAAAGGAGAGTGGATGTGGATGCGTGGGCTGCATAGTGGGGCCCTGGTGTCAGGGAGCACTACAAAGGAAACCCAAGCCTGGGAACTCTGTCCAGGGATTCCAGTGACTCAGATTTCTTTGTTATTTTATGACACAAGATGTAAAGAAGTGTAAGCTGGGAAAATACTGTGCTGTGAACTTTACCCGGTTTTCCTCTTTGAATATTTCAGTTTCATGGACCTGGTCAATTTGTTCAAAGTTTGACACTTTAGTGTTCAGTAAGTTTTTTAACACTATCTCAAGCATGCCATATGAGCTATAAAGCAAGTAACAATGGTTAGTGTTCTTAAAATCATTGGTCTTTCTATGTGCTTTGCAACTCTGAAATAATCAAGGAATGACCCACTGGTGTCCTTCGCTCACAAGCTTAAGAGATGTGAAGCACTTATCTCACAGCTCTTTCCTACAAAAGAACATACTTAGCTGGGTAACCTCTGGGGACACTGGAAATTTCCATCCTTTCTTGTCCCCTTTACAAGGGGATTTCTCCATAGGACAAAGCAAATGGACCTTAATTATGTGAGGGAATAAGAGGGAGCACAGATTCTGCTTTCCTGTTGTGTATCTGCAGTTCCACTCACTTCAATAAATGCCCTTAGCTTAAAAGTGTGCACGTGGCTGATGTAGAATTTAACCCAGAGATTTTAATTAAAGTACAAAGGCTTTAAACTAGCCTGCAATATTTGCGGTTGGTGATTTCTTAAAGATGAGGTAACTGGCTACTTACAGGAATGCCATCTGCCCCGGGGAAACCAGTGACTCCTCTTTGCCCCTAGAGTGAAACAGTACAATTACAACTATGTTCTGCCCAGTATTTTGCTCACTAGCTAAAATATCTGATATTCAAAAGTTACCAGTTCTCCTTTGGGTCCACTTATTCCTGGATATCCTCTTTCACCTTTGTGACCTTTGGGACCTTGCACTCCTGGGATCCCCATCAATCCTGGTGGTCCAGTGAACCCCTGTGATCCAAGGAGTCCTGGCTGGCCCTGATAAAAATAATAAAAAAGCATTTATTTAGGATCAGTTGTGATGCATGAAGCTGGATTAGTTATCACTGCTGCAGTGGAGTCAGTCTCTTGAAGAGAAAATAAACACAGAATCTCTTTCCGTTCCAGTAGGCCAGACTCTTTGATGAACGTCATCTGGAAACACCACACAGAGAAACTCCAGCAATAGCGACCACATTGTGTGTGACAAAATCAATACATGGAAATTAACACTGAAATCAATATTCACTACTTGAATATTCCTGGCTACTCTATGAAAAAAGTGTTTTCTTTGGAATAAGGCTTCTCAAGAGTGATTCTCACTGACCTACAACATAACCAATTACACTCCAAGCAAGTAAAATATGCTTAACTGTGAAATCTGCTTAGTGGCCATATTTCTTACAAATGGAGTCTGATATTTAATGGCAGGAATTTCTGCCTTTTTTGGGATGATATTTCTCTTTAGCAGTGGAGCCTGAAAATGATTAGATACACACACATCCACACAGGTTGAAGAGTCACACACAGGGCTCCCTTGCCATTCTTCCTTCCAGCACTGGTTCAGCTCTTCAGGCCACTTCAAACATTGTTTAAAAATAATACCCCGTTGACTGCCAACATCACAAGGCTCAACAGGGGAAAAATCATTCTGAAATGACACAATGGTGGTTTAAGTAATGGATTGTGACAGTATGTCTGAGATCTGTGAACCAAACTATTTGAAAGCCATTCCAGACGTAGTGTCACCGAAGGCACATATGTTTTGCATGCTCTACAGCACTCAGTGCACTAATGACACTCATAGTAAATTGCCGCAGTCTTTTCTGGAGAAATATGCTTCAATGGCGCAAAGCACCATTTACTAAGATGTTCTAATTAAAGCCGATTCTAATGAAAGTATTTTAAAAATGCAATTAAGATTTTCACAGACCAGTCTGCAACAGCATCAATATCTCACAAAGCAAGAATTACAGCAAAACATGAACAGATATATATTTATAAAAATGAGTTGATAAAAAAATAACACCTTGTTTTAATATAAAATACTTACAGTCTCACCCATGCCTGGAAAGAAAGAGCTAGAAGATGAATACAATTCCTGTCCAAGAAGGATAACAGTTCAACTTCATTTAATGCTGTTGAGGTGGGAGGATGAAGGAGGGCAGTGTGAGGACTTGAAGAAACGAACCTGAAGATATCCTAATTTCTATGTATTCAGGAAGTTGTAGTAAAGATACTGAACAAAGCCTTACTGATATTAGGCAAAATTTATTTTATTGTCACATTGAAGGATAGGCCCGTTTGTGACATACTTCACACTTTCAAAACTTCATTGTCAACAATCTATCTGTAATTAACATTTATCTCTGCTACAGTTGCATTGATATCGCAAACCCGAAAACAAACACTATGACTGAAACATAGCTTACTTCTAATTTTAAAACCAAATCAATTCTCCACACTGCTTTTGTGGAAAATGGCTGTCACAACAGTTGGAGCAGGTTTTTATATTTTAAATCTTACTGTATTATATCAAATGAGTCCATACTGAGAAGCTGACATAGCCAAAGTACAAAACTCAGTGCATTTTTTTTTCTTGGAAGAAGTGAGCCAGTATGAAGAATGAATTACATGGCATTCCTCAGGACAAGCCACAAGAATGGATCTCTTACAGTGTGGATCTGTTGCTATACTGTTATGATTACTTTGACAAAACTGATGGATAGGAGCATTGCCAAAGGACACCATGGATTTAAGCATTTGAGCTGTCAGTGTGAAAGAGAATCTCTCTTCTCCTTACAACCAAGTGCAACTTTATATAGGATCCTTACTTCTAAACCAAGCCTGCTCATGCTGATTATTACGTGCTAGGAGGCCAATGTCTTTTCAAGTTAACAAACTGAGAAGTAACAAAGGTTATATGAATACATATAAAATATAATATGATTCATGTTGGCAGGAGACATATGCATCTGAACAAGAGGCTGCTCGTTTCCTTATTGCCAGCCATAGCTGGTTATTACAGATGCATCTTTCTCCACATCAGAAGTTTTCATTTTTTTAAAAAACAGTGAATCTCTAAAAGTTATTCTATGGAGGTGTGGATCCTTGTCTAAAAAGATTCACAGCAGACATACTTTTCTTAGTTACCTGACCCAAATGGAAAGATGCTGATTAGAAGCACTAGAATAATGATTTAAATCTGAATCAATATTCATCAGTGTGAGCTCCAAGATCAGGAAAAAGAAGTCTTTTTTGATGTCACTTTTTCTCAACTTGTCTTACCTATTATGGCTCAACATTTAAGTATAAATGAATTAAGAGAGAGTGCATATGAGCATAAACCATGAAACTGACTTTTTAGGGAAATAATAGATATTTTATTCATTTCAATTAAATGCACAGTCTATGTTCTTCATTGTTTTTTGTAGAGCAGTATCCATGCCTATGCAAATATCAATATAAAATACTTCTATCTTACTATAAAGCCTTAATTAATGAAATACTTAAATTAGTTTGTTCTTCCCCATACACTCAAATCTGGGAAAGAACCTTTAAAAAGGATGAAAATGTGTCTTATACACCTGCAAAGAACACAGATACACAGAATATCAATTGTAGATATTAGATTTGGCTCCAGTTTCAGTTTAATTTTGAAAGGTTCTGAAAACAAATGTTTCAGTTACTTCCCACAAAGAAAGGAAAACATGGATTCTGTACACCGAAAATGCCACTTCATTTCTGAAGTACTTGAAAGCCAAAAGAAGTTAAATAAATTCCAAAAGCTACTCAGCCACCTCAGATATGAAACCACCTCTTTAGTGCCCATCTACACCCCTTTTTGGGGGCAGTGGGATGCAGGCAGAATGAATGTAAAACATTTAATTGTAACTTCTGATAAGATGCTGGTTATGTTCAGAATTGTCAAATCTGTTCCAGGCTTTCAGCTTTTAGGGGCCATGCAGAGCTGCATTACTTCAAAGGTGGTGTTACATGGAACATGATTACCTCTCTAATTCCTACACCAAATACCACTCTCCCACTTCCAGCCCCATTTTCCTATCTGGTGTGGAGGAAGAAGTAAACAAGGAATGGAAAATGTGGAAGAGAGCTGGGCAAAGCCAGCGCCTCTTCCCCATACTCTCCTGGAAATTATCTGATCATTTGTTTGTTGAGGAATAGGGGTTATTTAATATTATTTGCAATAAAGACAAGAGAGAGAATTGATCCTTCTGGGGCCAGTTTAGCATGAGGCTAGAGTCAGAGCTGGGGAAGTACTTAGGATCATGACAATGTTTGTGTAATTCTTCAGCCAATTAGTACCTTGGCTTGTTAACTGAACTAACTTTGTTAACCTTTGTTAACTCAGACTTGTCATGTTTTACTCTGCTTTCTTTATGTTAGATCTTTTGTTGAACAAGTATGTCCTTTTTTCATTAGCAAATGACCTAAGAACATTCTCTTTTGCAAAGGTCATTGAGGAGATTTAAGCAAAGACAATCAATTTGAAAGGTTTAGTCAAATAAAGCATGACTCAATTATTAGAGTCCCAAATTCCCCTGTGTGAAACATGCCACACATGGTACTGCTCTGCTTGTGCTCCTGGAGGGTCGGAAATCCTAGAAAATTCGCCAAAGCTGTGAAATTGTGTCTGAATTATATTTCCAGGTTAAAAAAAAAAAAAAAGGCAAACCTAGGGAAACATGCTATCCCCATCTGTCATATTTTAGACAACTCACAAAGTACTTTCTCAGGTGCTTCCTTTCCTTAAATGATAAAGCAAAGCCGACACGTGCTCTGGCCCATAGTGTTCTCTGTCAGAAGTCTTCCCATTTTGCTGGGGTGAACTGGAACTCTTCTCGAATCCAGAGCATGGCATGATTACCCCATGTCACCCACTGCTGGATTTAGAGGCCAGTGCTAAGACGCTCACCTAAGCGTACCATGTCATGCTGTGGTCAGCACCTTGGAGCAAGCATGCGAGAAGAAAAGGAAAAAGTGGGCTGATGGAATATCTTGAAGACTAAGAAGTTGTTTTTTCTTTGTTCTTATACAAAACTTCCATGACTCTTCAGATGAATTACAAAGCTCCCAATGTCAGGAAACACTCCTACATCGGCAGTCCCTGCTTTGCTCTTCCTGCAACTTGAGCTCACTGGAAGAGGTCTCGCACAAATCATGTAGCCAGCCCAGCGACACGCAAAAGCTATTTACAGAGAGGAGCAAAGGTCATAAATTTAGGAAGCCTGGAGGAAATCTTCCCAGAAAACATTTGCAATGCTGTAAATACATTGTCGCTTGTCCAGTGACATGCATGAAAGAAAATGCTGTTGGGGTTGTGACTGCATTTAATAACTGCATTTTGCAATTAAATCCCAGTGGACTTAAGAAGATTCTGAACAGACTTTAAAATTTGTACTAAATGTTCATGTTCTGCAGCCTGAACTTTAATTTCCGGTTCTTTTAGGATCAGTCAAATGAAAGAGATGTCATGTTGAAATGCTTTCTTCCTTCTAATTTACTGCTAAATTTAGAGTGTGGAAACAAAATTGGTAGAGAAGGGTGCACTAATTTTGAGAGCAACCCATTGTTTAAGATGCCATACAAATAAAGATACAATAAATAACAGTACCTGTTCCAAAGGTTTTAAAATACAAGAACATCATCATGAATTGCTGAGAAATCCACCTATGAGCATGGAGGTGTGAAGAAAGGAGAAAACTGTTGATTTGCAATAACGAGGAGATAGAATCAGAATTACTGCAGAGCTTTACTGTCATTGAGCCCATTTCTCCACATTTCATTACAGACTTCCATTTTGCAACTGCTTCTGTTATACGGAATGTGATGATTCAGTATTCCCCACATGAAATTGTGCTTGTAGGCCATCATTTATTTAACAGTGGACAAGAAGAAAGGAGGTTAATTCCCTGACATTTTAAAAAGGTCATTGGTAAAAGGACAAGTTCACTTCCTGTGGGAAGGGTGATCTGACCATGACAGACAAGTGGGAGCTGGGAGTTTTTGTAAGAGGGCTCACCCTGGAACAGTCCCTGTAAGAACAGATGGGAAAAGGACGTGACAGCAAGGACCTCGATGCAGTCCCACTACAGAGAGACAAGCAAGCGGAACAGAGAGCAACTCACCAGGGAATAAAATCAGTCATAAGAAAAATGAGCAACTTCTGACCTGATTAAAAGTGCTAACCCAGGAAAAGGCATCCCCGCAGGCACACAGAAAAGAAACAGAAAAGTTTTTAAACACAATCTGGCAAAATGTGGAGAATGGGGTGTAAATGTGGGGAATTTGAGATTCTCTGAGGCATCTTCCATGGAGGTAGGCATAGTAAAGAAATCATTGAGCCCAACTAAAAAATGTATGACCTTAGTGCTCCTCCCACCCCCAAAAATATAAACTACAAGGAACAACCTCAAGAACCCTGTTGTGGCATACTGAGTGAGACTGGGATGGGTATATCACCTGGCATTTCTCCTGGAGTGTAAATCCAGGAGTTTATGGATTGAACATATTAGAGGGGAATATGTAAGGGAAAGGTTTGGGGTTTCAACTGCACACAGTGCACGCTGTGCCAGAAATACTTCAGCTATGGGGCTGCACAGCTTTGGGCTGAGAGGCAGAGAAAAGCAGACCACATGGAGCATCTTCCTGCCATAACTCAGCCAGTTCATTTCAAGACAGTGACTGCTTCTGGCAGCCCCAGGCTGCCCAGTATGGACAAATTTCTGGAGAGCTCATCACACAACCCTCTATTTACATAACCAATTCTAAGACAAATTTAAGACCCTATGGGTCTTAACCGGTTATTTTTGCATAAATACATGCATAGTCTTCCTTTCCTGCCAGCTCTACTAAGATGAAATTTTTGTTTACCCACACTTCTCAGTGGTTACTGGAATAAACCAAGTTTAAAACACCTCGCTTTCAAAGCTTTGCTGGGCACAACTTTAGTCACTGATGAGCACAACATCTACCATGATGAAGTTGTCACTGGTACATTTCGACACCATACATCATTACACTGTACATTGATAACGTAGTTTGAACTGTTTCATCCACTTCAGCAACTCAGAGTTTTGTTTTAACAAGATTTAAATATTTTTGCAATTTCACCTGGGAAAAGTAGCTCAAAACAATCAGTGGAATGGTAGAAAATATAAATATACAGGGCAAAACACAGCAAATGCTAGCCACTGGAAAGAAAGATTATCTGGGAGAAAAAATCCTGAAGTTTGTGCAGGATGGGTTGTTAAGCATATTCGCATGTCACTTTATTTCTGTGTCTTCAGGACTGTAATAGTGACTATTTTCTAAAAGACAGATGATCAATCTGAATTTGCAGTGAGCATTCAGCAGCTCCTCGCTAGGTGGCACCAGCCATTGCCGCTATAGGCAGCCCCGACCACCGCAGGTGCACCTTTCCAGAGCATGTTATAACCTTCAGGAAATCTGATAAGGAGTTCAGGTAGGGTCAAAACATCTTTGTGCGAGGTCTAAGGCCACAAAAGCAGAACGTTTCTTGCAAAATGTCTGGCAGTGAGATAGCTGGGAAAGTGCTAATGAAATGGGATGAAATTCATCAATGCAACTGAGCAGCAGGGTTTCCTGAAGTGCCTGTGTTTTGTTGTTCACCCTTTATTTTATGTAGAAGAACTTGGTCTTCTAAGGGGAATGAGAAAAACTTATTTTACTTCTCCAGTGAACTGCTAAATTTACATTTAATGTCACAGGTCTGCATCTTCTCAAATTTATATTCTGAATCTGTATTTTACTGTAGGGCTGGCATTAGCTTCTGCTACCACATGGTTACCAGTGTTAGGCAGGGATGGACTTCTATGATCTAACTTGAATATTGATAAGCAAATGAAGCAAATGAAGCAAACCTTTCTCATGTGCCTTAAGCTGTTGATATTTAATTCTTAAACACAGAGTAGCACTGAAAGAGTCAGCAGGCTTTTAAAAAAAAATTACATAGCTAATGGTGATGTCTATTTTTAATTTATCTTTTGCTACTTCAGAGAAGGTTATTTAGCTGAGTTTCACATTCCAGCTCATTTTCTCAGAAAAAACTTTCCTTCTCATTTGTTAAAAAGCTTTTTTTATTTATACCAAAAAGTAAACAAAAAAACTACAGAATTCACTTTAAGTTAAAAATAACTAAAAAATGAGGCTAGTTCAGCTTAGTGGCATGGTAACAATTTGCTGCTCTTTCAACTACATTGTCTGGACATGCGACATTTTCTCTCAGGACAGCGGCGACCAAATTACATTAACATTAATTCCAGAGCAGTGATTCAGCTTACAGAAGGGTTTGGGTTTTTTTTTAAGGAAGGAATAAACAGTAAATCTTCATTAAAAAAGAACTATGAAAGGGTTCTCTTTATCAGAAGCCACAGCCCTTTTCTGTAGTCAATAAATGAATTAATTTTGTACTGTTTTCTGTTCCCATGGTTTGATCTAATTTGTGATCTTCCAGAAAGTTGCTATGTCACCCAAGAAGACAAAACACGCATAAAAGAAAATATATGATGGAATGTAGGTCAAGCACTCAAAAGAACCAGTTAAAAGTCTCTTCATGTCACAAAATACACAGGATTATATGTCAGATATGCTTTCCGTACTTTGCAGAGCTGCTGTAGAAAGAACGATACTTGGGACCATGGCAATGGTCTCTTGAAGATAAACATCAGAAAGGGCAAGTCTAGAGAAAACCTCATGAAGATTTCCATGCTAAGTCTTGAAAAGGTTATTGCGTAGAGGAAAGGAGAAGAGGAAGGAGAAGACGTGGGAAGGAAGCAGTGGGCAAAGAGGAAGGGTGGTTTTGTTTGCACACTCAGTAAGGGGATAGCTCTGACAGACAAAAGCAACCTTTCTGCTGAAGTATGGCTGCACAGACAAATTGGGAAGTTTGGGATCAGAATTAAGACATATATTAGCAAATATATCTATCTAGTGAGGATGCGCTACTGAATTATGTGATAGGACTTGTAATGACTTGAAAGGCACCAGATTTTTTTAAGGATTGTATCTATTGAACAGATGTAGACATTTACTTACATGAAGTGTAGTCATCCAAAGCTCCCATCAGGTGAGTGTGACATTTTATGGCATAATATATACTAATGCAGATATTCAAACTAGGTCAAACAAATGCACCCTGAATACGCCCAGTTTTCTTAACTGTCTATAAAAGGAGCTTAGGTCTCTAGATCAAGTGT
Source organism: Strix aluco (assembly GCF_031877795.1). Lineage (NCBI taxonomy): Eukaryota > Metazoa > Chordata > Aves > Strigiformes > Strigidae > Strix > Strix aluco. Next base: position 72,634,321 of record NC_133932.1, read on the forward strand.
TGACCTCCACATTTCTAAACTTTCTAAACTTTCTAAGCTTTCTAAACTGTGCAAGAAGGCAATACCCCAAAAGATCAAGTCCTGGAATTGTGGATTTAGCAGTTAGGATTAAGACTCAAATAAACTGAGCACGAAAATTATGCTGCATGAAAAAGAAGCTGGATATAAATGCAACAAATTTACTAAACTTGGCAGGCAGTATATGCCAGAACCATTGCTACTGGTGGTGCACAACAGCAGGATATTCTTGGAAGTTAGAAATGCTTCAGCATAAAAAAGGGATCAGATGATAATATTGTGTGCTCAAAAGCATATCCATTTATTCCAAGTATATCATCTGACCCCTACCTTGCTTCCTTTTTGGCTACTCAGATACATGTTTCTTTTAGACTGCTATGAGCCACATAAATACCAGCACTTCTATATAGCTTCTTAGCTCAGTTTCTATCATCTATATTGTTTAATATAATAATAAAATTTCTGCCTACATTGGGCTCTGCTAAAATTCTGGTATGAGACTCTGGCAGGACGTAAGGGGAAATCTTTAGATCTCAGAAACCTGCAGAGCTGGGGCTTGCCCGACACTGTGCAACGTAGACAGATGCTTTGGGTTAGTGTGAGAGTGGAAGCGTGACTAACATTGCTGCTCACTTTATGTTGGTGAAACTGAGAGTACCAACCTAAGACAACCATAAAACCAAAAAAACCCTACTTCTGTTGACACGTAAACATTGTCCCTCTGACTTCCAACTAAATACTGTCTCTAAGAAAGAGTTAACTAAAATAACTTGGAGATGTTACTTTGAAACAACTTGAAGTTGAGATCATGAGCTAATGATGTTTTACAGAACACTAAAATGACATTGATTTATCATTGCAAAACATTCATTACTATTTAATTATTGGAGAAGGTTAGTTTGATAGCCAACCAAAAATTCACCAGAGAGGAAAACTTTGTTGCCAAATTTGCTCTTACAACCAAACAAATATCAAGACGATGGGTGTGGAGCAGGACGAAGCAGGGAACTCCCAGTTACTCCATGACAGTTGCTGTATCTGCTCATGTAAAAGGGCAGACTTCGGTCATGGTACCTATCAAATGTTTGACCAAGCATTTTGAGGGACAGCGAATGTCTCACATGTTTTTAGCACAATGAGTATGTTCTCAAAAGAGAAAAAATCCTGTTCATTCAACATCAGTTTTGACAGGATTAAAAAAGCAGACACTTTCCAGGGCACCATACAATACAGTACAATCCTCCTAATCTGTTAGTATCTACACCAAAATCTTTTTCTTTCATTCTTTCTATTCATTCCATTCATTTTATTACGATCATACGAATAAGAACAACTGCTTTTAATGACTTTTTAAAAATCACAGTTCACACAAAATGCTAAAAACTTGCATAACAGTGTAAGCTGTAAGGTTGCTGCTTGGCTAGCTGGGCTCCTCAAGGCAAGACAACAACCAGCACCTGCTCGCGTTAGAACATTCAGTCATAGACCCGAAAGCCGATCTGCCAGCCCAATTGCTTTCAAATGGCTTTCGGTGGTGTGTGGGAGTGTTCTCAAGATCCTAAAATTCAGGAAGTTCAACACAGATGTTTTCTGTCAGTAGGCGTTGGAAGCACCAATAGTAACATCTGTTCACTTTTTATATTTGTGAGAACATTTTTTTTTCTGTCCAAAAACCATTCACTGTTGAAATTTCCAAATTGTGCAACTGGCCAAAATGTTAAGCTCATTAGGCTCCATGAGTTTAAGAGTATGTGAAAATTAAAACCCCTGCAGGAGTTCAGTCTATCATATGCCAATTTTTCCATTCTGTGCTCCTCTTCTGTTTAAACAAAAGCATAACTATTTTTGTGGTGGGAACAGCTATCAAAACTGACTCGATCATGCAAATATAAGTTACTACTAGCTGTTTTAACCATAGAAAGAATTTAATTTTCTTACAGAGGCTGTAACTTTAATATGTTTTGTGCTGAGATACCCTCCCTACATGGGAGCCCAGAATACATGCTCTAGCAGCATGTACAAGGGACTTGGTGCAGACCTTAAGACACCCTCACACTCTGGTCATGGGAATTTACAGTTTGGGACGGTCTCCGAGTTCCCGACAAGGCCAGATGATTGGCTCTGAACCACCAGGAACGATGGGGGGCTTTAAGGCAGATGTGTGCGGCAATATGAAGAATCATTGTTGATGCAGTATAAGATACATCTTTTTTTCTCCTAACACTTCTGGACAGATGGGTCTCAAGAGTGGTGGGGTACTGTGAGATCATCTGAATGGAGTCTGTGCAGTTGTTTTCTCTACGTGATTTGCTAATCTTAATGTTAGTATCAATGCAGATGCTCTAGAAATTTCAGCAGTTGGGACTCTGTTGAAGACTGTTGAGTCAGCTTCCACTGAAGCTAAATGAACCCTTATGCCTTCCAGTGGATGTGACTTGTTATTATCACAAATATTCTAATGCAATCACTTTGATGGTCTTCAAACTGAACCTGGCTTCATGTTGGGTTTGTCTCCAAAAGCAACAAATAGTCTAAGCAATCTATGAGAAGTCTTGCCATCTTCAGGTAGTAAATAGAAATACTGAAAAATGTCAGCAATTGTCTTTTATATAATACAATTAAGTTTCCTGTCTTTTGTACACACAAGTTAACAGAAGATTTTTCTGACAATACTAGATCAAGCTGAATGATCTAGGGAAGCTAAATGATCTGGGGAAAGTATTACAGCAACCAATTACTTGGAGAAGTCTCTGTGATCCCACACAAGTCTTTTTTTTTTTTTTTTCCCTTGAAATCAAGAAGCAGGAGAGCAAAAATATTTTCCTTTGAATCCTGAAGAAAATAGTTCTATATCATCCACCTGAAAAAAATACTCACTGTTGAATGTAACTTGTGATAACAGTCCTGAAGAGGGTCAAGAGTGGAGTATAAACTTGAACAGGAAGGTATAGTTCTCCATATCCATTACAAAAGATCTAGTTTTTCTGTTATACTTGGTTTGCGGTAGTGATAATGGAGGCCAAGAGTGCCCACACACCTTCTGCAGATCCCAAAATCTCATCACTCACGGGAAAGGATGTTCTGCAGAACATCAGCAGCAGACAGTTGCACAGCTGTTCAAGGAGAAAGCCTATTTATCATTTCAAATGTTGATTTCAAAAGCTACTGGACATTTTTTAACCATTTATTGTAGGCAGTGTGGGCTATTCAGGTGCTTCAGCGGTGGATTGGGATGAGAATCAGAGCAAATCATTCTGTTTGATTCTTTACTCCTTTTCATTCTAAAATACTGGGGGAGTGAAGGTACTATTAAACTGTAATGGCAAGTTGCTTTTATTTGAAGGACATGGTGTTAGTTTGACAAGTCCTGGAGAAAATTAAGGTTGCTCTCTAACTGATAGTAAAGGCAGGTAATGTGGAAGAAAAGAGAAGCCTTCCAGACAAGGAAAAACAGCAGAAGGAGCCTTCATATCCTATGGGAATACCAGAGAGATTGCTAAAGAATTTGTCATGACTACTCATCTGGGTCCCATCACTGGGGACTGGTTTCAGGCTTAAGATTGAGGAGAGCATCTTCAGTATTTCAGATTCTGATTCTGGCATGTCTCCAAGCTTGGTTAAATTAGTGCCTTTTTGGCTAAAACATGGTCTGCTTGCAGTATTAGTTGTGTCAAAGAAATCAGTGATGCACAGTGACGTCCTGTCTTCGTGAACTTAGCAGAGATGCTTCCATCAGCTTAATGGGAGAGGCTGGGGAAATCGACAAGAAAATTCAAATTGCTGGTGATTAAAGGTCAAAACAGTGCACTTCACAGGTTAACCATGACCCCGAACCTCTGCTACGATGCCTCTCCTTCTTTACTTTGCTACAGGCAAGGATGAAAGGAAGCAAGAGATAAATTTGGGGCTGCTCTTCCTTTACAAAAAACTAACTAATGCTGGAACATCTGTAGCCTAGATTTCTATGTCCTGGATCCTCCAGGTACCTGAAACAACTTCAACTGCCACAGGGAGCATCAGTCTTCTGTATTTTTGACAGAGACAGTAACACATGCACTTCATGCTCATGTGGCTCCTCTGACTTTTTGACCTTCCTCTTCCCTTTCTCTATGAAAAAGTGTTTCAACTTTAACTTTCTTGCCTCTTCTGCATCTGGGAGAGCTTATGGTTTTTACCTAGCTTCTGAAAAGAGCCAGTGCTACCTCATCTATGCAAGCTAATGCCTATATTTTTTATTGCTTTTTTGTCAAGATGCAAAGGACACTTGTTATACAAAAGCAAACAAACTCTGAGCAACATCATCATTGAGGGCTACAGTGCTCAACACAGACTGTGATAATGTGGATAGCTAAATGAGTCAGTACAGCCTAGAGACTGGTAACCCTAAAATTACCTGGACAATAACCAAGACTAACCAAATATTGCCTGCTCTAGCTGACCCTGCTAGAGGTCCCTTCCAACCTCAACCGTTCTGTGATTCAGTGAAATACAGCAATACACCTGATGTTCAAAATCCTCCTTAAGATCCTGCAGTTTAGCTGTTCAACAGGTCTGTTGCTTAGATTTTTTTTCCTCTCTGTGATGCCTGCAGAATTTTTCTATGTCTGTCTATGCATTTATTTTCCCTTTGGTTTGCTGCCTTCATATTTCTGTGTATCTAACAAAAGCCATAAAGCACTCTAGTTTCTTTAAAACAGATAAGGGGAGTGAATCACTGACATAAGGTTGTATAATTCCTTGCTGTTAAACACTGATAACTACTATGAACTATTCAGGTAAAGTTAACCTTATCAACAAAAGCCAAGATGCAAGTTTATAGCTATCTGCCTGCAGATACAGTAGCTGTTTCCTTGTTGTAGACATATTTGAGTGTATGTGAGGTCTCCTGTATCTTTACAGTTTAGATGGTTCAGTATTTACGAGAAAAGCTAGGCTTCTGGTTCTGAAATGCTTTAATAACCTCAGCTAAAACCCCGCCAGACCTGTCACTCTGCCGACTCTACTGCTTTACGCAGACCTTGCAGTTCTGAACTAGATTGCAGAAGTTTCTGCTGTTATTTGTTTCCACAGGAAGACATCAGCAAGCACTCCTGAGAAAAAAATTACTCTTTTCTGAACACAGCATGACATTTCATGACTTTTTGGCATGAGAAATAACTGAAAGAGAGTGCATCTAAAAGGAGAGATTTGAAGAAAGAGTAAGAGAAAGATGATGGGAGATATTTAGCTTCCTCTGGATATTTTAGAGTTAGGGGCATACTTCTCTCCTGCTCCCCCTGCCACCTCCAAACAAGCAAGAAACCCACAACAGACTTTGGAACAGATATATAAAAAGAGGAATATAAATGAATTTGTCTTAATAAGGCTGAAAGAATTTTCAGAGGATAAGTTCCAGTAACAAGCACTGTACTAAGAATCAATGAAAACTTACTTCTAGTTGTGCTGGTTGGGTTAACACGACATTAGTTCCATAAATATTAACGCAATTGCAATGGAGAAAACCAGAAATCTGCCTATTTGCATATTCTTTTTGGTTTTGATGACTCTTGATGATTTTATCTACTTTATACACATATTAGATACCTTGAGAAGATGGAACTACTTCTAAAAGAATACAGTTTAGTAACCCCATAGGGATTACACAAGTCAGGAAGAATTTTAATGAAGCATCACAGAGAAAGCATTTGCATTATTAACTATGATAGACTGTGGACAGGGAAAAAAAAAATCAAAACTATTTTCTTCAGCATTCAATAAAACTATTTTATTCTGAAGAAAAATATGGTTCACTATAATTTTCCAATTAACTTTGGTTATTTATAAAGGCCTGTCTAGACGCTGAGATATGGATGTCTTAGCTTTCAAATTATCACAAAAATTAAAATAATTTTATTTTTTTAATGCAAAGTAGTTATGAGATTTCTGCAGAAGTCCCTCCTAGACTGAACTTTACCCAACAAATTCAGATCTTAGTATGCAGAAAATCTGAAAAAAAAAAAGTGAAATGTGTTTTGAAAATGCAGGAGAAACTTTAAGGAAAATAGCTGGAAATATGTTTCAAGATCTAGCAAAAGATAGACTTAGTGGACTGCTTTTCAGCTGTTTAACTAAGTAACCTGCTACTCCACTCAAGTCATATCTTGGAGAACTGATGACCTCATTACCCAATCAAATATCTAGTCCTTGACAGTAGAAAGCAGCGATGATTTGAGAAAACAGCTAATTAACGACAGGGCACAACATTCTCCATCCCACTGAGAACACTGCTTCCCTAGACTGCCACTGACAACATAAATAGTAGAAATAAATAGTTGAAAGTAAAAAGTAAACATCTGAAAGTAGTTGGACCAAAGCAGGAAATGGCAGGGAAAATGATAGGAAGGGTGAAGAAGACCCTGGAGGAACAGCAGGCTCTGCCAGCGTCAGCATGGGGAAGGCACGGACGCCCACAAGCTAGGATCAGTGATTCCCTCCTTCAAACGCTATTACTGCAAGGCTGTTTGGTTAACTGTTTCTTTCTAGTCTTTTCTGGTCTGTGTTATTTATAAAGCATATGCATTACTTTCCTCATATATAAGATACAGCTATTAGTGGGTATGTTTTTAAGGGATATGGCTTTCAACTTAGAAATAGAAATGGACACTAAATCCTAACCTGACAGTATGCAGGGATCACTTCATTCACTACAGATGAAAAAAGTAGTAATATTAAGTAACCAGAAGAAGCTTTAGGAAAAAAAAATGCAAATTGGGGCAAGAAATGCTCCATGAAGTCATGCTGAGGGACATCAGCATTTCTAAAGCCTTGGCAGCCACGTGTCAGCCATTACTCCTATTTGGAGATGTTAGAAATGATATGTCTGAGGTGGAGGGCAGTTGGGAAGAGATGTGAAGCTACATATAAACGCCTGGGAAGAAAACTGACAGAGACACGATGCTGTTCAGGCACACACCTCCATCTCCCACAATGACAACGCCACCTTTAAACTGTGCTTCAGCTATTGAAAAATACAGACTTCTGGTGGAGCATTCGCAGGATAAAATAGGGAACCTACTGGAAACAAAATTAAGTATAGATAGTCTTTTTGCGTTGCTTTTGCTTTTTTCTGCACTGTTTTGCTTTTTTTCTGCACTCTCTCTAGACTAACAGTAGCCAAACAGCAGCTAAACTGTAACTATTTTATTAAAGAATGAATTACTATAAAATTTACCTTAATGTTTGCCTGATATTAAAGAGTGATTGTAGGATAAATAGGCAGAACTACAGCCTTCTCATTCCTCAGGGAGTAAGTGCGTGCAGATACTGATGCTGGCTTGAGACTGGTCTGCTCTGAGCTAACAGCAGTATCACCCCTGTGCAGTGAACTGAAGATGGGAAGCACCCATCAAGGAGAACACTTCCCTCCAGTCAATGTCCAGCACCTCCGCATGCCCACCTCTCTGAAGTCCACGGTGAGTCCTCTTCCACTCTTTGCAGAAACATGCACAGGTATCGTGATCCCTATCTCACCTCAAGAGGGTCACAGGTCTCAGACAAGCCCTTCTGAATTGAGGTGAATTTCTGACAGTTTGATATTTGCTAATTATTGTTATTAGACTGCTTCAGCATCAGCAGCAATTCTTCAACACAGAGATAAACAGGACTTCTTTTATTTATAGAGAATACTAAGGAAGAGGCTTGGAAGAACATTTCAGAAGGCAGTTTTTGTGTAGCTGTTAACAAGTTCATAGAAGAAATGCAAAAGATATGTGTTGGGACAATAATACACAGTGACAAAAATGTAAACATGAAAAGCCAGACTGTGACTTAATTTAAGCCCGTCTAGTCACGTGCTAGCTAAAGCATGCTTCCACCCTCATAATTAAGAAAACATCCAGAAATTTAAAACAACTGAAGCCAGTGGTGGGACTTCTTGCACTGTCCCAAAGATGCATAGTGAAAAAAATCAGTTAATCTCCAAGATTAAATAGAAAATATGCAAGCATCCATTTGAAACACTTTTACAGTATTAATCACTTACAGGATTAATCCTAAATCTCATGTAACATGTATGTGTTCAGTAAAATGTATTTTTAAATTTAATTTTAGATTTAAATTAAATTTAGATTTAATTTAAATTAAATTTAGATTTAAAAAACTGACACAGTTGATCTTAAATTTTGGGAAATGAGTCAAAAAACATTATTGAAAAGACTAGATTACAGCTGTAATCAATATGCCTTCTTCCACATCAGGTGCATTAGACGGTGAGGATTGAAGCATGATGCTCTAGGCAGACACGAGTAACAAAAGGGCACCTTGCAGGCCATTTTCAGTGGACAGTGGACCAAGAAATCTGAGAATTACTCCAGCATGTCCTCATAGCAAAGCTGACTACCAGCATTTTACAGACCATGGGTACACAAGAAGCCACTGAATGGACCAAGTGAGACTTGAAAAATGGGCATTTCATGACCTTCAGGATATGTCCCAAAATATGCCTATCTTTTCAGGTAACTTTAATACAGTATTACAGAGATTATATTATATGATTGTCAAAGCGTCACTCAATGTCAGCTGTCTTCAGCCACACCTAACTTCTTCTTATTTGGCAAGCATGGTTGAGGGGTGTCAGAGGTGCATGGGAAAAACCGAAAAGCAATTTCAGGCACTTCCCCTTTTTAATTGCTCCTATATATCCTTCAGGAAACTTAAATGGTACAACACTGAATAATTATTTGTAATAAAGTTGTGGTATGAACACTTTCAAAAATTGTATTTACTGATTCGTTTCTCCAAAGATTAAATTTTGTCTTGCAGAGACTCTTGCACCATTGCTACATCAATCAATATTCCTGATGTGTAGCAGCACATGTAAAAGCCACCAACACACATTCCTGGTGGGGCTGCTGCCCTAGAAGACAGGAAGCCACTGGTTACACTTCACTGCCCTGCAACTTCAGACTGAAAAATGCAAAGTATGAGTTCTGGTTAAATTAAGCCCATGCTAATTTCTTGGCTGAAGCTCATCAATTCCCTTTAGGGAGAGACCAGTGCTGTGCAGAGCAGCTGCTCTCCTCGCTGTCCTTCCTAAGGACCCCAGGAACCCAACAGGAACTCTAAAAGAGAGACCAGTGATTTTTGGTGGTGACTATTTAACAGGACTGCTCAAATGAAGTTGTCCCAAACTGTTAGCTGCTTCTCACAGCCAGAAAAGTTGCTTCAGCTTTCTTTGGGAGGCAGAAATGAGGCATACAACACAGCCATCTCTGTACCACCTTCTTCTGAGTGGATTTCCTTTTTGCAGGGTGGAGGGAAGGGGTGAACACAGGAGATCTTCCTTCGTGGGGGCTGTTGATCTGCCTTTCATAAGGGAGGCTTTGGTCCCACTCTGCACTATCAGGTCTTCCTTCCACTGGCCTTCATGTGGACTGAGAGGAATAGGTAGTACCCAGTACTTGTACACCTACAATCCTGGTCAGTGCTGCCCATCTTCCTTGAATAAAGAAGACTTTCCATCTCCATGCTATTGGCCTACAATATGCTCTACAAACACCAAAAAATTAACAGCTCGCATGCAGTACTCAGTTTTCTTTACAAAGTAAAATTCATGTAACAATTGGAGACATTCATTTTAATCCCCTGCATGAAGACCATGACACTAAAAATGAGCATAAATACTATGAGAATATGAACGTTCCAAGGCCACTATCACAAGCATGAAATACAGAGCTCCTTGTTTAAGTTCTCCTACACCATTATGGCCTATTCCCTCCTCATTATCTCCACAGGAAGACTATTCATTTATGATAAGTCAGTTTGATTAGTTCAGATAATTTTCCATCACTGTTCACATGCTCTGTTCTGCCTCCTGCAAAATTGCTTGCAAGCTGCAGTCACGGCAAAGAGTTTTTGAGTCACTTTCATGAACTTGCTCCAAAATTTGTCTGTGCTGCCCAGTCGCTAAACTCACCAAAATAATCATCATAATGTTTGTATGTGGTGCTATTAGTTAAACATTCGGAGCTATAGATGGAGAAATAAGGATTAGAACTTTTGCTAGTAATTATAATCAGATGCGTGCAACAATCATTGCGGTTTTGCCTCCTCGTTCAGTTGTTGCTCAGACAGACTATCCACGACATGAGTGGGAAATTCCTGTGAGAAAAGATTCTGCAAATGAGGTCCAAATGGTGCACTCTACTGGTTTGAATGGACAAAATAAGCATTTTTTTGTCAGTTTACTTTGATTATGTGGTAGCCAGAATAAACTGAACATACCTCAATAAATGACATATCATTGAAAGGTATTTGGTTTTGCATTATTATATACTTTTAACATTTAAAAATTGTGGATAGAAAAAATTTACTGGCAACCGCTACACACATACTAAATATTTTAATTGACGTTTTATTGGTAAACAATTTTCTGACACATTTGTAAGTAAATAGACTGCGAAACATATCTCTAGACAAATATCAATGCAGATGGATAAACAGTCTGAGAGAGGAGGTTTCCAAAAAATCTCAAGCTGTCGTGTAATATTAACAGGAATACAGTGTGCTCTCAGCAGCACTACTCGGAGCGAAATGTTATGCCCATGGATGGTAATGCAATGAATAAGCTGCAGTTAGTCCTGGTTGTGAAGCACTGTGTTTGAAGGCTGGACACGAATGCCAAAAAATCTGTACAATTAAGTGCTACTAGTCTTACAGATCCCAAGTAGGCCCTATAAGAGCTTATCACTCTTCTTTCTGTGAAAGAACGAAGTGAAACACAAGCTCAACCACTGCATACTTGCAGCTTTTCTAGATCTGTAGGGCTAAACAAAGCTGGGAACATAAAGCCACCCAAGCCACCCATTCTGAGGGCAGTCCAAAGAGAGTTCAACACTAGATTTAAGCAGGCTTAAAACCAGAGCTATTTAGGATTATTTTGCTGAATGTTTTCTTATCAGAAAGCACCAATCCGTCAGAAAGGATTCTTTGAATGGATCAGTTTATAAGACATTGAGGGGAGGAGGAAATGGGGCAGAATTCCCAATTCCAAAATGGGAGTTTTGGTCAAAATGAGAGAAGGTGCCAACTCTTGTGCTCGCAAATGCCTAGAGCACTCATAGGAGACGTGGGAAGCTCAGGTGCAAGCCTAGAGCACAGCTGCATTGCCATGTCTGTATTTATTTTTCTAAATGTGGTTTTCCATCTCAGTCCTTTAAAAAAAATTCTCAGTTTTGCCTTATTTAGGAATAAAATATCACAAGTCTTGAAAATATTTCAGGTCAGCAAAGTTGGCTCTGTTAACATTTGTTCTGCCATACACTATCCAAGAGCAGTCTCCTCACTTTTATGCTGGAGAACAGCATGTCTGGATCTTTCTGTCTCCCATCTTTTACACCTGCTATGCTGTGAATGGAGTCAATGTCACCAGGCTGGCTCTCCTGGCCTTATTCCAGCCTAAGATTTCCTCATGCTGGAGGGAACCTCTTCAGCTGCTTTTACAGAGCAGCTTTAATTCCTTTTTTCTCTGCTGCAGTTTTCCAAAAGGGGACTGAGCAGAAATTTAGTCTTCCTTATTTTTCGTCTTCTTCCCAACAGTGTAGCTTCTGACTAATATGGCTTTGATAACTAAAGTGAAGGAGGTAACAGCTTGCGCACTCAATTAAATGGACTTTTACTGTCATTTAACTTTTATTTTCCCTAATCTTCACGTGAACTAAAATGCAAGTGCACACACTGCAAATCAGAACTCAGATTTAGATGTATTTCCTTCTGAAAGAATTAGTGAAAAAGGAAAGGGTATTCAAAAGGTAATACAGACTGAATAAAGTGATGGAAGAGGACAGTCACTGGCTTGCAGCAGTGGATGCAGGAGAGGTTCCCACTGCAAAGAGAGATTGATGGTGGAAGTCTGCTAGAATAAGGTTCTCTGGGTCAACTTCTGGTCATTTACAGTTTCTTTATGTTAAAATCTATGATTCATAGATTTGTCTGCCTTTCACTATAAGATTTTCTTAATTTGGGATTATTTTAGCTTTCAGTACACACCATCACTGCTACTGAAACAGAAAGTACGTTGCAATAAACTATATTGCCTTGTCATCTCTGATTAACTCCACTGAGTTCAATTACACCACTCCAGTACTAGACCAGTGCAGCTGAACTGGGAACAAATTTGGGTCTAACATCTAACAGATGTGCAATGGGAAAATTTCCAATGTCTCTCCTTTTTTCTTAGAAAGCAGTTTAGAGTAAAAGCTGGTTTAGCTCTGTTTCTCATAGCTCAGAATCTCTCACAATAACAAGCCTTAAGAATAACACGGGAATGAAAGAAACCACACTAATATAACAAGAGGGAATAGCAACTTTGCTTAAAATACAAACTATTTCACATGCTTACTCCTATCTGTATTATATAGAATCCTTCCGCTGAAAGCATTCCAAGAATGTGACATTTACCATTAAATCAATGAAGTCAAAGAGCATGGGAATGTACTCTGAGATCCCAGAAGAATCCATCCAGATTGTGCTATCAACAACCTGCAATGTAGTGTAAGGTTGAGATTGAGCCTGATACTTTGTCCAAAAGCTGGGTGATTATTTTTCTGAAAGCCTCTAATGCACACATTTAGAGTACCATTTGTGACTGTTTGTCTCAGGCAAGTTAGGCAAAGTTGGAAAACAATGCTTTCTTAATGAACATATTTTATTTTCTCTCAATCTATATGCAAATGTTTATTGCAAACAAATTGTATGTAAGCTGTTCCGAAAACAACCCCCTAAAACCAAGTAATTGAAGCTTACTCAAATACATAGCAGAAACAGGAATTTTGCTGAGTTATTACATGCTCAGCTTTTTCACTCCATGCCTCGTCTAATGTTAGGACCCCAGCTTCTGAGATAAATATGATTCTTGTATAAACACATTCTTTCCAACAATATTCATCTGGCTCTTTGCGTCTAAGAGAGTATGAAACGTTACAGAGCTCTCAGCACTTCATTCTCTCTCTCATTCAGCAAGCAGAAATAAATCTCTGCTTTTTCTGCTGGTATATAATATGCAGTGCCAGGAGCTGCAAAATCCTTCCCTTTTCTAGTAGTGTCTAGCGCACTCAAGAACTTGTCGTTAGCCACAGACGTGAAGAAATGTTAAACAAAGTTGCTACTGCATAATCATCTCCTCCTACATGAGCTCTTGTGATAGGTTTAATATTCAGCTGCACTTGAAGAATATCCTTGTTGAGATTAATGTGGCATCATAGCCGGACTGCTTGCGTAGTTTTATTTAGAGTGGCGTCAGCATCCCTGCAGAGCGATCCAGCTAGGCTATTTAAAACATCTCAACAAGGCAAGAAATCAGATTTTTCACATTGAATGCTCTGGAATTTTCACAGGGGAGGTCTTGATTCCTGTTGGTCTTCAAAAGAATAAGTTCTTATACATGCAGTACAGAATTTGGCTCCTCCTTTTCAGTTTGGGCTACATTTAAAGAGAAGGACCAAGCACAGCTTCCCAGCTCCTGGATCCAGATGCTTACCCCACCCATTTCCTTATTGTATATCAGGATAAGACACAGGTGCTCCTTGCCTCCTTCTTCCCCTTCCTCTGCCCCATACTCTACTGGAAGAGCATGAAGCTCACAAAGATGGAGGAATAGAGGCACTGGCACTGTAGGGCTGGCTGCAAGAGGTCCTGCAGTATACTTCAATTTAGACACCACTGTAAATGAAACAGCTGGTACCAAACAGTTACATGCAGACAACAAGCAGAAATTAAGAACGCTACCATGGTTTCATAACTAAGATATACATTAACACTGCAGACCTGAGAAGTTAAATTCTCAGTTCCATCATGGCTTTACTTCTTAAAGCAAAGCTTTTATAGCTGCATCAGTGGATAATACCTCCTTTTTTAAGTCTCTGTTGCTTCAATAGGCAGCATGTTCTGCAGTGGCAAAACTGGATCTTTTTCTCACTATTTGCATCACTTTAGTGAGTAAAGACCTATTTTCAGATTAGGACCAAATTTCTGTGTGAATAGTAATGACAGTAGAATAGCTGTACCTCAGTCTGTCATACTAATTTGGAACTGTTCATTAAAGAAGTCCATGTTTATCTTTTTATTTCGTGTTACAAAGAAAACTTCACTAAAATTTTTTGTGTGAATTTTCTTCACAGGAAACTCATTCTAATTGTGAGAATGATTTGTTCAGTAAAAGCATGAGTAAGCAGCCTTGCACACACACACACACACACACACACAAACATGCACACATGCACACAGAAAGCTCTTCATGCCTAGCATGAAGGTGTCCATTTTTGTGGAGGAGGGGAACCACAGTTCTTTCACATTTGCTCATCATCCATATTGTGTGCCTGCTGAGCTCCATTCTCTGGAGGTCCACCTCCGGGGAGAGAAACGTGATATAGGCAGCTTTCTATATTTAGATCTGAGAGCAACTGAGAAGCCTCATGTCGGCTGCACTGAGCAGCTTTTCCGTCTATTGCCACGTCTATGGCAGCCTTGAAAATTCACGCTCTGCATAGCAGAGGGCCACGTTTCTTTATCAATTACAAGTTGGCTTATACATCATTGGCATTTGTAGAGCACATCAGTAATACTGAGCCAAGACAGTGTACAGATGAAAACCAGAACCTGATCCACCAAAGCATCCTTTTCAGAGTTATATTGCTCCAACTGTAATACAGCGCTTCACACAAAACCGAGGCTATTTTTTTCTCTTTAGTAAGACTAATGCACTTTTATGGCTAAGTTCTCCATCAGTTTATGCTTCTGTCACAGGGAACTAAAAAAAAACCTTTTCCTGTTTCTTTGTCTGTGTATAACGACATGTGCCAAAAGGAAGTATGTTTGGACATTATTATGCAGCTTGCTGAGAAACTATCTTAAACGTGAGGTTTCTTCTTTCCTACTAGCCATTATGATTCCTTATCTCAAGCATTCAAACTATTTGCTAATTAATCTCTCTTCTGTTGTTTTTTGTGCTTTTTGTTGTTTCACAGAGTAGTTGCCATGAAAATAATAACTTGAAGACATGAACATTTCTGTCCATTTTTTCATATTGGAAGGCCCTATTTTTATTGACTTGGAATGCTACTATATATCTCTGGGAATATCCTTGTAGAAAGCAGGTTGAATTTTGTTGTGAGTCTGAAAAGCTGGTGAAATAAAAAGACTAAGTCTTTTTGTGACTAATTCTACTAGAAGTTATTACTAAAACCTGATCCATACCATTAAATTGAGTAGAAAATAGACCTCCATCTCCTTTACATTATATAAGATACGTTAGGCATAAAGGCTTCAATTACTTTTCATTGCAAGATTTAGTTTCCATCTATCTGTAATCTTGCTCTAGCCCTAAGGAAAACCCAAAGATTTTCAAACATGCTTGTCCATATGTTAACATATTTAGGGTGCTTTTCAGACCTATCATGACCACAAAGTTGCCAATGCGACTAAAAGCAGATGGAAAAAAGTGTGACCTGGTATGGGAACAGGAACTTTTGACAAGATGTGCAGCATTTTGCTTTAGCTGGCACTAGCATCGCTCCACTAATGCACAGCTGAAATTCACAACTAAAACATGGAGATGGAATGATTGTTTCTTTAAAAAAAAAGGTAGATGGTATCAAAACCAACTTCTAAAATCTTCCAACAGAAACATCTTTCCATCTGCTGCTATAGTTTCTTTATCCTGAAATTGTTCTGTGGAATTTCCTGTTTACTCTCAATCTCCTAATTTATAGATCATGTCCTTCAACACCAATGGAAGAGTTTATGTAATTCCCATTCACTGAATTCCTTCATTATGCTCTTTGAGTACAAACTGGATTATTATCTTAATGTGTGTAAGTTCAAGAGGTTTAGCATTTCTTTGTAATGAGTATTTCTACAAACTTCAATTTAATTGCAAGTTTGAGCCTCTTACTGACAATTGCCTAATTAAAAAAGAAAATTTACTGGAGTAAAATCTACAGCATATCTTACAGAGTGACACTACTATCAGTTTTTAATTTCCTTATTTTATTGGTGCTTCCAGTATGTATAAATTCTATATGAACCACCAACAAAATATAACGTCTCTTCTTCATTTACCTTCTTAAGAAATTCTTCTCATCACTTTCATGTCTGTTCTTGAAGTACGGGATAAGCCTGGAGCAGACCCTCCAGTGTGACAGCTGAGCAAGCTATAGGTGACCAACTCAGAAGGGAGAAGTTTGCAAATACTTGCATAAGGAATTTCCCTTTCATGGAGTTGGTAGGATAGGCAGCCTTCCCGTGGGACAAGCTGCGGGGCTCACCCCTGACTGTACAGATGCTTCTTGAGCAGCAGAGACTGGGATCTGGCTCTTCTAACCTCCCCCTTTTCCTCCAGCCACACCCCCTTTACAGTAAGGGTCTCTATAGCAAAGGAAGAGCACAAAAATTCAGCCTGTGCTATCCTTCCAAGGCAGTATTTAAGGAGGAGGATGGATTAGTCACTTTTTCCATCTCACATAAGCACACACTTCCATCCTCAGCCCATCCAGTGCCGGCAGCCTTCCTCTGGCCTGGGAAAATGGAGGAAGAGAGCCTTGGATCCCAGCGCACACCGCCATTCCTCTCTCCCAGGAAGCCTTACCAAATCCACTCCTAGAATGGCTTTAGAAAATTGTGATTCAGTTTATTCACTAAAATAAGACTTAATAAGACTAAACTAAGTCCTCACTGCATTTTTAAGCAGTTTGTTGAAAATCTTCCAAAGGTTGACTTGGGAACCAGATTCACTTTATCTTAATAGAAATGTCTTTCATTCAAGTATGTAAGAAGCAAAGACTGGCCAAACTCAAGATGTGATTAAATAATCCTCATGCCCCTTTGACCCAACTTCTTTGCCTTCTCCCCTGAAGTAAAAGAAAAGGCCCCCTCGCTCCCTCACCAACACCACTGAGAGAGGGCTGACTGCTCAGTGCCCACGGCAAGAGAGGCTGAGATGGCACTGAGCTGTCTATTTAAACAGCATGCTGGCTGCCCATGGTGCGTGAGAGGGGCACTCTTATACCTCCTAGCCTAACCTGGCTCTCAGACAAACAAAACATTACACCGACAATACCTCAACTCCCTATGTTTCCATCAACTTTATTCAAACAGGGAGAGGAACACAAACATGACAACTTCTGCTCCACAACAGCTTATGTCCACTGCATAAACATTTACACAGAACAGACTAAAGTTATCTTCCCCTTGTGCAACGCTGAGCCCTGCTGTATTTAGACCGCTTTCCTCTACTGCTCCCTCCTGCTCCAGCTCACTGATCCCTCCTGCTCTCCGCTGCTCATCTCCTCTTCTGGCCTTAGTCCCAGCCATCTGCTGCTGGTTCCTAGACAAATCACATCCACAACCTTCCTCATTCTGTCTCCTTCTCCATCCCCTCCCACCCCCTCCCAAAATCTCTTTGCCAAATAGCCACTTGGCAAGAAGAGCATCTTCAGGTTCATCAGGTGCACATTCCTGGAGAGAAAAGCACCAGCTAAAAGAGAAGGGTGGGGCTGGCATGGGGATAGCCAGGGAGGAAAAGAAAAACAAATAGGCAATGAAAGCACTGTAGGAAAGCACTATACAGACTTGGGAGATTCCTTGCCTTGTAGCATGGATGGCCAGCTGGGTTTTAGTGAACCTTAGAGTGAATAAAACACCTTGCCTTACTTCTACTCCATAACCTGGTCTTAAAAGAGAGGAAGAAAGAAAGCAACAACAAGAAGAAGGTGGCTGGAGTACTTTGATAAAATTTTTATGGGCTGTGAGATGCTCTAAAATCCATCACTGAAAACCAGCCAGAAATACAAAGAGCTAATCTGAGGGCTTGCATTTTTTGTTTCAGCAGAAGAAAGTACAAAACAGACTGAAATCAAAACACAGCTAATTTTCAGGATACACTGGGTGGTAAGAAGCAGTTCTGTTTTGTAAGAATAAGCCATCAAGAAGAAGAATGTACCCTACTTTGATTTTATTTTCTAAACATGGATTTGAGGTCAATAAAGGTGAATGAGCTCACCTCCCAGTAGAGATAAAATTCCACTCATACAACTGATTAGCTAAAAGACAGACCTCATCATACCAAAACTATTCCAATCAACCCCCCCTCCCAAAAGCTTCCCACAACCCCCCCAACACCACCCACAGTTCTCAGTGCATTGGAACAGTAGCTGCTGACAAATGGGAGACCTGTCCGTCTACTGAGTTTTCCAAGTGTTATGTTTTGGCTATTTATTGGCATAGTTACATTGCAAATGAACTCACTCACTGATATGTTCCAGCAAAATTTTGACCTAAGCAAAGCATGCCCAGTCATTTTGGCCAATTGGCAGGGGTTGATTAAGATCCCTGTTATTTTTACTTTGTTTTGACTGGCTTTGAAAAGGCAGTCCTAAACAGGCTTTTCTCACTTTCTGGAATCTTAGGGAGTCAAGGAGATATCATACTGCACATTTAGAAACTATTGTGTGTCCACACAGTGCTGTGCAATTACAGGTGGCCACTTACACATTAATACCTCCTCACTCTGATTTACTACCCAGCTATCAAAACAAGATGTACCATTCCTTCCAAACTTTGATAAGGGAAATGATATTAAAACCCAAAGGGCTATACACAGATTCCACAACTCCTGGTGAATGTCACATTCTTCTCATGCTCCCCATCTTTTACCAACTAGAGACTGCAGTTTCTGGCACTTTTCTAGAAATATTCAGAGCCTCCTGGATGGTGTGGGGTTCTGACTGGGGACAGAAGAAACCTTCTAGTGACAGGAGAAGAGAACTGTCATACTGATTGACAAGCCTTACAGTATTTGTTACAGATAGTCGTACAGCCCACAGAATGATTCTCCACCTCCTCAGACTTAAATACTTTAGGTATAGCTCCCACCAACAGGAGTTACTTGGTAATAAAAGTTGCACTAAATATTGAACTGCAATATTCAGATACATAGACATTTGTCCAACACCAGATTCAAATCTGAAGAGATGCCACAGCAACAACATAATCCATGATGGAAATGACAATTGTTTCACCTAACAACATTTCTTGCCTCTAAGTTTTTGAACACTATAGATAGGCATATATACCCCATAAGACACATGAAGTAATCCCTATGCTTTTCTCAGTACTGACAAGCTCTTGGCCAGATAGTCTAAATTCAGTTCTGGATGCTAAATTTCAAGAGTCAAGAGGAAAATAAACAATGATCAGTAATACAAGAAACTTTACCTACAACTAATAAATGAATGAATCAGCTCTCCCTAGACTGCAGTAGCAAAGACTAAGTGGGGCATAATAGCAAAGATACCAGCACATGCACTTCAGATATGTTGACAAGTTTGCTGGGGAAGACTGTGGAGTCTCCATCGTTGGAGGTCTTTAGGAGAAAGTTAGCCATATCTCTGTTGGCAACAGTAGCAGAAATGGCATACCTTACAGTTTACTAGGACATAAATAAGAAAAAAAGCCCTGTCAAATACAGTAAGTGCTTATTAGTTGTACTATCTACAGAATCTCAAAGAGATCAAGGCCTCCATGTGAGAGGCACTCTATATACACATTCAGTAACAGTTTAGAGAGCTTTCACTGTAAATGAACAAGAGAGCTGAAGGAGGGAATTGTTGATGTTTTCTTTACTAAGGTTGAGAACCTCAACCACAGTGTTATTAACCAAAAGACAGGAACTTAGTTTCCAGAAATACTCAGTACCAAACCCTGGCTTCAAGTTCCCTAAGGAGCCCTCAACTCCCATTTAGTTACTCCTCAGTAAATAAGTATGATGACCAAAAATCAGCACACAATGGACATAACTTATTGTCGAACACTTTCAAAAATCCTTTTGACTTAGGTAACTAAAGAGAACTGAGCTCTTCAGAGATTCACCTTATATGACTTCCCTTCCAACAGACCAGGAGTCTGTGGCTAAGCCAAGAAAGGAAGCAACATTTCCTGGGAGACCAAGGCTACGAGCAGGACAGGTTGCCTAGAGGTTGCAGCAACTCCTGCACCTTTTTTCTGCTCATGCACTGGCTGTGGTCACAACTCAGATGCTCATGCAGTAATTACTGAACTATCAGAACTACATACAGCTGGGACGAAATCAGTGCTGATTCACTGTAAGGTGAACTGTGAGCTGCAGGATTAGCTGCTGCATCATGGCCTGGCTGCCAATTCACCTCAGGAGCAGGGACAACTTAATATAGTATATATAAGAGGGAAACAGTTTTTGCTTGTTTTTTGGTAGTAACTTCTCACATACTCTCATGTTATGCAAAGATGATACTGAGGTTCTCTTCTAACAAGCAATATGTGTATTGAAGTACCCTGTGTCCCAACAGGCTTGGGCACCCCAGAATGGTAAAGAGTGCAATTCTGGTAATCAAAAGGTAGTACTTACATGTTGTCTAAAACCAATAGAGAAATCTAGTATCTTTGGGGAAAAAACAATGTTTCTGATTTTGTTTGTTTGCTGGGCATAGATCACTCTAAAAGGTGAACTGGTACACTGTAGTGATGACTGATTTTACACTGTGTATTGTTGATTTACACAGTTTATTGAAAAGGTTAAAACTGCCTGATGTTAATGAAGTCTGCCTTTTTTGTTCATAATGACAAATACAACCTGATTGACAAGAATGGAGAATGAGACTTAGTAGAGACCATGGGTGGGATGCCTGGCTGATATGAACTGGGGTAGCTCAATTTTCTTCTTGAAGCTGGTGCTGATATTCAGTAATTGTCCTGTAGGAAGATCTGACAGATACTTTTTCCTATTATCTACTGACATCAGAGAGGCTTTAGAAGAAACATGTGTGGACAAAGGGGGAATGGAAGAGAAACTACCTATGGGGCATCTGACTACAACTGGTCCAAAAAGAGGAAGACATGATGCACAGGCAGATTGGAGAGTATTCTTCTTCCGCCCCACAGACTGGTTTCTCTCCACATCACAGGGAAGCTACTAACAGTCACCTGTATGCCTCCTGAGCCTCATTTTAAGATCCTGAGTGGACATCAGTAGCCCTTAACTTTTGTGGCTAGCTCTCACTTCGGGAGTGAATTTAGCAGAGGTGAAGGTGGTCTCTACAGCAAAGGTCACATGCACAAGTTCTACAGAGTTCACCTGAGTTTTGGGGTTTTTCACTTAAGAAATCAGAGGAGACAGTTTCAGCCTACGACAGGAGCATGAGTTCAAGTCCAAAGTAACAGCGAATTTGTTTGTTTTCACTCTTTTTTCTCAGTATAACTTCTTGTTCAGCAGCACTGCAGTGTACCCTAAAAGCTGGAGAAAATCTGCCCTACTTTTGACCTGGGAGACTATAAATAAATGTAGACATAACACAGACAATAGCAGATGACTGCATATTTTTACATATATTACATGAAATTACAGCAATATTCTTTTTCACAGAAGTTATTTGTTCCCTTGAGCTCTTGATAACTTCATGCTTAGTGAAAATGGTTGTCTGTTTGTGGCACTTTAATGGAATGACCCAATCTGTAAGTACAATAGCCTAAGTTTAAATAATGCTTCCTCACCAAGTTTCAGGCACACAACTAAGGAGTTAAAGTAGTTTCCATGTTTGTTTTTCCTGGATCCTGTTCTGAGACTATCTTCCATAGCTGGAAAAGGTCAACATCCTACCATTAATACAACATTATTCCCACAAGTTTCTACAACAAAAAAAGTTTTCATAAACAAAAGCCATTTTTTTAATGTGGTGCATCAAGAGCCATGTTTACTTGTGCTGTTATTTTGCCAGTACCTTATGGTTTAGAAAAGATAAGGCTATTAACGGAATTTAAAATACATATTTTTTGATCTTATTCCACATTAGGAATGAAAGAAAATGTTACTAAACTGTCCTCCCAACTTCCTCGCTTGAGAGGTCAGACAACTTGGCAATCTATCACTTCTGAAAAAAAAAAGTATACATACATATATTACAAGGAGACACAACATGTAAAACAAATTATATACAGTTGTTCAAAATTTTCTGAACTTTGCTCCGAAAATAAATAATGCTATGACATTAAGAAACCAGTCTGAAGTATTTTATAGTTATTACAGTAAAGCCCTACAAATCTTCTCATAAGCAAAATGCTCAGAGGAATTTCTACTTTGACTTTAAACTCACTTTGTTCCTATGCACCGGTTGGCAAACACAGTTCATCTGGGAAATGCGCATACATTTATAGTCCTTCCATTTCTCAGCTTTCTGTAATACTTCAAGAGAGTGTTCATGAAAGCAGTACCAAAGTATTCACATGACATCTGGCTACAAACGTAAAAGGTCAAAATATTGAAGAGAAGTGAGGTTTTGCTCTTCACTTATAGTTTTCAACTGCAGCACCTGTTTGGATTGCTCATGTGTTCCCAATGCATATGATTCACATCCCATTCTCTCCAGAGAAACAAATGTGCAAAACTGGTATGTACTATCCAGAACATGGATCCTGCTATTTCTTCCCTTTAATCTTTCAAATCTAATGTGGAAAGAATGTATTGGAGTGGTGGTATCTGAAAAAGAAGGTGTGGTGCATGGAATTAAATATGTGATAATCTTGAACTCTGAAAACCAAAAATAGTTATTATCTGTTAGTCTACTTGATCTGCCTCTTCTCCATAGCACGCTTTCCAGAAAACAATCCGTGAGATTATAACCATCAGTTACCAGTTTTAGATGAGAAATCATAGAATCATAGAATGGTTTTGGTTGGAAAGGACCCTAAAGACCATCTAGTTCCAACCCCCCCTGCCATGGGCAGGGACACCTTCCACTAGACCAGGTTGTTCAAAGTCCCATCCAACCTGGCCTTGTACACCTCCACGGAGGAGGCATCCACAACTTCTCTGGACAACCTGTCCAGTGTCTACTCAGCCTCACGTTAAAGATTTTCTTCCTTTTCCTCCTGTTAAGTTTTCTAACATGAGGGTAAACATAGAAATCTGAAGAGCTGAGGCACTCTTCAACCCTCCTGCACTGCACACACCATCTATTGGTGCTGGGTTATGGTACAGGTCTGCCCTGGTCTCTCTGAATGTCTCCTTGGGGACCTCTTTTTTGAAGGACTCTTCCCTCCCCATGCTCCACTAAGGAAAAGGACTTTGTGTCAGGGAAGCAACTTTTGAGCTTTGTCTGAAACTTGGGCAAGTTACAAACCTTTGTAAAGTTGCATACACTCAGCAAAACTTTTTACTTTCAGCGTTGAAACATGGGAGAATCATTCCTACAGTTCCTCTTCCAAACTGCCTGGGATAGATATGAAAACTGAGAGTAGGTTTCCTGTCATTTCTCAATCAGCATTCAGGCAGCATGGAGCACACCCAGGGAGACAGCAGTCTGGATGAAGAGGCTGCTTTAGGCTGCCAGCTGGAGGTGTCTGAGAAACCAGAAGCAAGATTGTGAAAATGATCGGTAATGGGAGTCAGGGAGGAAAGATGGGCCCTGGAGGTGCAGGAACATGGGAACTCAGAGTACCATCACAAGAAGGGGCTGATTTTTTTTGAAAAAAAAAAAAAAAAAAAGGCAGCAACTGGTAAAAGGGAATTTATGGTCAAACTGGGATGCAGATGGCTGTGGTATAAGTAGAGAATAATGCATAAAGGGAATAGGAGTTGGAATAGTTGTAATTTTAAACATTTTTTTATACATGATTCTGGATTACACAAGAGATGTATTACACAGGATTGATGACTGACAAGCGGGTCAGGATTTTGTACCTGAATTTGCGCTTCCATCTAAGAGCTATTCAGCAGTACCCGGGTGCTGGTGACTGCTCCCTCTTCTGAGGAAAATGTGGAGAGCAGGTGAGGAGTAGGTGGTGACTGCCACCTTAGTTGAAAGATACTCAGGAAGTCAAATTGGAGGAGTAAGATGAGGGAAATTTTCCTTGAGAAGCTTTCACGAGTGCTCTGTTCAAATTTCTAATTTCTGTGTTTGGTTAGCTTTCACCCAAGGAAGAAATTTTGTTCAGAGTTCTCCATTAAAAGAGCCCTAACAACAGCTCAGGTAACCCATAGCTCAAAACTGAATATAAACTGACACGATTTTGGATCCTAAAGATTCAGGTTAAAGACAGAGGAAAAAGTGCAAGGGGGCTATCCCTAGGTATCTCATCTAATGGAGATACATAATACCCCAACCAAAAGGAGAGGGGCAGAACACAGAAAATGATCTTGCAATATAGCAATAAAAGTAACAGCATCCTGAAGTGGTTACAGGAACACACATAGTAGCACATAATGGAAAGTAAACGTGCAGTTCATATTACTCGAGCTCCATATCCATGAGCCACAAAGCAGTAAAAATAAATATCACACTAACAACAACAGAGGAGATTACATCATTTCAGGGACACATCTGACTCTGGCTGTAAGAGAATCTGGAGGAGCACAAATGTCAGGCTAAAAGCTGGTAAGAGCCAACAGAGTGTAACAAGGACCATGGCATCGTATAAAGGCATATGCACTGGCTATAGACTAAACTGGCCTAAGTTTCAGGGTCATAAACAAAGCAGGGGATTGTTTCACAGCCCCCAACAGAATTTATTCTTAGCATATTCATCTGCCTGAATATTCAGAAGTCAGATAGGAAGTAAATGAAATTCATCAGTCATCAGCTGGCCAATGCTCCTGCATCCTGCAGTGTTTATGGGTTGTGCAACATTTCCTCTCCCAGGGCAAAAAATACTTATTACAAGACAAAATGTTTTTTTCAATCACTGGTTCTTAGTAACTGTTCATTGCTGAGGTTTTCTTTGCTTTGTGTCTGCTTACCTCATGACAGTTTAGAATCTAAATATTAGTTGCTCCTTTGAAAGACTTGCCTTTTGCTTGATTTACATATCACTATGTACACTTCTACAATTTTTCTTTGACTAGCACCCCCTCCTCTCTCCAGCCCATCCTAACCAACTCAAGGAAACTACTGCTTGTTCTATGATTACGTCAAAAGTTTTGTGTCCATGAAAGGAGGCACTTCTAAAAAGGAAGTCTTGACATTATTTTACTTTGGAGAGTAGTAGCTTAATACCTCCAGATGGTTTTACCTCAATTCTCCCCTGAAAGTAAAATTTAAGCAAAGATGGCTATTTCCTATTTCCATTACCAGAAACTGAAAGGTTCTCACAGAAGGGTAAGCTGGAAGCTTAAGCATTTCCCTCCCGGTCCCTCTGGAATGTCTTCATTACTGTTGTAGCTTTGATTTAAAACACCTGGGTCTTCCCCTGCTCAAACACAATAAAATCTGCCTGTGATGTTTCTGCTTTCTTACAAAACACGCTTTGCGCCTCTTGTGAATTCTTAGATGCTTAGTTGGCTCTTAAAAAGCCAAACGTTACTTCTCGCCAAATTTCAGTTATGAAAGCTAATCAGACCAGCAACCACAACAACAAGCCATCAAACTAGAAATGCCCTTCTTGTAGGGCTTCAACCAAATTGTGTCTGGTGGAAATATCTGCGATCTATTCGTCAAGCACACAGCTGGGGTCAGATACCTCCTGCAACTTTTTATATGTGCCTGCAGCTAAAGGCATTCATTTGCAACACATGCTCAAAGGGTGTCATATACTCGCTTAAAGAGGCCAGTTAATTCATAAATGTTATAGGACCCTAGGACTGACTTGCTTTCCTTACTGAGTGAGTTTTGAGGAAGTTCTTCCTTGAACAAAATGGCTGTGTTTAAGGGGTAAGCTTAAGTCTGACTTATATTTCAATTCCTGATAAGAATAGATTCTAATACTTGAGAAAATACAAGCTGACTAATCTTCTTTCTGAAAACTGTGGTAGATGTTTGAATAAGCAAACTGCAGGAATAGATGAACAATTATAAACTAATACTAGGTATTGAATTTCATTATGGGAATGCTTTTAACTGAATTAAAAAAGAAATCATACTCCATCAGGCATGGATAACAGCTATGCTGCCACTAACTGCATACACTTCCTGAGATCTTCAACACTTGTTTGAATTTGGCTTACAGAATTAGGAATATGAAAGAGATTTTACAGTACGAAAGATCTCTACATCAAAGATGTAAAATCCTTGAAGCAAAGGATTCACAAGTGGCTGCAAGAGTGTTCCAGCAATTGTAAATACAGGACAGAGAAGTATGTTTATCCCACAAAAATGAAAAGGATTCCTGTTGATTTAGTACACTGAGGCAGGAACACATTTAGCTTTACAATTACACCTTATTGCACGGGGGTTTATTCAGCCAGTCGGTGTTCTGATTTATACCACAGAAAACATCTTTGAAGTCAGTTACATTACACAGCATATATAAATCAGGATAGGTCTTTGCTTAGGACTAAGAATAGACAGAGAAGGAAAATCCTTACAGGGAAAAGGCAGAACACTGTCTGCGAGGGGGAGAGTAAACAGCAACCCATACTGCAGCTGAGTAAATGCACCAAGCCCACAGACTCAGCAGACAATATGATGTGTATATTTATACCAGAGTGTTAGTGCTTTTTAAGCAGATAAAAATAATCTTTTTTTAAAGTGTACTTACTGAGAACAGTATTTAGCATTTATTTAGTTTTGGTAAACATGAGGGGACAACCTGTCATACTTAGGCAGGACACACTGAAATTATTTACAGGATTTTTGATGATTAAATGTATATATGACGATACAATAGCACTGGCTAGCAGAAACGATTACTCAATAAAACTATTACTGTGACAGCAATGTGTATCTTTGATGGCTACATACGTACTTTTACCAGAGAGGAGAGTATTCCTGTAGTGGCATGGTTGTGTGCCCCTCCAGCGAGGACTGGGCACTCTGAGGAGGGAGACGCAGGGGACAGGAGGGTCTCCTTCCCCTCAGGGGGAGAACCCCCACCCCTCTGCATGTTTCTTGTTTGACATGCCATGTACCATGGTGGGGCATGGGCTGAAGTGTCCTGCTAAGCTGTCAGCGTTGTCCCATTGAGGAAGCATTGGGGCCACTTTCTGTTACAGCCCAGAAGGGTGGTCCAAGGGCACCCTGATCCTTCCCATGGGTGCTTCCTGATGAAGCAACCCCCTCTTCTTTGGCCTTGGTGGTAGCCATGGATCTCCGCTTCCATGTATCTGGAATAGCTCAGGTGGCTTCAGAGGCATGAAGTAGGAGGATGGTGGCTCAGGGGGCAGGAGAAGCAAGCTTGTTCTCTAGCACACTTGACTGAGGTTTTACCCCTGCAGATCAGGCCCTGGAGGTGCTTGATCTCGTGGAGGTGCCCTGCGTCTTTAACAACATCACTCCAACACATACCGTTCCCCTTCTCAAGAGATGCTCGAGCTGTTGTGCCAGATAGAAAATATGCCACTACATGCCTGCTGGGCCCCAAGAAAATAGCTCTACAGGTGCAGGGGTGAGCAGCTCCCCTCTGAGATACCAACCGCGGCAGTGTCGAGACCAACGGTGGGAGAAGGGCTGCGTCTGCCTCGGCCATGGAGTGGCAAGAGCTAGGTACTGTCCTGGGGAACCACCATCACATCTTCTTTTCCCCCCAACCCTTTCTGCCTGGAGAAAATCCTGACACTTTCCCCCCGGATGAGCTGTGCTGGCTAGTACATGGGGACTGAGGAAAAAAGAGAAGGGAAGAGAGGCAAGGGCTGCTGCTGTCCCAGCACCCCCACTACCTGCCGGGGACGGGAGGAAGCACTGGGGCCTGGTGGCCTCCTGCTCCTCGCTCTGCACATGGACCCATCCATGACTGGGTCTACATGTTTACATGGTTTACTTACCCTCCTCTGCATTTTTGCCTGTAGGCACAGGAACAGCTCATTTTTAAGCAGAATTTTCTATGGTGGCCAAAGGTCTGCTGCTAGCAGCAGCTATATTTTATGATGACATTTTTCAGATGGCTTTACAATTCACCAAGTGGTTTTCTTAGACATGCTTCCTTTCCTCAGGCTGTTCTGCTGTTTTCCTGGGGGGTGTAATGTTTTTTCCCCATCTCCTTTGATGTTAAAACTCTATCCTCCCTCGAGAAAGCTTTCTAGTCCTTCCCCCTCTTCTCCGTTCTGATGAGCTCTGGATCTCTCCATCGACTTCTCTAATGTTAACGCTGTTATTTAATTGGATAAACTGACTTGTCTCATTTTACATTTATATTTCATAGCACATCTGCAGCATTCGAGAGTTCACTGCATGGATGTTTCAAACTACACCATAGGATCTTGGCAGTTACACATGACTTCAGAGATTCTATACACATATATCTGACACACAGAGGAAGTAATTAAACCATACGGACCTCTCCCATACAGTAGGAAGCACAGCACAGATCTTCTCACTTGATTTATTATAACCTTATGTCATTTAGCAAAACCAACTCTGCAACTGTTTGAAAGAAAGAAGCCAGCTGAGAAGGAGAGAGGACCTGCACGGGGAGCTGTGGCTCAGGCAATCCTGAGTGGTTTTATGTGCCTATGGCTGTACAGTGCAGTCAAGACCTTGCTGGCAGCACCAGGTATGACCTAGCAGAGTGCAAACTCTGCAGTTTGGTTTGTGAGGCTTCGTAACAACAAGAAAAACAAATGGATCTGTTCTCAGTCTGCACATTTACCTCTGCCTCTGCTCCAATGGCAGGGGCTAAGGAGGAGGGGCTGCAGGGTACAGCACCAGAAGCTGTCCCTTGTCACACAGGGGGAGCCCACCCCTCCTCTATCCTGCAGGCTTGCTCTGTGCAGAGATGTTGAAGAAGGATGAGGCTGGGCTCATGCACTTTAGCCTGTCCTGTCTGCAGGGCACACTGATGGTGGGGGAATGGTCCCTACAGTCTTTGCTACTGTGCAAAGTCCCTAGCAAATATAAATAAAGTAAAATAAAAGCTGTGGAAAAGGGTGCAAGATGGTGTTACACTACACATCTGTGCCAAGCACATGGAGGAGAGTGCTCTGTAATGGAGAGGGAGTTAGTCTCACGGTGGTAAGAGATACTCTGCAGTAGCAGCACAGTCATATTTGAACTGAAGAGTTTCCTGTGGAAAATATGTTCTATCCATAAACCCGCAAGCCAGTGCATGCCCTCATTAAATACCAGAATAACAAACATATATGGGTCCAACACCCACAGTGTGGTATGGTGCCTTTGAGCCCTTTGCTGCTGGAGTCCCTGTCCACTGGAGAGAAGCTGTCACTGTGCCTCTCTGTGTGCTGATACCTCTGCCATTAATGTGGAAGTCCTAGCAATGCTCTTGGCACCGTATGAAGAGCCACATGCAAATAGCTCCTACCCCAAGGAGCTTCCATTCTAACACAGCCAAGCACAGCCAGCCGTGAAGACCACAGCATCTCACATTGCAGGGGGAAGAGTTCATCTCACAGAACCGGCTTCTCTCATTCCTCTTCCAGGCTACCAAGAAGGGAAGTAAGTCCCTTATGGAAAGCCTTCAACACAAAAATGGTGGTGAAATGGCAAAGGAAAAGATGTTGCATGTTTGGGAGCAGGTAACAGAAATGTCATAAAAATAGAGAAGTAGAGGTTCTAGAAATTGAGAAACAGTCAAAAGCAAGAGATGGTTTATAGGGAAGAAAAGGAGTATTTGAATCAGAGAGAATAATACAGACATAACCATGTCCTTATTAGACTGGACAGAAAGACTATATTGGTTGCTGTACCCTAAATGGAGTGAAACACTATGTATACTGGGGAGGATAATGATCATAAAAACTTTTTTTTTTGTTCTTACACTGATACTATGCTTTGACAAGAACCTTGGGGCCAAATAAACCTGCTTTTAAACAAGTTATAAGGCTTGACTATCTATTTAACCACTGATACTATATTTGCAAAAAGTAGTTTTGCTAACTAATAAAATAAGCAACAATTAGACACAGAAATTCATCAAACAACCATGACCCATATTAAAAAAAAAAAAAAAACAAACCAAAAAAACCCAAAGAGCTTTTCTTTGCTGGGCATCTATGATAGTACTAGACAGAAAGGAATCCCACAGACTAATATCATCTTTTCATAGAAAAATAATTTTAGCCTGTGGGAAGAAAAAATGCTGCATGGGTGTTTTATTTGTTTGGGCTTGCAGCATATTCATTGTCTAGAGCCATTCCTTATGCCTAAAACACAGACTTCTATCCTTCAAGATCTTCTTCCTGCGTGCTTCCAAAGTGAATATCTAATATTTTAATGCTTGCCATCCTTTTCCAGATCAATGTAATGGAAGCACCTACATATACTTCAACATCCCCGTTCATTACATAAAGACACTGAAAAGTATTTGGAAACCTGAGGTACAAACTGAGGTAAATACGGAACATTTATTCTCTTAAATGTCAATAAGAAAATGCTGAGAACGGGCTTGGTCTGCTTCGTCAGATACTATTCGTGATGACAGCCTGCCCATTCCCACATTCCTGGTCTCTCCAGGTCAGACTCAAAGGATTCCACTAATAGTTTGGTACTTACCAAAGCAGACAAAAGGAAAATGGGTCAATGTTACTTGCTCCCATGTGACAAAAATACAGAAAATAGAAACAAGCACCATTTGAGAAACTTGTTAAAGCCTTGGACACATGTCATGAGAAACCATTTACTCCCCAGAGTATAATTTAACTGCTAAAAGATGACTTGGATTATCCCCCTTGAACGCCTGTGTGAACTACCCAGTTACAGAGCAAGGCTATCACCCACTCGCTGCATGTTCTTTAATCTCCTGCTCACACTTAGCAGAAATTACAAAACTTGGCCAAAAGCACAAAAAACATTTTTGCATAGTAGTTGCACTGTCTGACTGTCAGAAATCAAAGCCTGAACGTCTAAGCAAATGGACAGTATATTTGTCCTAAAACAATCCTGACAGTGCATTTCATTTCCATAATGAAGTGTAATTCATATGTGAAAACCAAACAAAAATATCAATGATACATGAGAATGAACTGTGCTGTGCAGACACTATTGGCCTGAATGAGTGGAAAGATTATAGATGAGTAGACAGTCATGAAATAGCTTAACTGCAGGTACTTATTTTCTCTAAATAAGGTAAAATATACTTTCAGTATTTCAGAGGAAGACAGGAAGGGAAAAACTGCTGCTTAATTTAAAGTAAAAAGGTATGGTAATGTTTTAAAATCGTTGTGAATTACATCCAAAGGGTTTGTATCCCAGCATCAGCTATTATGACCACAGTTAACTTTGCACTACTCGCCTATGACAAGTTTCCTTTCTATTATTTCTTCACTAGAGTTAAATTTTCTACAGGTAAATTTTAAGTCATGTTTTATCTTCTGCAATAAAATGGTTCTTGATTTCTTACTGTGATTTCTCTTGCTTTTTTTCTCCATCTCTCATTCAGATTTTTGATATGCAGATGGCCAAATACACTCTTAAGAATGGTGCCCTCAAAATAAATTCCTAAAGTACCAGTGAAATACCTTCTCAATTTATTAGCAGACTGCCATAAGATTTGTTTTCTTATTTGAGTGTAATAAGCCCACAAACTAATGGAATACATAGGTAATGCAAAAGGCACCAAATGCTGTCATTTCAAACATGAGAGCTGAATCCGCATTACAAATCCAACACATTTACTTCAGTCATAATTTTGTTTAAACTACAGCCTTGGTATATATGAAGTTCAACAAGGCCAAGTGCAAGGTCCCGCACATGGGCCAGGGCAATCCCAAGCACAAGAACAGGCTGGGTGATGAGTGGATTGAGAGCAGCCCTGAGGAGGACTTGGGGGTGTTGGTTGACGAGAAGCTCAACATGACCCAGCAATGTGCACTTGCAGCTCAGAAAGCCAACTGTATCCTGGGCTGCATCAAGAGAAGTGCAGCCAGCAGGTCGAGGGAGGTGATTCTCCCCCTCTACTATGCTCTCATGAGGCTCCACCTGGAGTACTGCGTCCAGCTCTGGGGCCTCCAGTACAAGAAGGACATGGACCTGCTCAAGCAGGTCCAGAGGAGGGCCACAAAGACGATCGGGGGGCTGGAGCACCTCCCTTATGAGGACAGGCTGAGAGAGTTGGGGTTGCTCAGCCTGGAGAAGAGAAGAAAAGGCTCCGGGGAGACCTGATAGTGGCTTTCCAGTTCTTAAAGGGGGCCTACAGGAAAGATGGGGAGGGACTCTTTATCAGGGAGTGTAGTGATAGAAAGAGGGGCAATGGTTTTAAACTGAAAGTGGGTAGATTTAGATTACATGTAAGGAAGAAATTCTTTACTGTGAGGGTGGTGAGACACTGGAACAGGTTGCCCAGAGAAGTTGTGGATGGCCCATCCGTGGAAGTGTTTAAGGTCAGGCTGGACACAGTTTTAGGCAACCTGATCTAGTGGAAGGTGTGTCCCTGCCCATGCCAAGGGGGTTGGAACTAGATAATCTTTAAGGTCCCTTCCAACCCAAACCATTCTGTGATACTATGATTCATTTTGATTGATTACACTAATTCTCAAGCTGTTGAATTGTTCTCTCGTCACACCAGCTGAGATTGCAAAGGTTTTTGGTATGAGCTCGTAAGAGCAGTATCTGCACAGATTAGCCTAGGTCAACAGGCTTTAGAAAGTACAGTATCTGTATGAATGCTGCATACCTGTACTTATTTTGCTGGCGATAATATATGTCAATCCATGGAAGTTTTAAAAGATGAAGTTGAAAATGGAAGTAAAAAGGTGGACGTGTCCTTTTGAGTACCTTTCAGTCAAATATCATTCTTTTTCTCCTGTACAGTTGGTTTGAAAAGATTTTGGAGGAATTTTGCTTTCAGGGCTGGAGAAAACACAGGAAGTGCAATTTGTTAGTATGGGATGGGCTTAACAATACTGTAGTTCCTTAGATTATGCATAGATACAATTTTTAGAGGCTACTTATGGAATCAAACACATCTGGCTGAAGCAGAAATGCTCTGCAAAAGAACAAAAGAATAAGAAGGAGGGAAAAAAACATTTTTGATCAATGTGCATGTTTTGTTTGATTGGAAAGAAAGACTTGATTTGAGTTTATTTTATCTTTTAAACATTCTTTACAATATTCTGAACATTTACAAATGAAAATGTGATTTTGGTATGAAAATTTAATTGCATTCCTGCATGTATTGAAACAAAATATGTTGCTTTTTCTTACATACTTTGCATTTTTTAATTGAAACAGATTCTGAGGAAAACCTTTCACTGAGTCTTCTGAAATCTCAGATTTTGTGTAGAATGCATATATGGAAGGAGGATTCACTGCTTCTTGCTCATGGGAAAGTCATCTAACCTCCATCCACCAGTTCAAAAAGATCTCTGATGTTGATTAAACATGTATAAACAGTGCTTAAAAAAAAAAAGGAAACGTGCATATTTCACTGAAAAAAATCTTGGGACTAAAGAACAGCAATTAGCAACCAACATGAGTATCCAGCTACACGGCTGACTGAAAGTCAGCGTAGCCCAGGTTAAGCAACTTTCACTAAATAAAACATTAGGTCATAAACTAGGCATAAGTTTCAGACTGACTCAAGTTCAAGTTCTATCAAGCAAACCTGTACCCTGCCTGCCTTCAGTAGCTAACTCGAAAGATTATGGGCTTATTTACTGCTAAAAGTTCATGCAATTAAGCCTTAAGCCCAAGATTTAGATGCCTATGGAACAGTTTCAAGACTTTAGGGATTTATGTATGCTGGCAAGACCTTGTAAGGCAGTGTCTTGAAAGTATAAACATAAACAAAAGCATGCATTTGAAATTGTACCCTCAAACATGTATGTAAAAGGGAACTATACTCCTGTATCTGAAAGCATAATTTAGCTTCACACTCTTAAACACTTTTTTTATGGTAACGCTTTTAGGTTCCTGTCTTCTACATTCACCAGTAAGCTGCTCTCCACTATTACTTTAATTAGAGAAAAAAAGAAAACTAAATCTCAATGTACCATACCAGACTTGATTACAGTATTGAAATAATGAAGGATGCTTTCCTGTCCATGCATAATGCTTATTAGTATTATAGGTGTTTTGCTTTTAAATCTGCTGCCATAGAAACACCTTCCCCAAATACCTCCCCTCTGAGGGCAGCACCTCTTCCTGGAAGTTTCCAGAGACTTAACCTTGGCCTATGAAGCAATGTGAAATTTTGAAGCATCTGTTTTTTAGTACTTCATTCTAGTGCAGAATCTGACAATACTTCAGAAGATAGATGATCGAGTTCACTCTCAAAGCCTTGCATATGGCAAACACTGGAGAGCAAATAGGACATTTTTCAAACCATTTCTGCCTTGGGAAGGTAAGAACAAAAAGAGGAATACAAGCAAGGGCAGGCCACTGCAAGGCATGTAAGCTTTGTGAATTTTTGGCTTGCATGATCTGTGGGGTTTCTTCTGGTGGTGGGTTCAAGTTTGCATGTTTGCTGAGTGGCTTCCTGGGAATGTTTGAAGGGTGTATAAACTGGCAAGGTGGCTCCTTGACCCTTACAATGGAGGGGCTTGCACAACAGAGGAGCTTGCATCAACCTGTATACAGAGGCTTAGGTCAGCTTGTCTTCTCCCCATGACTTCTAGGTACATCTCAGTGAAGCCAGATCTTCCTTGTTGGTACTTGGGTAGAGCAGGGAAAGGGAAAAGTAATCCCATTCACCTCTCAAAGGTGAAGTTATACTAATATAAACTTGCAAGAGATAACAAATTGTAAGCTCAGGATGTAGGCAGAAGCTGAGGAACAGAGCAGTGACCACTCAGTTCATTGCCGAGAAGAGTGCTGACCCAGGTGGCATGTTTTGTATGTGCAGCTCCTGGTCCTAACAGAACTCCTGGATTTGTTCTCTAGAGGCAAGAGTGGCCAAGCTGGAGAGGAACAGGTCCACAGGCAAGGCCTGCCAAGATGTGGTAGAGCAGTCCTGTCTCTGCTGTGGCTGCCCTCACACGGCCACCATCAAAAACCCCCTGATGTTGACTAAACACATATGCAGAGGATGTCAGTCTGAGGGAAGATGGATAATCAGCTTGGAATGAGGGATCAAATCTCTGATAAACTCTAACCTCCAGATTATTATAATGTCCACTTGGCATGAAGTTGCTCCTGGAGCAGAGGAAATCTTCAGGAGAGGACAAAGCAGGTGAAGGTAGTGGGAGGTTTAATTATTTGAAACAGATAGCTGGGTTTGAAACAGCTGAGAGGACTGAAAGGCCTGCTGAGTGCAAAGGTAGCAAAGACCATGAGATGTCCAGGTACGTATTTAGTCTGGTAGAAGGGAGGAACCAGTGGTCACAGTCTATGTTTTACCACTGATGAGGGAAAGTAGAGTAGGGATGTCCTAGGGGGTTAACCCAAGGCTGCTGTGTGGGAGACTGAAGTCCTTTGCGAACTCCTTGGAACAAAAGAAGCCTGCACGGGAGGAATGGGCTGGACTTCAGTCAAAATGGAAACAGGCTGCTATTACTGAAAATTAAAAAGTTCACAGAGAAATATTTAAACTAGAAACAGGGGCAAGACTGACAGCCATGGTGGAGCACCTGGTTCAGACTGAAGGAACTTATGAGGGAGACATGGCTAATGTTCAATACATTCCTGAAAAGGCAAGGGAGGAAATGAATAGTGTAAATGCAATAAATAGGGAAGGTAAATAACATGATTTACAATCCCACTTGACTGACTCTTGCAACAGAGAATGGGAAAAACTTGTAAGTGCTTCTACAGCAGTGCTAGAGATCTAAAAAATAGGATTAAGGAATTCAACTACTTGGTAACAAATGACAACCCTGATATAACAGGCATCTCACGCTGGTGAAAGGAGGATAGTCAGTGGCACACAAAATTGCTAGGTTCTCTACACGGATGATAGAAAATGAGATACAGCCAGGGCAGTGGCACAGCATGTGAAGGCTAAAACAAAGTCTAACAGAAAAAAAATACTGGGGGCAGAGGGGAGCATTAGGGAATCCTTGTGGGTGGAAATAACAGAAAGGTAGGACTTGGTTTGTATTTTACAGACTGTTTGTGTTCACTGCTAAAGACACCAATCATGAAATACTCAGTGAAATTAGAGAAGCTGCAACACTAGGTCAGGTAGCAATATGGGCAAATTCCAACCACCAACGTACTGTCTGGCACAATGCCTGACATCCACATCCAGATGAGATAAGGAGAGAAAAGTTTCTGGACACAGTAACTGACTGCTTCTTGGCGCGGTGAACCCTGGGACCCACAAGAAAGGATGCTGCTCTGGGTTTAGTCTTGCGTGTTCCAGAGGGCCTGCTTCAAGAGGTACTAGTGGGAGAACTGCTCTGTAATAGCTTCACTGTATAACTGAACTTAATGCTGTAGTGGGATGGAGTGAGCCAAACAAATACATCACACAGATATTCAATTTCAAGAAGGGGAAATACATAAAAATCACAAAACCAGTAAAAACCTAAAAAAACAGTCAAAAAGGCAAGAAGCCTAAAGCAACCTGGAGACTTTTCAAAAACAGTGTATTAAAAGTCCTGGTAAACTATGTATCACATCTCAAACAGAAAGTAAAACAGTTCAATAAAAACCCTGCATAGCTCATAAAAAAAGCTAAGGAGGCTATTGTAGGGAAAAAAGTCAGCAGTTAAAAAATTGCTGAAATGAACAGGAAAGCCCATAAAAAACAGATCAAGAGTAAATGGCAACTAGGATGGATAAAAAGGAATGCAAATATTTTGCAGAAGATTATCAAGCCGATAGTAAAAAGTTGTTGAAAGAAAAGCAAGAAGCCATCAAGGGAAATAGCAGTACCACATGATGCCAAAAGCTTATTAAGAGGCACTTGGGGACAATAAGGCCATAGCAGAGAAACTTAGTGACTTCTTGCATAGGTCCCAAATCCAAGCTATTCTTTAAGCCAGATTAATTTCAGATAAATATAAAGGAAGGAGTAGATAAAATAGATAAGGCAGGTGTTACTAAGTGACCAGGAGTGGGTGAGATTCACTGGGGACTTCTGAAGGAACTCAAGTATGAAATTGCAAAACTGCTGGCTAAGGTGTATAAGCCATCATTACAAACTGCCACTGCACTAGCAGGCTGGTGCCAACCAAGAGCCCATGTGGAAAAGAGGCCCAAGAGGAGAACCTGGGAATTGTGGGTCAGTTTGTCGGACTTTCCTGCTTGGCCAGGCAGTAATCTATGTTAAAGAATACAATAACTGAGCACAACGATAAGCATGGTAAAGCAGGCCCTAGTGACCATAATATATTTGGATTTTCAAAATGGCTTAGACAAAGTACTTCACCAAAGCTTTTTAAAATAAATTCCCTTGGGGTTGGAAGAGAGGTGCTGTCTTCCTGAAGACTGTTAAAGGATGGGAAGAAACGAATAGTGCTTGATGGTCACATTTTAAAATGGAGACGCAACAGCAGTGGGTCCTCTCAAACACATGTGCTGGAACTGGTTTTAGTAAAGACTTTGACAGTGAGCTAGAGAAGCAACTGAACTGTGAAACCTCCAAGTCTATAAATGATACTAACATCTCTCAGGTTGTTAAATGCCATGCTGGGGATGGGGGATGGGGAGATCTGGTGGTCTGCCACGCTGGGAGATCCAGAAGGACCTCACCAAACTGGGTGGGCAGATGGGGTTCAGTGTTGGGGGGCATTAGGAATGGTATTGAGAAGTAAACAGAGAGTGTCAATTTGCTGCTAAGACAGACCTTGGTGCACCCATAATCCTGTGGGCTGTGTACAGTCTGGTCTCTCATGGAAGACAGAGAAGAATAAAAGGTCTAAGGATTGGAGTGTTGCCTTCAAAAGAGAACCTAAAAAGGCTGCGACTTTTCCTTTTGGACAGGACAAAGCTGAGAGGGAGCATGACCGAGTTTTACAAAATTAGGGGAGCAGTGAATAAGGTAAATGCAGAAGTGCTCCTTTCCAGATCTTACAGTACTAGCAGTAGGGTGTACTTGATGAAAACAGAGGGAGATTGGCTTAGAACAGGTTGGACAGTAATTTTACATCATTTGAGCAGTGAACTCCTTGGTGCCACAGGAGGTTGTGAAGGCACACAGTTGCCACAGCTTCAAAAGAGGAGCAGACAGATGCAGAGATAAACACAGACACCAAAGGAACATATAAATATGTCATATCTCTAACAGGGTTATCTTGGCTACAAGGGATATGGACTGCAGAAAGTTGCCAGACCTCTGTGCTACTCCTAAAGAGCATCTCCTACTGCCACTGTTGGGGACAGAGAAGTGGGCTAGATGAACTGCTGGTCTAATTTGGGAAGACATTTCTTATATTCTTATTTTGTAAAAATAGGGTAAAAGATCAGATTTCATCACATATATCAACTTACACTAACCAAGAGTTACAAAGGAGCTGCTGCCATTATACCAGCTTAGAAGCCAATTAATTGTGATGTTCAAGAACTACACTAACAGTTAATAAAATTATTTTATTGGATTTAAACATTTCCCTAAGATATAAGAATGGAATTGAATTTAGAATATCTAAGTGTTGTACTTTGTTGATTTTTTTTAAATTATGGAAAAAAACATCTTCTAGATCTAGCCCATGTATTAAGATTTAAACTCGTATGGAAAATGCCTGTAAGTAAAGATCAGACACTAGATTTCACAACTGTATAGCAACCAAAAGCAGACAGAAATGATTACAGGTGAACCAGTGATAGCTTACTCTTGGTCATTGCATTAATGAAAGCAATATAATAGATGTCTATAAAGGAGTTATAGTGAACTCTCATGTCAGTCTTGGTTAAAAGGAATGTTTAGGCATTCCCCAGAAGTGGCCTTTACGGGGGTACATGAAGCTGTCTTTTCATTTCACAGTTTCCATTATTCCAGTCCCTTGCAAAAACAATGGCTAAATGGTTTGAGCACTGTTAGATGCTTGACTCAGAAAGTACAAAGCAAGATTTCAATAGACTGCATTTTCTCACTCTATAGAAAGATCAAAAAGATTTCTATTCACTTCCACTTTCTACAAAGCCTTCTAGGTTGATTATAAAGTGAGGTTGATTATGAACTTCAATGGGTCAAACAGTTGGTCATTGTACTGAAAAGAGTTATCATTTCCTACATAAGTGCATTCATGTTTTACAAATTTTAAAGGTGCATATATTGTACTCTGACGAATATATGGTTTGCAAAGAACTTTAACGGAATTTTAGGAGTTGCAATAAAAATCTAGAGGAAATTGAAAGAAACCAGAAGTTTTACATTTGTTTTTTCCTTTAGCCCAGGGTTTCCATTTCATTCAAAACAGAATTTCAATACCTTATCAGTGCTTTCCTTTTCTCCTTTCCCTCATACCCAGGCACCTGGATACTCCTTACAGTATTTTCTCCACATGTAGCTTAGGGAGAGGATGAATCTGTTTTCTTAGAAGAATGACTTAGGAGAATTTGTCTTAGGAGAAAATGAGAACATGAGTCTGTCTC
This sequence comes from Strix aluco, assembly GCF_031877795.1. Classification (NCBI taxonomy): domain Eukaryota; kingdom Metazoa; phylum Chordata; class Aves; order Strigiformes; family Strigidae; genus Strix; species Strix aluco. Next base: position 72,673,698 of record NC_133932.1, read on the forward strand.
ATCATAGGGAGAAGATGAGTCTGTTGTCTTTCCTCTCCCTTTTCACCCTGTGCCCTCCACTGAGGCTTATACTGTGGTTACTTTTCATGTGTATTTGGACACTCCTTCAGGAGCTTCGATTTTTGATGGAATGTGGCTGATCTTTTGCCAGCTGTGAGAAGGGGAGATGATGGTGAGGCCGGTCCCCAAGCTTGGCTCCTGCAGCCCCAGCTCCAACCACCTGCCTACTTGCAAGATATGGTTAGATAGAGTGGATATTTGCATCCAGCTAACTGTAAATGTGCACTTAGGTTAAAGTAAAATAACTAGCCTGCAGTGAAAAAGAACAAAGACTAGAGAGTCATTAGACGCTAGAAAAAAACCACTTTATGAAAGAAGTTTCTTTTTTTCCTCCAAAGGTGTGAACTCAAAAGTGAGACAGGAGGTGGGAACTTCAAGAGGATCATGTGTGGCCAAAGAAAGACATTCCTTTAGAGAAACTTCTCCGAGCAACAGCTCAGCATTTGCTGTGAATTGCAAACGTGGTTATCAGCAATGTCTTACGATTCTCTGACTGTTTGAATTCGGCCTGTTTTCCTTCTGCGAATAAGGCAGAAAGTGCCTTTCACAGGTGTACTCACAGCCCCGGGAGCAGCTCTGATGAGAGGTGGGAGGTTGTGGGTTAACCACTGCCTTTGCCGTGCTGCAGCAGCTCCCCCACTGCTAAAGCGAGCAGATGAAGCTTCTGCTGTTTCATATTCCTGTCGCCACTGGATTTTGTCAAGCTGTGTCTGAGTCCAGGGAAAGTTGCAGGGCTGAGCTAAAAATAGTGGAGGAAAACCTAAAAACACATACACCTTTCTGGTAGGTGTGCTAGGTGCATGCACCAATTTCTAGTGTAGGTGGCCTTGTGTCCCCAGAAACTGCCCGTATGAAACACGATTCAACTTTCCTGTGCCTTTGTGCCTAACCTTATCAGTCCTAAACCAAAACCAGTGTAGACAGAAGCACAGGGCTTCCAGCTGTCCTGCATCTGGAGACCTGGCACAAAACACCAAGCCTGGCTGAATTCTCACACATCTAGACAGTGCCTCTCTGCCTCTAGCACACAGAAGATATCAGTGAGCGTATTGTCTAAAACCCACTTTTTCAAAAACAAAAGCCATTGGATTAAGACAACAAATGAAGAGAAGCAACTTTATTTGAATGCTGTACCTTAAGACTAACTGAAGCAATGACACAAAAAGCAGTAGAAGCACATATAAATAAAAAGTAGGCATTTTTTCAGAACTTTTTGACTTTCATAGTTTGCAATTGTATTTACCACTCCAACGAATTTACTTCATTCAACAGCTTCTGATATGCACACCACACAGTAGCAACAATCCAAAGAAAGTGCTTTTGTTTGCCTGATTTTGAGAAACCTGTAACGAACAGAAGGTGAATTTCCAGGGGATGGTAGGGCTGACAGCTGGCTGCAGACCTTTGCAGAGCTGCTCCTACCTGAGTTCCAGATGCCCTGCAAGTGACAGCTCTGTTGTACCCGAGATGGCGAGTCATTGCAGAAGCAGGCTCTGACAGACTGTTTCAAGCACTCTTACAAGTGCAAACACGCAATATGTCTATTGTGCATGTAATGAGTCACCTCGAACAGAAAATGTGTGTCGTGCCAGATTATACAGAGGTTTTGTGAAAATAAATAATCCCATTGAGGATTAGCATGAGACCAGAAGCTATGCCAAATTTGACTAGTCTCTAAAGGCCAATCTTGTTCCTTAAACCAGATGTTTAACAGAGGTTGTGACATCTGAAGAGACCAGCAGACACAAAATACATGAAGTGTATGCTGACTCAGAATGAGGTCTATCATTTCAGAGAATTAAAATACGATTTTTGAAGTGTTATAAAATTCCTTAAATCACTTTCCCCAATACTCCTTCACATCTTGCACAATTAACCACAAGTAGCAAAATATAATTTATGTTTTGTAACATTCTCCTTTTCTCTTTTTTAGTGTCTACTTTAAGGGAGGCCAGTGTGATTAATTACTGGGGTTACTTACTTCCCTGAGATAAATCAAAGAGTGAAAATGGTGAGCAAGTACATAAAACCTGTCCTTATCTCCCAATGTAGACACTAAGCAACTCAAAGGAAGCTTCTCGTCAGTAGCACCTCACTGGTTCTCTACTCTGGTAATTTAACATTTTTAGCTTTACTAACCTATACTGTTATTTTTGCTTAGCTACCTCTTCTGTCTTGCAGACTTGACAACTTGAAATTAGAGGTTATTCAGTCAATAAGGTACATGAAAAATATCTCAGTCACAGAAGTTGGTAGTTTTGCAACAGATATTTTGATGAACTCTAGTGGAGAACAAGTACATCCACGCTTTGCTTTTAGAATAAAAAAAAAATGACACTGAGAAAAGACATAGTAATGTCATAATTGAAGCCATTTTACACAGCATCAGTTTTTGACTTTCAGTGCCCTTGGAGGGAAGTGGCCAACTTCATGTGCTGGATGATGAGGGTAAGGCTGGAAGGAGCTTCAGTGGAAGCTGCGTCTCCAGGGAAGGATTGTTTGTCCTCAGCTTCATCGGTTTGCCATTAGATTATTGTAATGGAAAGCAGACTGAGCAGATCACGGTCAGGGGATGGGAATATAACCATTATGGTCCTTATGGCATGATAATCCCAGGATCATCTGACTTCCATGGAGAGATTGGGACTTCTGCTGTAAACAAGAGTGTTCCTCGCCTCCCACCTACACTCTGACTTTCCTACCACCTCTTCCTCTGCTCAGACGTGGAGTCAAGCTTGAGGAATGTGATGGGAATGAGAATTGATGGCCCGCTGCATGGAGGGAAGGCAGAGAACTAAAAAATCTTATGAGGTTTGTGATAGCAGAAGGAGCATATGACCTGCTGCCACATCTCTTGCCTGACATATTCTTAGATATGGGTGGATGGAAAAGGCTGAGTCACCGTCTCAGCTGCAGAAGACCAAGCTGTACAGAAGGAGCCTGCCAGCCAGGGCTCCAAGCCATACAGGATAGGAACTGCCCTGTTTCTCGGAGCTTTTTGTGGCAGGTGGCTAATTCCCTCCACCCCATCTCCTTTCCTCTGCCTCATTCCTCACTATTCCCCAAAACAAAGAACAGACTATCAGCAACAACCTAACCCCAGAAGTCCCAAGCAGTTCCCTTCCAGCAGGGATTTCAGGTTTTGCAGGCCTGGTTCCTGTTTGCTTTAATGGAAATCACATGCACGTGGTATCTTTTCATCAGATACCATTTTGTTAGAAAGACTTCAAGAATATTACTGAGTGATTTTGTCCATATTCATTTAGGACTGTCACACAGTCCAGTGATGTTCTAGCACACAGTGTCCCTAAAATTCTGATCTGATCAGATAGTCATGGCTGTCAGATCCCTTGGCCCTCATCTTTGACAGAAGAACCTGCTATATTTCATAACAAAGTATTCAAATCTATAAGCTTTTGAGAAAGCAAGATGAAACAATAACTTTTTCCTGAAAAAGAATAATTGTTAGAATACTTTTAGGAGTCTGATGCAAGTCCACCTATAGCAAACAGCATTGCGCTGGTACCACCAAGAATGTTTTACAGGAAAAAACGTTACTTACACGGCTTCCTTTTTCAGGGAAACACTGACAACCTCCACTGCAGTCTCTGCCTCCACATGGTCCTGTGTAAGTCTTTCCACCCTGAAAACCAGAACAAACATAAAATTAAAGTTAAAAGGTATCAGCTACAATACCTGGCACAGCGCAATAAGCTTTGATTAGCAGAATCACTGGGAACTTGCCCAAGAAAAGACCAGGATCAGATCTATGACTTCCAGTTGAAACCTCTTTAATATGTGCTCAGAAGCAGCCGTGACTGGCTTTCCAGTTTTCGGAGATCAGCATCAAGAAATATAATGTTACTCTATTAATTTCCCCCCACATTTTCAAAACATTGCAGCTCCATGCTGAGCAGTATCTCACATCTTTTTGACACATGCAACAGATATCATATAACAGAGGCACAGCTGCTTGGATTCTTCAGGGACATGGACTAAGTCCTAGGTCACAATGCAGCACATCCTTCTATGCGTGCTCTAAATCGTTGCTATATTTTAAAATATTTATGGGTGGACATAAAGGAAGATGTAGGTATCATGTTCAAAATCATAAGCCAAACTCCTGCACTTGCCTCTTCAATGGCTGCCCATTCTGAAGGCACCTAAAATTCCTAGCAAACAACCACTGTTACCTAGAAGTCAGACCTAGATTAAGTAGATGGCTGCAGTAACATCTCTCCTGCCTGTCCAGAACCACCTTGGCCTGGGCTGCAAATATATGGATCACAAAATATGCACCACTCCATGCAAATCCTTGGATGGACTCCAACAGGCAGGCGAGCTCAGATTACAGCTAGCACATAATGACTGCATGAAATGCAGCAGCCACAGTCACTCTTATTCAGAAACCTGAACAGCAGAGATGCTGTGCATGCTGCGGTGTGACTTTTATAACTGTAACTTAATAATTAGGAATATTGTGAAGACTGGCCTGCAGCCCACCTAAGCCCAGGGTTTTGAACCCCTGAAAGTGCCCCAGCAGCATAGTAAGTAATCTGGGAAAGGAGGAAGGGATTTCTTGCCGCTATTTCTGGTTTGTCCCACAGTGAATAATTAATAGAGCCAGAAGAAAAAGAGAGAAGGACTGAAGTCTAGTGGCTACAGGAAGGATGTCTTGGAGCCACTGCCCCTCATTCAGGGCAGCTGCTGATTTTCACATGCACTGCTCCTTAGATAAAACCTCAAGGCACCCCAGCTGTCAGGTACAGTCAGGCTCCATGTTGCTTGCTCCCCTCCTGGCTGGAAGAACCCTGAATCCTTCACTGTGCTGTGGCAGGGACAAGTGGTCCCTTCACTCTTCCTGCCTCCTTCATAGCTTGAGCACTTCATCTCTTGGAAGGGAGTTGACAGGGATATAAACAAGCCCCAAAACCAAGATGTGTGCTCTGAACTGCTGTGCTGTTGCTTAAATAGGCAGTGATGTCTATTTAAGCTGCCTCTAGCCCTGACTCAAGGAGCTAAAACCCAGAGAGGGACCAACACTGCCATGCTTAGCATTCTTCATGTAGCTCTAAGCAAGCCCCTGCTCAACACATGGGGTCGTTGGGTCACATTTCTCAGGTATCCACTTCTGACGTTACACTACCAAGAACCTGAAAACACAGCTCTGGGCTTTGGATTCCTCCCCAGGAGCCAAATGAATAAAAAGTATGGAGCAGGTATCAGGCACTGCCTAAGTTTTCTTCTGGTCATATTTACACAACAGGTTCTCAATCTTATGACAAGCAGTAATACAGAGTTCCCAAAACAAGTTATTATGCTTGTCATGAGAGGGTTCATATCTGTATCTTAACTATTTTTATATATTAAAATACTTTTGTTTCAGCTTTATATTTAATTCTCACATTTAATGAAACAAGTAGGCTTTTCATACTGGTAAAAGAGGTCCAGACAACTGAAACCATGCCCTGAGCTATTTAAAGGTTAGGTGTTTTGATTCAGGAAATTATTTCATGGAGGTAACAGTGTTCTACACCATGTTATGAATTGTGCTTTATGTTTAGGCTATTGTTTAGAGGAAATAACAAGCCAAGATAGTTTTATAAACTCCAGCAGCTTCCTCAGGTTGGTCAATTTTTTAGTCAAATATTTGGATGGTCACAAACTCACAATCTCCATGGGTTTCTTTCTTTTTAACCTATCTGCAAATGAAATGTGCATCCCTTTCTCAGGATCCTTCATTTCACAGAGTTTCCCCCCCAATTCCTTTTCAGAAATTAAGAATAGTTCTATTCATTTTTATGGATGATATGCAGATGCATGGCCTGTGTGAACATATTCCTCTGCAGGATGCAAGCCTTCATTAAGGAGCAGTGTGATAAGTAATGCTGTCATTAATAAGAATCAATTCTGAACTTCTAGAGATCTCTTCTGTTGGAGCTGTAAACAACAGTATAACCCAGCCTAATAGTAACAGACTGACAGATGCAGTAATTTTATCACGTGAGTTTTCAATTATGCCTACTGAGAAAACAACAAGGAGAACAATAAGTCTATTTCTTTCTTAATTAGCAGAGTGACTCTAAATTTGGTAAACTGTTGCTAAGGAGAAAATAGAGTATGAATCAGAACTATGGTGAGATATTTGTGCACTTGTTAAAAAAAAAAAGGAGGCTGCTAATGCTTATTTCAACTGGAAGAAGTTCAAGGTCTATTGTTTGTGTACTATTCACCATCCAACATTTTAATTTGCATGCTGTAACAATACCAGCCGCTAATGTGGGGACACAATTGTTTTCTTCCACAATTTTAGGAAGTTTTTTTTTTTTTTTAATTTTCTCATTTTATGTCCTTTTATGCACATAGATTCTTCAGATAATGAAGAGAAAAATCTGGAAGATTCTCCAAAGGTAGGGTACATAATGGGAAAACATTTGAGACCAGCACTAACATATCTCTTCTGGATTATACTTGGGCTCTCCTTATTGCCTAATTTCCACTTCTTCACTTTTTGACTGCTAGTGGGATGACTCTGGGAGCTTTTAGTCACATGTAGCATTTTCTACTTTATTATCTATGAATGTTTATAATTTCTTGAAGGCAGATCATTGCACTGTTGTTTAATGTGACATTACTGGGAAGTTACAGTATAAAACATGGTTTAAAAGTTTGTTAATGTTAAAAAATAAATCTGTTAAGGATCCTTGTAAAACTCTGTCAAAACCAACTACACACATGAGCGTACAATTGAGATGAAGGGAAATCAAATGGACATGTATCAGTCAATAAATAGAATGCAAAAAGCCCAGTTTAAAATTTAGCGATGGACAATGTAGTTTTAAAGTATCACAACTATTTATGTCTTCAGGAAACCAGATTTCTGGAAACATTACACCAATGGTGACAACCCAGTGTAGTTTTGATCTGAGACAGGTGCCTGGACTACCTTTTTGGTCAGTGGGGAGAACAGTCAGTCCTAGAATACAATTCACCCCATCCCGATACTGCCATCTAAACGGATCAACTGCATCTCTCCCAGAAAGCGCCTACTGCCTTCCCTTAACCGTAAAGGTGGGTGGAGGTGACTAGCTTACATGCAGACATCCAACCCCTGTAGAAGCCTAAGGACAAGGAGATGAATCTCCTGATTTGCTCAATATGCAGGTAAATGGTGAAAAGTGTGTTTGCAGCAGAATGGTATTCTATGATTTGTGCAATCAAGCTGGAAGACTGGCAATAGCTCCCAATTCTGAAGTTGTCTGCTGAGAAAACCTTGAATTCTAGGTCTTGCTCATGTTTTGGATGATCCCAAATTCCACTAATCTCTAAAAAGTCCAAAGTCTGGACAGAGTCTAGAAATGGTGTTTATACAACCTAATTAAGATTTCTGCAATATAGGTACAACATCTGGCTGCTACTACAGACCATCCAGAGAATCTCATCAGATCTATTTCAGACATGTGAGCTAAATCTCATCCTAGAAAGGTGATGGGATTAGAAAGGTAGTCTAGGGTAACTGGTTGAGATGTATCTACAGTGCAGATGTCCAGCTTCAGGTGAGATGAATCCTACACTAAGTGTCCAAATGTCATCCTCAAAGCTAGCTATGGCCCCTAATGGGAACACCAAGTGTGAAGAAAACTATTTAAGAGCACAAATATGGTGTAAACACAAAATGGCTTATACCATTGCATTGGTATGCAAGCTCTCTGTGCATAAGGTGAGGTATTGCTTAATTAGAATTATATTAGGGAGTCTAAAGGCTAAAGTATGATAATTCTGCCCAAAAATATGTAACATAAATGAAATGTAACTGACATGAACCACAAGGTCAGAAGGCAGCCTTCGGAGGCAAGGATGTCTCATTTAGCCAACCGTAATGGTAACATCGTATCGAGCCAAAATTGCCTAGGTAATAGTGTCAGAAACACCAACTTCTGAGTATAACAAAATTGGGACCAATGAGGAAAAAAGTAACTAGGAATAGGTTGTTTATTTGGCAGCAGTAGAGGCAGCAAGGATAGTAAAAATGTAGAAAAGAAAAAAAGATGAATAGGGCATCCAATTAGGCGAAGAACAAAGATGGTGAGGATATGCTAAGAGCAAGAGCATCTGCAGGCAGTGGTGATGCTGACCTGTGGGCACAAGCCCACTGGGAGCCCTCTTGGGAGAGCTCACAGGTCTCTCCACCAGGCACGTCCCTGAAAGACTTGCTGTGGGAGGGTGAAGAAGGGATAAACTTGTAACTAAGGATAGGCTAACACCTGTATACCACTTGCAGGAGGAAAGGCAGTAGAATTGCAATTCAATAGCCCTTTTGTGCGATTTATGAGATTTCTTTATAGCAATTTTGGATGAATACTAATACTAACAATAAGCAATGGAATTGTAATTCAGTGTTTCTTGCAGTGATGTAGTTGTGAATTATACTACTAACAGTGTGTTACTTTGCCAATTAAAATAGTATTTGGTTCTTAGAGGTGTGTTCTTTAATCAGCAAACATCACAAGTTACATCTGACATTTCCAGTCTAAAGGGGGAGAGTTGGATTTGTGGAGTAAGACCCCTCTGCAAAGCTTCCACTTCATCCTGGAGGCACCAAAACATCCTGTCCATCTCCTCCTCCTGCTGGCATGAGGGTAGTTTTGCTTCTGGTCACACATACAAGTATGTGCCACCCCAGCCATGTGGGCTCCAGCTGACTTGCTCTGGGATCTGAAAACCAGGCAGAAACTACCACACATGAAGGGCTGGAGACAGACCCCCAGCTCTGTGGGTAAGTGGCACAGATTTGCTCAGGTCCACAGTGTTCAAAGCTAGGCATCTCTAGAGCAGATTTACCTTGCAGAGATTGGGACAGAGCGGTCCAGAACAGATGAATATCTGCAATCCACTCTCTGCCCTCTTATTTACCAGCTTAGATTTCCCCACAGAGGCCCATATGAGTATGTCTAGCTCATGGACCCTGAGCTACTGGAAAATGTGGTTATAGCTCCTTTATTTTTAAAACAGAGCTGGAGAAGATGATGGGGTAGAGGAAGACCGAATGGAACAGCTTTACTCTGCCCCATTCATTGCACACAATAGCACAGCAGTCAGCACAGTCTCTTAGGAAATGGGAGACCTAATTGCAGTTCTCTGACAGAGAAAATCAAACACTTACCTACCCCTGGGAAAGCTTTAACCAGCCGGCTGTGAACTAGGTTGGAATGGATGGAGAAAGGGAATGAGGGAAGCAATAAATGGGAAGAGAGAAGAGGGACTTTTCCAACTCTCCTTTTAATATTGTTGGGTCACTGTGCTGGAATGAATATAAGATGGATGGTTCAAGGATTGTGAACACTACTTAAACACAAGCAAGAGAAAACATGTAAGTGCGTGTCATCTGTGTTTGTAAAGCTTGTATATTTGCCTACTTTAAATAGGCAAATTCTCATTTTTATATATGTGAAATAGCAAACATCAAATGCGGGTGTCACAACACATAATCATTTTTTGCCCTCTTTCTTTCTCATAAATTTTTTTTGTCCCCAAACAATATTACTTCTGTACTTATACATCTTCAGCCAACAGAAGAAAACTTAAAAGCAGTTTCCTTCAGCCAAACTCTTAAAAAACCCAGAAACATATATGCAGTTCTCTCTAAACTTTTCCACACATTAATGATTTATTTATTACTAATCCTGGCCAGGTTTGTGTAATTGTTATCTCTGCACGTCCATTCAAGCACCTTCACTTCAAGGGTTGGTATTCTGATAAAGAATAAAGGCAACCAGAGGACAGACCTCAAAGTACAGTTCTATAAGTACAGAAAGACCAGGAAATATAAGCCATTTCCTTACATACAGCTCAAAAAAATTACGGAAATTATAATGAAAATATTGCAACTTGGAATCAAAAGACTCTGCACACCGACATTTTCTTTGATAAAGTTTTATAGGTTGCAGTTGTGCATTAAATTCTGTCCTGACAAGCTCCCTTCTGTTCTCTCCATCAATCTCAGCGGCTCCTCTGAGCTGTCTGTTTCACAAGAGAGGTTTTAGAAGGCCTGGGAGCTTGCTGAAAAGCTGAACTATGTCTGGGGGTGCTGACATACTGCATGTCTCTGCAGTGTGGCAATGAGCAGCACATTCAGATGCTTCACGTGACTTCAGCCTGGAAGTCCGGAGGGGGTTCCTGGATGCCTGTGAGGCAGCCCTCTGTGTCACCGCCAGCGAGACCAGACCGGCCCACACCTCCAGCATGGACCTCTGTTTCCACATTTGACCTTCAGCTGATGAAACTCACATGAATTTCAAATTCTGTTTATAAGGCCCTGACTTAGAAACATTAATTTTCTGCTTCCTTTGGAAGGAAGGAGAAAAGAAAAAAGTAGGAGTATGACAGGGTACTCCTGCTGTTGATGAACCAGACAGATAGGAACTTCATTGGTTTCAAATGTGACTGTACAGTTGTATTTGCTCAAAATCAGCATTTTACCCCTTCAAGAGCTGAAAACATTTGTTGCCTGGATGCCAAACTTATTTCTCTAGAAACATCTATAAACAACCATTCAAAACAAGTATGGAGAACGCTGTCACAGGGGGACGCCTGGATTGCCCAGCATCAGGCTTGGTCTGGAAGACACTCTGCCCTAGAGTTACAATGCCAAAGAAGGAACCAGCCGTCTGAAACTGCCTGCTTGCAATCCAGTAGCTACTAGTGCACCGGACAGTAAGACCACTGTGAAGACCTTAATTGGCGAGGGAAAGGGAGAGATAAATTGGCACATTCAGAGAGGAAGGAAAAGATGTGGGTGTGGATCCTCTCTCCAACTGTTCTGAGAATTATTTTGCTAAGAAATAATTCTTTCTTTCATATTTGAATGGGAGCCAGAACCTTTTCTAGACTGGATGCATGGCAACTGGAATAATTTAGTGTGTGACCTCAATATCATATGAATGTTTACACTTCCCACCAAAAGTAGGGGGAGCCATGTATTTACACATCCTTCAATGAAAAAAAACCTGTAGGAGGAAACTGGTCCCAGGAGGAACACGAAAAGACATAAGTCATACTAAGAAAGCTGGTCTCCTAACAACTGTCTAATGCAGTCTTTGCAATGCAGTGAGAATGCTTGTGGCATTCATTTATGAAATATCGGTTGGTGCTGAGTTTCACATGCCACCTCCCTCTTACGATGGAGTGTATAGAGAAAACTGGGAGGCAAGCTGCCAAGCAAGCAAGCAGCTTGCTTCGGTTCTGAGTCCTGGTGGGCATGGGAATGTCAACAGAGGAGTGTCCAAAGGCAGCAGTGCTCCCAGGGACTGGGATGCCTGTGCTCCATGTTTGAGGTGAGGAAAGGAAGGGCAAAAGAATACAAAGTCTCTGATGCTGAGAAGACCCCAACAGAAGGAAACTTGTCTTCTCAAGTGTGTCTCAGCAAGTATGTTGAAGACAGCAATGGGAAACATGAATTCTGCACCTCTCAGAAGTGAAGCTATAAAAGACTTTCCTCTTATGGGCTGGCTTGTGGCTCTTGATTATATGAACTTTCTGGCACATGGCCTTGATTTGAAGGCAGCATTGTTTCGTTTCAAAGTGAAACTTCACAGCTCCACATGTCACTTTATTTGAGGTACTATTTACCATCCCCTCTTCAAATTAAAAAGTTCTCTTGTTGCAGTCTCGAGACACTGCCTTGTAACAACTGCAGAAGCCAGACATGATACAGTGTGAACTTACACTTCACATTTTCATAAAAGCATTTCTAATTTTGTGGCTTCCATCCAAACACATATTTACCCAGCAATCCAGATGGAATCCAGAAGGAGCTGCTGTGATATAGTAGGCATTAAAAAAAAAAAAAAAGTAAGGTCTTTAAGAGTCTCAGTCAGAGAGTAAATCTTAAAAGCTGCCTAAATATACAGTACAGATACTTGAATAACTGTCCAGGGGTCTTCCCACTTGCCAAATATGAGGTTGTTTGCAAACAATACACTTCCAAGCAAGCAGTGTATGCCATGACATAGCTTTCTGTCAAGAAGTCACTGAATGGGGGTCTCATATTTTACAGGTAATGAAGTTGGATTCAGCTCCATTTTGCCTTTTTTACCCTCACAGAGATGATTATATGTTACCCTAAGAAAGGGACTAAAATATAAGATGGGAAAATCCAGTTAAAACATTTTAAAATGTCAAACAATAAAAAATAGTCACCACTATAGAAAAATTTCTCACTCCTGCTTATTTTTGAAGAATCTGTAACGCCATGGGAAAGGGAATCCTAAAAAGTAGCCGCAGGACTCTGCATGAATGTGCTCCAGCTCTCAGGAGCTAACGATGGAGGGTTAAGATGCAGAGGGCTTTTCCTAGAACAAAATTGCATCCAGAGGAGGAAGAACAATGTCCTCTGGCACTTCTGTATTTGAGACAGGTGACTTGGTCGCCTAAAGGAATCACAATATTTTTTTCTCTTAATCATCAACTAAAGCTTGAATGTGCACTAGCAAGAGAGAGGTGATGCTGCAGGCAAACTAAGCTCTTTGGAGAGTGTGAAGCCATGGCTGAAAATATCTCTTACATTGTACAAAGGGGCAAATGTTACGGTCATCAATTGACACCTATGGTTCACAGTGATTACAGAAGAACAATAAAGAGTGTTGCTCATGAGCACTCTTATTTTCAGTTTTACCAACTTCAGAATCAGGTTTGCTTGCAGAAAAAAACCCCACAATATGAGCCTAGCAAGAGTTTGAAGGTGGAAACATATTAATAAAGATAAGCAAAGGTACATACATTAATTATTACTATTAGCATAAGGCTTCCCTGATTATAATGAGAACTCAGACACCTTGTGAATATGTAGATGACTAAATTTAGATGACTTCATATCAACTGACTCTTTGTTCAATGGAAATTTTTAGCTAAATCTGAGAGAAAGGTGAAGATGCAGAAGTAGGTGAAGGAAAATCTGGATTAGTAAATTAAAATTTGTTTTGATATCTTGTAAAACTTGATTCCATCTTTGTAAATGCATGCTTTTAGAGATGCGTATTATTTTAGTCTATTACTTTTTCTTATGAGACAACAGACTCTCATCTGGCATCCAACATGGCATTCCTCATCTAAAAGGATGGTGGTCTTTAGAGTAAGAGTGCTGGCACATCTTAACATGAGCCCTTATTCCCAACACCCCATCCCTGGAAATTAAGTGTATCTCCACAGAAGCTACTTAGGTGGTTTTAAAAAGTAGTATTACAGGAGTCAGAAGAAGTGTTTTCTAGTTATCAGTGATGAAGAAAGCACTCTGACTTGGCAAAGCAGATGTAATCACTTGTTAGGAAGTCTGTGATGACAAACTACACTGAAAGGCACAGTTTGTTTCTCTTTTAATTTTTATTTTATTATTTTATTTTATGCAAACCACTGTGTATTTTGTATTTGATCTGCACAAGTGTACAGGCTTATAAGGCACAAGTTAGTGGACAGTTATCACCTCATATGTGCAGTTACACAGCACAGTGGATCAAAAATATTTTCCATAAAGGAATAAGGGTAAAGACACCGTCAGCCCTTAATCTGAATTTGGCTTTTGTCCAATATCTTGTACTACTGGAATAAAATCCCCCTTCCCATCCATAAGAACAGAAAGGCATTTGTTCACATACTAGTAGCATAACAATGAAACACAGCATCCACTCATTAAAGTAGCAATTTCTATATTTAACTACTTTTAGTTTCCGAAGTCTAGTCATTTTCAGTTCTGGAAAGACATCCAAATAATGATATCATTTGCTTCAAACAATAGAAAGTCTGGATGCTATTCTATATAAGGAGATTTTTTTTAGTCTATTTATAAACCACGTCAGTTATTTGACCTGTCTAGTTTACTCACCTACGTAAATTGGCAGACTCAGGAAACTTACTTAAGAACATATTATTCTTAGTGAGTGGTAAACCTTAAAAGTTGCTAAATCATACTTCAGATAGGCATCCAGTATTTCTGAAAACTCATCTGCATCTATTACACTAAGAACAAACCAACCTGCCAATGTAGGAAAGACTTTTGCTTTTGAACTGGCGGCAATGCAACTGCATTAGCGCTGCTTGTGGGGAAGGGACTGATAGAAACCAGCCATACAGCTGTTTGCATGGCTGTATCATCTATATTTGTTCAGTGCAGTGCAACAGTGCCAGAGCTTCCCGAAATGTAAGCATAACCACTGAGATTTTATTCCAGTTTCATGTTTTTATGTAATTACTTTAAAATGCTTGATTATGTATGAACCACATTTGTAAACTGGTTTTCCTCTGAAGAATGGCTGTTTACAGCTGTAACCTGCTGACCTGATTCTTATGCATTCAGAGATCCTGGGAGGGTTTTTTCTTCCCTTCGGAGGGGTGAGTTGGTGACAATTTTTAATGGCCTTTTTTAAGCCTGTTGTGCTTGCAGAATCAAATATATCAGAAAAAGAAAGAGAGCTGAGTTCAAGTTCTTCCCACAGCATTATTTCCTAAGTTGCAATTAGAAACATATATCAAGAACTGGAAGTATGGAGTTATCACTGAGAGCATGATTTGAAAGGAATGGATTTGCACAGGTTTATCAGTGATGGCACAGACTGACTGACACTGCTTTTATCATACAGGCTGATGGGTAAGTCTAGTGCAGTATAATGCTTAGCCCTGGCTCAGTTTTCAGAGTTGGCTGTCAGACAAATGACTGTACTGGAAATATTAAATGTGGAAATTTGCTGTGCAATTTTTCAGAACTGCTCCTTGGGACTGGACTGGTATTTCCTTAAAAGTAAGAAAAATGGATAAGAGATTTGCAAACTGGAAAAAGATCTGCATTTGATGATGGAAGTGTTTACTGCTAACTGCTTGGTCAGATGCAACACCCACTATTTCCTTTCTATTTCAGTCAAGAATAAGCCCATGAGAACCAGCTTTCTTACTGATCCACTTCACTTTTCAGTTTAGATTTCAAAACCTAACCTCCTCCCTGAGCCTTCTCCTCCCTGCTCTGAGTTGATCAGTGTTGCCACTGGTAAAAGCCTTGGATAAAGCAGATTGTTACAGGGAGTATACCAGATAAAGAAGGCATATTAGAGGATCTGACATACGCAGACCTCTGTGAAAGTTTTGCTATTTCCAATGGGGTCAAGGCAGGTAATTTATTTTTATTAGTGATAAACTCCTTTCTCACCCATATACTTCTGTTTAGCAAAATTTCTTGATATATTTTCTCATAAGAGAAAAAAGCTCCTTTTTTAAAATTTTATTTTGCAAATAAGATGTCCCAACATGCACAAGAAACACCTGAAAAATTCTAACAGGAGAAGCATTATAATTCCTGCTCATAGAACTTACCTGATAGATTTCAATTCCCACTTCTGCCAAAAAGCTGTTTTAGTTACTTATCTACTCAGGAGACAAAATCTATAGCTCAATATAATGCTTATTCTGTGTATTTGAATCTGTAGATGTCAAAATCTGAAACTTGGAATGGCCAAATGAAGTTCTCCTGGATACTGAAAAATAAGTAACAGCCAGTTTTTTCTTCGGATATTTTTTCATCCTTCATACCGGCTTCTACATAAATTTCATGGGAGGGGTGGGAAGTTGTTTTTTTTGGGGAGGGAGGTTCAATATCCTTCCAAATATCCAATTGACTATACAAGAATGTTACCACAGCCACACTGTGAAACACTGGCTCAGGAGAAGATAATGTAGAATTTACATTTACCCAGAATAAGAAACAAGGGCTCATCTTTCCCATATGTACCCCTGACTTGTGACTTACAACCTGCTCTGGTTCAGTTTGGCAGCTGGGCTGATTTCTGCAATGTTGCAGAACTGAGACAGATGCACTTTCCCAGAGTCACACGATGAGTCACTGGTTCAGCTTGGTCTAGGACCCAAGACCTTCCTGACTTCCAGTACATTTCCCCAACCAACAGACAAACACTGTCTGCATTGCTGCAGTAAGTCTTGTGGCTCAGCCTCCACACCAAAAATGCTCTTATCACAGTACAAACAACTAACAAACTGAGATTATAAACAACCAAATATCAAGCTTCTTTAAAGTGACTTAAGTGATGTCATTTGGCTTCTTTTCCACATCCTTTTTCATTATATGCTTGTCTTTTTGCAAATAGATCTGCAAAAATCCAGAAATGTTCATGCCTGGGAAGTAAGGAGTAGAAAATAGACAAGAATAAAGTAAGGAATAGACCTGGAATTCACTGTATCAGAAATGAGATGGGCTTGACTCTTAGAAGAGGTAGAACAGACCCCACAGTGCTCATCAAGCTCTTAGTTCTTAGCAACTGGTAACTGATGCTTTATTCAGAACGTGTTTCCTGTATAAACTGTACACCCCACCTCACTCAGGAAGAATAACTTGGAATTAGAAATCCAGCAGAGGCAACCGGCAAACTGGATGTCTTCAGCTTTGCCATAAGCAGCTTTCTGTGAAACTCCTCATAGGTGATGGCTGCTCAAAATTTTGATTTAGAGACAGAATGTCCAAAGCCCAATAATGGATCTTGGAAATACTTTATAAGAAATGGTGTGGAAATAAACTGGGACTGCAATGTTCATATTAAAGGCTCACAGTATTGCTCCAAAAAGAAATACAATCTCTATCTCCTTGCTTGCCTCCCTGAAACTTTACAGATCATATCTCACGCCTCTCCTTAGAACGGATCTTCAGACTAGAAACCAGTAATGAGACTGTTGAAGTCTTGGGCAGGTACCACCTTATTAGGGCAGTGCTCAGGCCTCTCTAAGCTTTGAAACATAAAAACCCAGTGGCTTTTACCTGACATAAGATGCAAGACTGCTAAACTGCAAAACCTGATAGAAGAAAACAGTTCTTTGCATGCAGGCTGAAGAATCAGGAGTAGTGAATGATTACCATAGGCGTGGCTCAACCACTGTCAAGACTCTTCTTCAGGGGTCCTTTGCTCTCCCACACAAAACCACAGCTTCATTTTTAGAAGGTAACAGAAAAATCACATATTTGTCTTGTCTTTCCCTTCCCTGATCATGGAAAAGTCAGTATGTATGCCGTATTTTGTGAGCAGGACAGATCTCAAATGCAGTAAGTTTCTGGATGAACTCCACTACATATTCCCTCCCCTAGCAGAATACTCTCTTACCATTTACTTTTATAAAAGAGACTCAATGCTCGAACTGCTGAAAGCAGGGTAAAATAGCTTCATTGCTGCCTTTTCACTATATCTTTCCTTGTGTGTTCCTTTTTTCCAACCTCTAATAAATTATTCCAGTTGATTTTTGAAAGGCAGGTGTTCTTCATGAAAAGGTAACAGTACTGACACATGCTGGATCAGTAATGAGGTTTTGAGTCCTATCACACTTTGTCAGCAATAGCTGTTGTTCACAGAAGCATCTCACTAAGCCCACATTTGAGGGGCTGAGCACTGATTGTTCAGCGCCCACAAGCTGCGTAACTAGCACCTCATTTCTCCATCTAATGAGATGAGCAATGGTCCCCAGAAAACTCCCACTCTCTGTTTATATTGCTTAGTTTGTAATCTCTTCCCTTTTGAATCCTGAAAGGTAAGGAGAGGGTTTCCCTAGCCGTCAGATCCTGGAACCTGTTTAACTGAATTGGAAAGATGCTAAAACAAGTCTTGGAGGCATTTACTCCAAACCTCATCCTCTTTATTTCCTTAGTGTGTACTTACACACAGTCAAGTGTAATTCGTTTTCCAGCTGTGAAGCATATTAGTTTTTCTTCTGGCTCTTTTTCCTTACTTTTCTATTTCTTCTGATGAACTGAGTTCCACTCAGGCAACTGCTTCTCAGTAGCAGAAGATCCTAGATCAGCCGCTACCTTTGCTTCAATTTCAATTTTGCTGCTGTTTGTCTTTTGACACAGTTGGACCATTTCTCCACAGCTCCCAGTTTTCATGGTGCCAACTGTTCACACAGTCCATTCAGAATATTTATTCTGCAGTTATTTCTGATAACTCAAGCATAATATTTAAATTTCCCCAGACTTTTTTGACTGCTGCCCATTACCTTCCTTATGCATACACGTGCTCCTTCTTTCTCTCTGTACAACACCTAGGTCACCAGAGAATTCCCTGAAGTAGATTACAGTCACACTAACATTAACCCTTATTTTGTGGCATTAGTGATTACTGCTTTTCCACTGTTATGCAGAACACTGGCTTTAGCAGCTTAGGAGAGGGCTTCTTCCTACTGGTGTTCCTGTGCTTCAGATGAGCCAGATTTTGGAGTCTAGGTCACCACTGATGCAGCTAGGCAAGATACTAAGAATACAGGCATGACAAAAACAATCCTTGAAGACCTTTTATGGTAATAATAAAGCCCCCTCATGGATTTCCCTTCTCCTATTTATTGAGAAAGAGAAAGGGTATCTATAGTATCAAATTTCCCAGAAATTCTTGTGACTTTCTGATGCCCTGCTTCTTCTAACTTATCCCCAAAAACTATCTCCCAGTGCAAAGAGCCAGTAGGCCTGAACTCAGTTGTCCCACTAAATCCATCTGTACCCCTTAATCATGGAAACTGAGCCTCTTGTTGCATACTGGAGAACTCCATCACATCATGAAGTGTGATGTTCTTGGCTGTGAATTCCTGCTACTTTGTGAGCTAGGATGCCATGGCAAATGAGAATTTTTTTTCTGCTTCTGCTGTTTTTTATTATCTTCAGGCAACTAAGAAAACATTAGTTCTTGTGTTTTCCTCATGAAGCCACAGCAATAATACAAATATCATGTAAAAAGCTACTCTCAAAATCTCACAATAGCAGAAACCCTCATGGTCCACACAAATTTACTCATTTAACTCCTATAGACCCAAACCCCAGTATGCTAGTCTCTGTATAAAACCACAAAAAATGTGACTATTACCCCACGGTGGTAATAGTCTAACCCTCTCCTGTCACCTTTTTCTAGCAACAGGGCACCTAAATGAAACATGACCTACATGACCAAAGACAACAGATTATACCAGATGCTAAAAGAGCAATAGGTTACATTACACAAACAACTGTTGAGACTTGTATTTTTACCAAAGATACAAGTTACTAGCCATTCCTGTTTCCTATCTCACCTTTTATTAATAATTCTATGCTTTAAGGGGAGAGCAGTACAGTGCTGACAGGCTTTGCTATGTCTACTTTGCTAGGAGTAGCTGGCACAGCTGGCAAAAGGGAGGTTAACTTACTTCTCACTTCCCCCCTGCCCCCACCGCCCCCCATCCCAGGAAGGCAGTAGGAAAAAAGGAATTGTTCTTCTGTATTGCACATCCGCCCCATCTCCTCCTGGGAAGAGACAGCTATTTCTTATCTTGGCTGTTTTACATCACTGAAATGTGAAGGGAGAGTTCGAAGGAAGGAAATCAGAGAAAAGACAGAGGGACCTCTATGTTTCAAAGCATTGGAGGGAACTGCTGTGTACGTACCAGAAGGGTGGGGTGGTTAGTGGTAGTGGGGACAAGAATGCTGTAGGTAATGATGGGCTAGAAAACCTCCACTGATAAAAAAGTAAAACTTTTTGGTGAAAAGGAGATTTTTGATCTGCTATCTGCTCTTCAAACTTTGAAAAAGACATTTAAATAAATACCTTTACCTTATTTCAGCCTGCTAACTTCTTGTCAATAGTGTTTGTACTCTGAGCTCTTAAAGAAAAGATGTGGTTGTCTATGTTATTCATGCCTCAAAGATGGAAAGGAAAGAAAAACATCCTTTTTGCACTATTCTAGGACACACTGCCCCTGGAAATAGGGACTTATGGCTAAATCTAGAATAAATAATGTCATTTGGTAATACTTCAGCAAATGACAGCAGGGTTAATTCAGCCTTTCCTCTGGGGATCATAAATGAACACATGAGTTCTTCGAGAAGACAGAAAAAAATTTCAATTATCTCATTTAGAAGAAGCTCTGTTTAAAGGACACAGATTTGAAATATGTGAGGGGCAAACTTCAAAAGATCTGGAGTTAAAGATAAGCACCCAAAATGGACAGTATTTATCTGAAGTTTATCTGGACTATTTGATGCTCTGTGAAATGGTACCAGAAATCCTGTACCAGCAGGCCTTCTGTGATAATTTCAGAACTTCCTTTCAGGCTAGAAACTTGATCTGTTTGGTGGCAATTCCTCACCTCTGGACCTTGTGTAATGCTAGGAGTGTGGCATGAGAACACAAAACCCAGTAACTTAAGAAACTCCTCTCATGGAAGTGTTAACCAGGCATTTCAGAACTCAAAATTCCTCATGAAGCAACAGGAGCTTGGACAAAGTCAGCCAGTGTCCTGTAAAAGCAGATGGTCTGAAGAGCAGCCCTTTCCCAAGAACTCCGGTGGACTATGAGTCTTCTCCACAGCCTAGAGAAGAAACATCATCTGTTGCCATCTGCCAGTGTGGGAAGGGAACAATGGACCAGGCTTTATCAGGCTTAATTGAACATTTATTTTCTACCATTTTGGGCCTTTGTGTTAAAAACAACTAAGTTAAAAAGTGTAGAAAATGGTATGCACAAACACATTCGCAAAAACTCGGGTAACTTCCCTGGGGTCAGTCGTAGTCCTAATAAACTGCTCTGGTCCTGAGAAG
Source organism: Strix aluco (assembly GCF_031877795.1). Lineage (NCBI taxonomy): Eukaryota > Metazoa > Chordata > Aves > Strigiformes > Strigidae > Strix > Strix aluco. The sequence continues at coordinate 72,694,354 of NC_133932.1, forward strand.
TGGAGAAGTGGGGAAAAAGATTCCAAGCAGATTACCTCTTTCTTTCTCTTTTACCTTGAGGAAAGAAAAGACTTAATGTTCTGTGTGGCTGAGGCTCTGCGTGGATCCCTGCACCGCTGCACTTTCTGTAAAGGACCAGGATCGCCGCAGGGATGGCTGTGCGGTAGATGGAGGGACCAGAGATGGGAGTAGTCAGGAAGCTGGCTGCCAGCACAGCAATCACAGCTAAGCAGCACCAGCAGCGACTAATGGCAAAACCAGCAGTGGAGCTCAGCGCGGCAGAACACGTGCAGGGATTAAGGCTGGAGCAGGTTAGGCTGCAGACAGCACCCACCCCCTGGGAGTCCTGGGCGTCCTGCTCCTGCGGGGTGGGGGGATGGGGAGGAAATGGCAACCTGCCACAGCATCACCCCCAGCTCCTGGAGGATGGTGCGACGCTGCAACCATACTCCGTGATGGCAGTTTTGTCTCCTGCTGTGGATTACTTAGGTTTTCCAAAATGACGTATGATTAACTGGGAGGTAGAAAGAACAGGAAAGTGTAAAGATTTATTTATTTAGGCCCTTTCGTTTGATTCATTGTTCCTGTGGAGGGAAGTACTGCTCAATAAGAGAGCGCAATTTAGATTGCCAAATTTCTGGGTGGAGGCTCAAACTGGTGCAGTTTGTTTGGCTCTGCAGGGTGGTTTTTTTTTTTTTTTTTTGGTAAGGAGAGCTAAAATTGATTCTGACCCATACTGCTTCTTGCCAGAGAGGTTTCTCTCACGTTGAATTCCCTGTTGGGTTAGACATCAGCCTACCTGAATGGTGTGGGCAGTTATGGACCTCTGAAGAACCAATGCATACAAGCAGGTATCAAATCTAGAAGCATAGCTATCTCGTACATTGATGGACGTGATGAAATGTAATTTATCACTTGGACAGCTCAGTCAGGAAAGGTTCCTATTGCAATCACATTGTCAAATTACACTGCTGCCAGTGAAGTACCTCTATGTAAAAAAAAAATACAAACAGCAGAGGGAACAGCACAGGCTTTGCCTTTCTGGCTTTATCTATAATAAAAGCTTTTGTCAGTAAAATGTATACATGTAATCCACAGATGGCTGGATTGCAGACCTGGCTAAAGATTGCTTAAACAGACCCTTACACTTAGCTAGGTGACTAAAAGGATGCAACTGAGACAGCACAATGCAACACTGTCCATTATTTCGTGATAATAAGCTTACTTGTAAATATTAAATGCCATAATAACATTATTCAAGTACATGCTTAGATATTACATGGTTTTGATTGCGTTTTTGGTTTTGAGAGAGATTATATGAACTATGCTAATTTATTCTCCATATTAATACAGGCATGTTGCTTTTTAAAAAATCATTTCTCTATTTTCCTTTTTGGAAAGCAACTCCAGTGAAAACTGAAATTGCAGAGGAATTTATTCTTTTTGGAGAGCTAGCTGTGAAAACATGCAGAATTTTCTGCTTTCCCATAATAAAACTTCCTTGGCCTCTAACACCAGAACTATCCGTTCCTTCAAGTGCAGAACACACTAATAAAATTGTCTAGGAAAGACATTGGCAGTGTTTTTCATACCATCTGCATTCTGACGCCGGGACTTCTCAAGAGCTGAGTAAGGGTGCTGCTTGGACAGCTTTCAAAAACTGGGCAAAGAGTGCTTGACACGCCACAGGAGGTGAAGAGTCTGTGTGCTGAAGTGTTACTGACTTCCACCATCCCAGTGTACCTTGCCCAACATCTGCAGTCTGGACATCATGGTCCAGTTTTTATAAAAGCATCCTCCTTGCCCATATTTCTACAGTACCTCCAAAAGCATTAATTATTTCTAATTTGCAGTGCTGAAACTGTGTTAGTATGTCAGTCACTTTGTTTCATCCTAAAGAAGCTCTGTTTCAGTATCATAGTACCTATGGCATGTATTTTGTGGCATGGTTCAGTCCCAGAGCTCTGGACGTGTACTTTGCATTCGCAGGGCAGATGTCCATCCTACCTAAATAATTCTAGCTGCAAACTGCACCATCTGAGGAACTGATCAAGCTCAGCACTACCAAACATTTTCATTATGCTGGTTTTTAACAGCACATTATGCTTCTTCCAGTAATTCTTAAGCTAAAGGTTCAATACAATGCCTAAAAATGCATTTATATGCTTTCTATTACTGTTTTTTTGTAATCCTTGGGCTCAAAAATAGCAAAAATTAATTGTGTGTAGTAGAAGACAGCAACAACAGTATCAAAACACATAAAAGCCTTTAATCAGCCAAGGCAAAGTTGGGAAAGATTGGTTATACTGGGTTTTTTTGTATTCAAACAAAAATGTAAACTTGATTACAAAGAAGGTTTTTCCCAACTTTGACTACATGTTTTAGCTGTATACAGTCAGGTCAGAAAAAGTTACATGAATGCAACATACTTTTTATGTAAATAGAAAGTGTAGAAAACTTCAGTATCAAAATGATAGATCACTTGAATTATTATTTTCTTTCCGAGTAGGAAAACAATGTTTTTCAGATATTTTCCCATGAAATTTACTAAATATGTTTGAAATTTGGCTTCCTTTCCTTTAGATTAAAAGTAGCACACACCTTCAGGAAAACAGTAGTAATAGAAAAGTCAGGCAACTTTCTTTTCCATGCCTCCATGCAGACTCAAGGCGCCCGCGTTCTGAGACTCCTCCGCCTCAGGGAGGCTTGCTCAGCTCTGCTTTGCTGGGGAGATCTGATAAGGCTGTGGGTTGGATTGACAGGACTGCAGGCCATGAAGACCCGCAGGGCTGTTCCAGCTGTCTCCCCAGCACAGCTGGAGCCTGCACACATTACTGCTGTAGCACAGCCTTCTGCATCAGATCGTCGGTCAAAAGCAGAGGAGCATCAATGGAATATGAAAGGCAGTTTTGGTACCACTTTGCTATCTGATATCATTGAGACTATAGCCTTTCCACAGAGGACGTCTGTCTTGTTTCACTAACATCCTTCCCTGCACTGCAGTTTTTTTCTCCTGGTATTCGACTGCTCCCTTTCTTTAGGACATGGCAACACCTACCACATGAGGAAAGCAGGAGGTACCACAACCAGTGCGTGGAGCATGCTCCTGGCTAGCAATGCAGAAAACAAGAACATTCTTCACTTGCTTGCACATTTGAAAAAGAGTGGATACTGCTGAGAGCTCCCAAGCCTCTGTTATCTCTGTGACTGATCCTTGGTGATCAGCCGACAGCAAAATGAACTTTCCAGGGTGGCTGAATATCAAATAAATGTGGGTTGCCTGGACTAGAGAACAGCACCATTACCACTTATCTTGTTACGACAAAAAGAGTTAGCATATTTGTCATTCTTTACTTGATAAATGTAAGCAGACAGATGGGTATGTAGGGACATAACATAATTTTCTTCCATTTCTCAAAAACAGCAAAGCTAAATATCTTCTCTGTAAGTGCAGCATATTCTAAAATTACAAAAACAAAGACTGCAGAAAGGTTTCTGGGACTTAGTTTTCTACTTAAATAATGGGAAGAATGGTTTCCTCCATCCTTCCTGTTCTCCTACATGTCTAGCTGTCAGCAGGTAGATGGAAAGAAACTTGTAGTTAGGAAACAGGGAGATGACATCCAAGTTAAAAAAAATAAAGAAAGTGGAGGTAATGAACTGAAAGAAACTGAACTTTAGTGTTAAAGTATAATATTACATAGGGGGGTTCCCAGACTTGCTTGAATGATGGCAACAACTCTTGCCTTCACAAGTGGGTGTATCTATTCTTTGAATTCACAAATTCAAACCTGTGCAATCACTTCTTTCATTCTCCTGTTATATACACTCGCTCCCATAACACCCTAGCTCCAGCATCCTCAGCCAGAGCTGCAGATATCCTATGGGCTTCTTTGCAGTATGTCTGTGCTAGGGGACAGCAGTAGAAATGGGTACTTCTGATTTTGCCTACATGCAGATGGCGACTCAAGTGAGCAGAGCTGGAAGCTGCCATCTCTGGCTGGCACACACATACCACTTTCAAGCAGTGTGCCTATATGGCTGTTTTGTAAAATAGTCTGGGAATCACACAGGAGACTGCAGTAGAAAGAAAACAGAAGTTATGTCCATTTGGACTGAAAAATAACAGTCACAAACATTTGGCTCCTTAATGCAGCCTAAGTCACGAAGCAGAGGTCAAACCAGCCTGTCTGCAGGTATTAGAGATCTGGAGTCCCATCACTTGTGTTGGCCCATGAAGGGAAAATGTTCGTCAGTGCTACTCCTGAGACCTGTGGGAAGACCTGCTACTCCTGTGTGTGGGAAGTCCACAACAATAAAGTAGATAATTTATAATATTTATGCTATATAACTGCCATAAAACTGAGGTAGTTGTAACAGCAAGACTGGGTTGGAGGAAAAAAATGTGATGACTTGCAGAAAGCAGAATTAGGAAACCTAAAATCTCAAGGAACACACTCAAAAAAATAGAAATATCATTTGACTGCTACTCTGAATCTTCTAACTTCACTAAAAAAAAAAAACCAGATTAACTTCTGTACTGCTGCTTTTTCTTAAGCAGAAGTATGCAAAGTAGCTTTAAACTTATCTCTTATCTCTATGCTTGCTGTATATGGAATTTTCCAGAGGAATTTGTCCAGCAGATGTTTTTAACTGGAGTTGGTTAAAAGCATGATGAAGCCCCATCAGGGAAAATAAATAACAGTGTTGTGACACTAGGAACTCAGTTGTTGTCATTAGTGATGAAGAAAGATAACTGCCTGCCCTAAGCAGGAGTGTTCTGGTGGTCTCAGTAAAATCTAAGATGGAGGAAAACAAGCTGGACTGAGTTCAAGGAAGCATGAGTATTGCCTCATACACCAAATTATTACAAGCCTCAATCAGTTATTCACCAGTCTTCAACATGACATTTTAGGAGCATTTGCTGTGTATCTGGAAAATAAAATATCTGGAAAAAGAAACTGACTGTCATCTAACTGGAAACTAAGAGTGAAAGGCTGGGGTCCATGGACCTTTAAGATGGAAAGCATTTATCCTACAGAGGAGTTGTGCTTCTTAAACTATTGAAGACAGTCACAGGGGACACAGAGGGGCTGGGAGGGAGAAGGAATTGGCCCCTCTGCACATTTCATGCTACCCTTGCAGCTTGTTTCTTCCAGGCTGAGGAAGAAAAATGCCTGGAGGAAGAAATGGGAAAGAAATTCTACAGGGAATTTTGTAAAGACTTCCTTCTCTCAGTTTTCTCAGAGAAAAAGGTGACCTGAACTTTTAAAGATAAAATAAATGCTCCATGAAGCCTCATATGAATCAACTTCTTGTCAAAAAAGCCTATTCTTCTACATGCAACACTCTTAAAAAAGTTCCTACGGAACAATTTAATATAATTAGTTCCATCCAATGTGCACAGCTTCACCACTGATGTGCTGCTTTTGCAATACCAGAAGCAAAATTGAGCATGACTGAACTCTTTTCCTGCAATGTCATGTTGCCATACAAATAGTAACTGGCTTCAGGCTACAACATTGTGCTGCCCTTTGAGTCCAGGTTAGCCTGTGCAGGGTGGCTGCACTCTCGGGCCTCTTTGGAGAGGCAATGAATGGACACTGTGGGTGGTAGGTTCCCACAGTGCTAATGGTCACAGAAAAAAATGAAGCAAGACAGAGGGCAGGGGAGGAGGAAAAAGAAAGTAGGACCAAGAAGTGGAAATCTATTATATGTCCACAAAGCTCAAAGGGAAAGAATAAACAAAGCACTATTATTCCTTCTGTTGCTGCTTTTTTTTTATAATTCATTTTCTCAGTGTTTTTTTTTTTTTTTAACTAGATTTCTTTCATCTTCCTGTCTCCTGATCTTTCTTTAGCAAAAAAATACCATGTTGAGATGCACTCGGGCTTAAAAATGATTAAAGGAACCACAATGTACTTATCCTCCCAAGTGCCCCTTTGTGCAGAGGCACTTCCCTGATTCCCTGCTGACTGAGGACCAGGGTGTTGAGCCAGGTAGCAAACACGCGGTGCGGAGCACTTCAGCAGGCACAATCCCTCCTCCACTTGACCCCGGATCACCACAGAGAGTGGAATGGGGGCATCACATGTCTTTCAGGGAACCCCCCAGCTCCCTGTCCCCAGCACTGGGCAAGGTCTGAGCCAAAGCCATCTCAGGAGAGGCTGTGGCAGATGCTGATCGCTGCTGGCAGCCAGCAGCAGCTTTCCCCAGTGGGCAGCTTGCCCCAGAGATGCATTTGAGAAGGTGGAAGATGTTTCTCGTTACAGGCGTGTGATTGCAACGAAACACAGCTAAGCTGTGCCCTGCAGGTTCATTACAAATGAAAGCCTCACAGTGATAAATAAAAGTGCCTGGGGATTTAATGTGCTTGGAGGCAAAGACGTGAGTCTATGTTAACATGCACAAGCCAGCAGTGTTTTCTAAATGACAAGTGGCCACGGATACCTGGAAGATCAGGTGCGCGGTTGAGACACACCTCAGAAGGGCCTGTTTAACACTAATTGTTGCCTGTGCAACCAGAGAAGAGACACAGACATCTCCAGAGGACAACCAGATAAAGCTGTTGTGCCTCCCTAGACACTCACCACGCAACTGGCTCAGCGGTGCCGGGTGGGTAGCCCCTCCCTGGCAGTCAGCCTAGACCTACTTCAGAGCCTTTCCATGGCTAACGCTGGGCAAGGGGAAGCCAAGCCTTTTGAAAAGCTGACTTCTCTGAAGCACCTTACGTTGGACATTTACTCTTGGCAGTACTTTGACCATTATGAAGGGGAAAACCTTGTATTAATGGAGTTTACAGGTTGACAATTTACATCAGCAAGAAGGCAACGAGATTTTCAGGTATAGAGCTTGCTTCTTCTTGGCAATGTAGAGAAATTTTTCGATTAGCAGCCAGCAAAAGGAGTGATGGATGTGTGACGTATTCAGAAGTATGAAAAAAAATGCTAGGAGATAGAAATGCATGCCTGATAATGTCTCAACTTACTTGAGAAGGTTTATTTTACTGTCCTAAGTGTGGAATTAGTTTCTATAACAGAGTTTCCAGGAGGTCCTATTATTATATTGTAACTACTGAATTTATAGTACTTGAGGGAAGGCTTCCTTCTGTTTCTTGGGACACCTCCCAGGAGAACCTGGCACTGGAATGCTTGACTCAGTAAATACTTATTTTTGGTAGTATAACCTTCTTTCCAGCAAATGGGTGACCTTTGGTTATTTTTGCAAAAGAAGAAATTTGGATTTATCTATCTGCACGGTATTCTTTAATAGGCTGGAAAAAAAAAAACCCAACTTTTCCTAAAAGGAGACTTTGAAAGATACTAAATTTTGTGAGTTATTAGGGTATAATTAAAGAAATGCACAGAAGGGATCATTTTCCACGTAGGATGAATGACATATATTATATAAGCATGTACAGAGAGGGAAAATTTACAGTTTGATTAACCCACTAACCCTGTCCCAGGCAAGATAACATTTCAGAAAATACCTTCTCTATACAGAAAATAGGACCTCAGCCAAAAGGTGGACTCTTATGAATAGGTTGTAAATAGTCAGAAAAGCCAAAACTGCCTTTACTGTGTGCTTCTTCATGAGTTCAGGCAAAGATGTACATGTTCCAATACATGCTAAAATAACCATTTCCAAAGAAGCAAATACTTGGTTGCATGATATTCTTATAAGGCAGTGAGGCCATCAAACAAATTCTTGATTTTGAAAACTGTAAAGTCAAAAGAGGAAACAGCCCTCAAACCAACTGTATCCAGAGAGATGAACTTTACAACATAATACTTGCCAGTGAATGGTGACAGTACTTGCATCCTTTCGGTGCAAGAATGGCTGCACTTTCTAAGTACACTATGATTGTTTCTTTGCATTATTTTATCACAAACACACCAGTTAGGTAACATACAATCTCCTCTTCCTATTCCCATTGTCTTCCTCTATAAACTTAATTAAAAAGTCTAACTGGAGAGAATTGTTTGTAAACAATTGTAAACAATTCTCTTCAATGGGATGACCTCTTTTCCTAGGTATCAAGTATCACAGTTTGAGTTTCTCTCTTCACCCTGTGAAGCCCGTATTAGGAAACAACAAAGTAAACAATAGAAAGAAAAGAGAAAAACCCACCAAGCTCTAGACCAGCTTAATTTAAAGATCTTAATCTTAAAGAAGTTAATTGAAATAGTGTGGTAGCTTTTCTGATTAGTCTTAAGAAAATACTGCAGGCTTTCCAGAGTACAATGCACTCCGTCCCAAAAGCACACCAAATTTCAAATGAATCTGCATCCATATAAAGAAAAGATGCTGCATTACGGATCAATCCTTAATCTGTATTAGTAGTTCTTAACAGACCTATATCCAACCTTTTTATAACATCAAAACTATAAGAAAATGTAACAAAAATAAAAAGAGATATCTGCCTCTGTTCCTGTAGAGCTACCACCTGCCTTTACAGTGGTACTTTTAGTGCTGATCTGTGCTGGATGGAAAAATCTGGTGCTACCTATGGAGAATGTATGCATACTGGAGTCTCTGGGGAAAAAACCCTTTTACTTGTGAAGAGGGACTAAATTCATACTTCCCACCATTGCAAATTTGACAATGGTCATCACGGTTAGCTGAATGGATTTAGATTTAAGATTTAGGATTTTGCCACTGTGTAGAGTAAAATTGCATTGACTGATGAAATTTTAACCTGACAAATGTCAAGTTATACAGTTCACTGTAACAGCATCTTGGTCCTACTCCACACGCCAAAGAAGACAATGAAGTTAACATCAGGGTAACGTTACATTTGTGAAAATAGGCCAACTGATGAATGATACATATCTGAATTTCCTCATTTCCTTCCACAGAAGAATTTATTATTAAATGTAAAAACACAAGGGACCTATGTGAAAATAAGTAGGATTGGTGGTTAAATAATTTTAAATTACCACAACTATCTTCAGAGAAAGAAAAGTCAGGAGAATTAACTGGAATTCATTACAGTGTAAGGAGTAGGCACACCAATCTCAAGTTACTATTTTCAGCCTAGTACACATAATAGGACAAGAGGGCAAAGGTAGAAATTAAAGAAAAACAAATTCCAGCCATCAGGAAGCATTTTTCACATGAGAATCATAAATGTTGGAACACTCTATCAAGTAAGGTTAATGAGGCTAACAACTAGCAGCCAAGGAACATAAAATTAGATGGCATCATGGGTGGATGACAAAAAAGGAAGCAATTTTGTAATTATCCTGAAGGCAAGAATGCTTCCAATGCACTTTGCATACCAACATACATACAAGGCCACATTTGCCTCTCAGTTACATCTGCAAAATCCGATAACCATCCCTAGGGGAATTACACAGCATCAGTGACAGGATAACCTGGTCCATGGGTTTTATGGAAGGTATGTAAAAAATGAGAAGGGAAGGGTTAGTTTTCCTTAATTGGCTGTGATTTTAAAAATTTTCTGATTTGCTGTACTTTGCAAATTTCTTATACTCACTTACAGTTTTATACAATTAAATGATAACTAAGAACTATGAGAAAATCTATTCTTGAAACTGTTCTCATGGAGTAACAAAGATCACTCTTTGACTTGATGCTGCATGACATTGTGATTATGAATCATGTACGAAATTACCATCCAACAAAATCAACACAATATATCTTACATGGGTTTAAAATAGTTATTATAAATGTGAGATGAAATTTCAGTTAAAAGAGACGTGGGTTTTTAGTGACACCCCATAATGACTGATTCTTCACCCAGTAGTGAAGAGTATAATGTTTTCACTGACAAAATTCTCTGATGTCATGAAGATGGGGCACAATAAAATTAAGTAGAATCTAGATTAAATGCTAAAATGTGAGCAATGAGAATACATTTTAGCACTGCCCATTGTAAACTCTTATCCATAAACAAAGAAACTTGGGGCACACAGAGTAAAAGAAACTCTTTCTGGGATATTTGTCTCTGTGACAAGAGGCATAACAGGGTCTTGATAATCATAGAATCATAGAATCATAGAATCGTTTGGGTTGAAAGGGACCTTAAAGATCATCTAGTTCCAACCCCCCTGCCATGGGCAGGGACACCTTCCACTAGACCAGGTTGCTCAAAGCCCCGTCCAACCTGGCCTTGAACACTTCCAGGGAGGGCGGCATTCACAGCTTCTCTGGGCAACTCGTTTCTAGTGCCTCATCACCCTCACAGTGAAGAATTTCTTCCTTATATCTAACCTAAATCTATCCTCTTTCTGTTTAAAACCGTTACCCCTTGTCCTATCACTTTACTCCCTGATAAAGAGTCCCTCCCCATCTTTCCTGTAGGCGCCCTTTAAGTACCGGAAGGCCACTAGAAGGTCTCCCTGGAGCCTTCTCTTCTCCAGGCTGAACAACCCCAACTCTCTCAGCCTGTCCCCATAAGGGAGGTGCTCCAGACTGTCAGTTCAACATGAAGTCCCAGTACCATACTTCAGTGAAAAGAGATAATACAACATTTGGCCATATAAAGTGAGTAGTACAGAGCAGAAATAAGGAGGTTATGCAACTTTCTTAGTTAAGACTAATGAAATGCTTGGTCCATTGTGACTGACAATTTCAAGTATGAATTGAAGAGGACTTGGAGAAAAGCCCTAGAGAATGGTCAAAGACTTGAAAAAAAGGCTTCTTTAGTGACAAATTGCAGGAGGCTAATCTGTGTAGCTACATGAGAAGAAAGTGAGAATAGGGGTTTAAAACAATTGTTTCACCAGAAGCAACTGTCATCAGCAATGGTGTCAGACATCATGGACATGCCATTCTCCCAGCTCCATGTCTGGCCTTGTAATGCTCCAAAATGGGTTAAATGCTATAAGCCACATATATATATGTAAGTATCTACATAATGAAACTAGTAATGCTGAGCTCTTTCATCTACCTTGCAAAGGTGAAACAAAAGCTCAGAGACAGATTTTAAATCTAGATCAATGTGGTCTAACATCTGTGTTTGTTTATTGTAAGAGTAATCAACTACTGGAACAGCTTAGCAAGGGCTGTGATAGACTCTCAGACATCAGAAAAACAAAAAGTACAGATGGGATGTTTCACTATAACCAGCACTGTAATTCAAACATGAATTAAATTCAGGAAATTCTCACAGCCTATGTTGTAAATATTAGTCTTATTTTATACATTCCATGTTTTTCTTTACACCAATACACCACATGAATCAAGTGTACTCTGTCAAACTGAGTCTATACTTTCAACTGATGATAGGCAAGGATTGCAGATGAGAGATAAGAGACCTAACAGTTTAGTGCTGTAAGTCTTACATTAGAAAGTGCAATATGGTGGAGTGTCATAGGATCGAAATGAATAAAATTCCCAGCTGGCTGCTTGAATGATCATTATTTAAGTCAAACTCCAGACATAACTTCACTGGTTGATAACAAATGTAGGTGACCAGTTTGGGGACATATTCCGACTCACTCTTCCAGGACCCTATCCTGAACTTCTGGTTCCTAGAAATTAAAAATTGAACCTGCTTATAGTAAAACATTTCTCAGCTCAGACAGAGACATATGACATACAACTACAAAACCAGGAAAGCCAAAAGATGTATGTAACGTTAAGTCACTCATTATTACCTATGGGAGGCTTGGAAAGCAGGACTTCAGTTAACGATTAACATGAAACCCCACTGTCAGCACACACAGGCAGCATTTCTATTAATTGTTACCCTGAAAATTAAATTCAGTCAAACCTATTGTGTTCTGCTGCATCTCCCAGCAACCAACAGAAAAGTTCAAATGCTTATGGCCTGACCCAAAGTGTGCTGAAATCCATTGCTTTAAAGGGGGTTTCTACAAATATGCTGCAATCTCACTTTAAAAACTGACTGAAAACATTAGACCATCTGATAGCACCAACTTAAATTAGAATTTTCTGTTGAAGACAACATGCTGTTCTGCTTAAAAGCTGGTGGCACGAAATGGCTCTCATAACACTGCAGTTAATCATTACAAAACAGTTAAGCCAGGAAAGTATTGTGTTCTTCAGCCTTAGTTATTTAGAGTCAAAGCAATTGGTCACATGTTCTTAATAATTAGACAGAATCCAATGCAGCAGGTAGGAAATACAGCACAGAGATTCAAAAACCTAGTTTCAAATGATCCACCTTGGATACTGTATCAGGCCTGAGTAGCCTGGGTTGAAGTGTGTTTGTAAAACTTGGTAGAGAAATTCATTAGGAAAGATAGCTGCAGAAACACAGGGCTTACTGAAAGTAACTTTTATCTTGGCAAGGCAGCCAGCTCAGTAACCTGTAGTGATGGAAATCAGCAGGCAATAGCACGCTACTGTGAGTGTGGATGGATGTAACATTTCTGTCCTTGTTATTTTCAAAGTTGAGAGGTGTTACAGATAATGTAATGCAACTGCAGCATGGATGTCTGTACTGAATGCTAAGGAGGGGAAAATGGTTAACAGCCTGCTTGTATGCTAACAGTGAGAATGAGTTCCCTCTCCCCCATATGCTTGGCCAGGCAATACACACCTTCTGCGTCTCGCAGACTGGGGCATGGCTCACCTGCACCATGGCTGCAGGAAGACCAACACCATGGGGATGGACAGGCAATGAGTCCTGACTTGCTTGCGCTCCCTAGTTAGTCAACTACAGCTCTCATGTTGGGGTTACGTTTTAAGTCAGTCCATGTGACTCTGCTGTTGCAGAAGCTGATGGACAGTTTGGCACCCATGCATGAAAGAAAAGAGCTGCGTGGGTCTACAGTGGCCAGTGTTTCCAGGTCTCCCACAGGTTGTGAGCTCTGTCCTGCAGCTGCACCCCTTCGGGAGCTGCTCTCTGCTTCTGCTTGTGAAATGCTGGAGCTTCCCCTTTCCTCAGGTCTCCAAGTTTTCTGGTATTTGTCTTGCTGCTTTTGGACATGCAGAGATTTTGGGAACAGATCATCAGATCAAAAGGTCAGAAGTCTTTCCTGCTTGTGCTCTGGAACACTGTCTTTGTGTACATTGCTCATTTGAAAGACGCAAGGGACAGCTGACGTTACTAACCAGACTCTCTGCAAAGGCTAACCAGACTATCTAAAATTACATTCGGTTCTGAAGTGCCAGAAAAAAGGAAATTTCTTCAAGCTATGGCAAGACTGAGTTGGTCTTTCATCCAAAAAAGAAAGAAAAAAGCAAGCAACAACCTTGCACTTTTAATTCACCATTTTCCTATGTCCTTTTGTAGGAAAACAGTACTCTCTTTTGACAGTGGGCAAACTTGGAAGTAGGGAGATACAGCAGAAATTCTGAGATTGAACAGCAAGATTTCTGCAGCTGAAACACCTTCAGGGCAATCAGACCACAAAAAGACAACAGAATGGTCCCAGGCCTGGCTTCTCAGCTACTGAGGAATAGGACTTTCCTCACAGAAAAGAATAAATTTATGTTTACAGAAAAGCTGCAAACAGTAGAGGATCTTGAGAGTTGAATAGTCTTAGGACAGTCTCTGTTCCTCTTTAAATAAAAAAAATCTGTTTCTTCTCGATGTACATAAATGGGTTTGGGAACTTGACATTTCTGCACAGATGAATGCATTACCATGGGGTTGCCCATTATCCGCACGCAGCACTGTAATCTCTCTACAGACTATGTCTGCAGGGTAAGTAGTGAAACTGCTTGGCATGGGCATTTTCATATCCCTTTATCTCCTGAGAAGGATGGGCTTTAATCTCACCAAATTACTTATACTATTCTGTGAAGTTAATTGTCCTTGTCTTAATGAAACATTTTTTTAAAAGCCTAATGAAAGATTGGTAGTCTCAAGGCTAAGAGTACATGGCCGGGGTGGATCTCCGTCTCTCATTCATAACAAATGATGTCTGTACTTCAGTTCCTCTCTCCTTGTTTACACATGTTACTGGCTTTACGTAAGACAGTGAATGATACATGACTAACATGGAAATCACATTAAATGAAAATTAAATACCTTGAAGAAGTAGTAAAAATTACATCATCCCTAATCTGAGATGGTATACTTCCAATGAAGCAGCTGACAAGCCTGGAGTCCACCTCATGGAAACTGGATTCTATACACAAAGAGCTCCCAACATGCCAGTACGATGTTTCTGACTGTCTCTGATTTGGTCATAGTAACTGCTGTATGTTTTTCCTTGGCAAAAAAAAAAAAACAAAAGACCAGTTGGTGCAAAGCATGAAGTCCTGCATACCTATTAAGCAGCGCAGGATCATGCAAGCATGTTGCTGTAGGGCTTGCAGGGATTCCTTACTCAGACAAATTCAAGACTACAGTCCCAGTCTTCAAAGTGATTTATGATCCAGCCTCAAGCTACCTTACTAATCACCAATCTACTCAATGGTGATCCTATGTAGTACTGTGTCCCTAAGGGACAATACAAACCTTAAGCAAGAGATTGGAGTTGTGAAAGCAGAGGTAACATTTTCTTGAAGTTCTCTAACATCTCAGATTATAGAACATACGTTATGAAGAATGGCTACTATCTTATCCCCTTGAAGGCACAAACAGGAATATTATGAACGAGTAACAACAAAGAGAGTTTAACATTTTCCCTCTTACATAGAGAAATAATCAGATCAGTATTGGTCAGAGCACACATTGGACGGATGGTGTAAGATGTCTGGATGTTAATTTGATGGCATAAATTCATAAAAGGAAATCAATGTTAAAGAAAAATCTCATTTTTTTCCAGATTGTTCCCTAGTCCGTCGGCCATATAAATTTATTTAGATAATAATCCCTTGGAAGGGATTTAGTAATAGATAGTTTGATATGTGAAAATAGTACCATATTTCACACCCTATGAGTTTAAGTCTGTTTATTCATCGGAAATAGGTACTGATCCCCTTAGTCCCTGGGTCACTGAAAGGATGGAGTCCCAAGAAGTCCTCCCCCTATCCCCTGTGGCTGGGGCTAAAGCTAAACAGACTACCTTATAAAATACTTTTGTTAGGTTTTTTTTAAAAGCAATATTAATAGCTTCATAGATAAGGTAGAGCGGCTGTGATCTGCCAGACGAATCAAAACTGTTGCCACAGGCAAGGACTGGAATAGAAAAGTAAGAAAGAGATTTGGACTGGAAGCTGCCATTGCATGACTGACAACAGATAAACCCCAGTTCACAGCAGATGAGGACAATTAAACTCCTTACCTTCTACTACCCACCCATCCTTGGCTTTATTCTAAAACCAGAAGGTAAAAGAGTACACTTTTGCCATTCCCCACATCTGACCACTCCAGGTAGTTCTCTCAGGAGAGGGGGGCAGCTGAAGGAGATGCACTGCAGTGTTCATACTCTCCAAGAACAGATCAAAGTGCAGCTGGGAAGTGCAGCAACAGCCACCAGAAAGCGAGCATGTGGCCAAGTGCTACATACTCTAGTCACTGTCCTTTCCTTGGGAAGGACTACTTTTCCTAACACTTAGGCATGACAAAGAGGACTAGTGAATGTTTTTCTTGATGCCTCTGCTTTTGCAACTTGATTTGAGGCCTGTTGCCATTTACACCTATTTGCATGCTTATTTTTGTCCTTTATTTTACTTACATGATGTAGATATCAACAAATAGGGCATGATAATGCCATGAAACATCACATGAAGCTTAAAACAAAACTATCAGGAGGGGTTTTGGTTTTCCTTGGCATAAATCTCCTATTTGAGTGGGCGAAATAGCAATACCATTGCAAAGCAAGCCGCAAGTATTCAGAACGCCGACATTTTCTGCACCTCACCATAAAACAGCTCAGTTCTATTTCATCCCTACTCACGTAAAGCTGTTTAATACACTGATGCATGTGAGAAATGAGTGTGGGCCCTGATTTCCAGTCAATTAATCTGTCACTGTCTGAGGCACCCATGCTCCATATCTACATTGATATATTAAGTAGCCCCATGCCCCGCAGCTTGACTGTCTGTACTGTTTTGCTGTCAGAAAGGTCCTGTGCATGCCTGTTGCTTGGGCTAGGAAGCTTTTGCTTGCTTTGCTTCAGCAAAGACATTTTTGAGCATGGTCCAGGAGTCGGCATAATGTAAGGACCATGGGCAGTCTCTAAGGGGCCACCCTGTTTTGGAAACTAAGGAGGCTAATTAGCAAGGCTAATTACAGTTATGGACATGGACAGACTGTGCCAGTTGACCACGACGGCAGAGAATACACCTGGGACTTTGTGGTTACTGTAAGGGACACAGCCAGAGAGGAAGCAGCCCATGGACTTTAGTGAGTTAAGAGGTAACAGATGTGCTGGCTACCTTGTGGGCACATACAGAGGACAGAAGATTTGGGCAAATTTCTACCTATGCCTTTCTACCTACTCTTACCACACACCTGCAAAGCACCTGGGGAAAACCCAGCTTCAGCCCCACACCACAAGAGAAATGCTTACATTTCCCCATTCATTTCCTTCTTCCAGCCAGCGTCACTTAAGATTTTCCAAGTGTCATGCAGAGACATTTGGGCTGTTTCCAGCAGACCATTTCTCTGGCTGCTGGCTCAGGGAGATATGTAGGCTTCCCATGCTCCGCGGCCCCAGCAGCTATTCCCAGCCCTGTGCGGGAGCGGCATTCCTTTCTGCCCACTCCCTTCGCTGCGCTCAGCCCTGGACACGCCAGCAGCCCTGATGAGCAACTCCACTCTCCTCCTGGAGTTGCTCCCCAGGGTCTCCGCACATGTGTTCGGGGTGCCGTGAGACTCGGACCAGGTGGCTGAACGTCAATTACACAGGGTCAGCGAGGCTACAGCTTGAATGTAAAAATGCCTTTCCTCATCTGTTTGCAGCATGCCCGGGGATTGCACAGGCGGAGCAGTAGGAGCCAACGCTGTGCTGAGAGCGAGGCACACACGAGAGCGACGGGGAAAGCCTGCTAAGCTTTCCCAGTTTCCTGCCCCTACCTTAAGAAACAATTCTGCTCCTCACGGCTGCAAGGCGCAGCAAGCGTGGGCAGGACCTGAAGACGGAGACTCCCGCAGTACAGGCAGCGAATCGCCGGTTTGTACAGATGCTTTTTGTTCTTTTTTCTTTTTCTTTTTTTTTTTTTTTTGTCCCTGATGAAGAGCGGGTTTGTTTCCAAGCCTGTGTTTCTGCAGGAGGCCAGGGCGTGCAGCGAGGGGGTCAGGCTCCCGCCAGGCCAGGAGCTGCGGCCTCCCAAGGATGGGCAGGAGGGCAGCTGCGCTGCTCTGCCTGCCACGCCGGGCAGCGATGGCCGGTACACAAGCTCCAGGAGCCGTGTTGGACGTAAAGACTCGCGAACTTAAACCTGAGGCAGTTAGTTGTTTTCTAATGACACAAACAAAAAGAAGAAAAACAAAACAAAGCCAAGGAACCCATTTGCAGAACAGGACAAATGGAAGGGCTTGTGCTGTATCCAAAATATTTCACTTTGCCTGACATCCCTTTTTTGTATACAGCCTGATTATGCAGTCAGAAGGTAATTTTGACCAGCAAAGAACCTTTAAAAGCCTTGTGAAATATAAAGGCAAAGTACAGTTGGAATAAAGAATTTATTACTTGGCTCCATCAACCAATGGTGAGGGGAGGTGTGGGCACGATCTGCAGCTAAGACCTGCCAAAAATAAGCCAAGCCCTATTTATCTGAATGATCTTTACTTGCTGACTTCAGAAAGCTACTTCAAAATAAAGGTTGGGATCATTTATGAATAAATAGGACGTCTGAAATATCCCAGTACATCCTTGGTAACTGATCTGATCTAAATGTTCTTCTGATCTCGCATGTCTAAAATAAAAATAGAACGAATTGGTAAATTTATGTTGAAACTCCTTTTTTTTCCTTGACAAAAAGTCCTTTTTTGAGGAACGTCTGCTCTGTCAGGAGAA
Organism: Strix aluco; assembly: GCF_031877795.1. NCBI lineage: Eukaryota > Metazoa > Chordata > Aves > Strigiformes > Strigidae > Strix > Strix aluco. The sequence goes on from NC_133932.1 coordinate 72,712,203, forward strand.
AAAAACCCCAAATAATGCTGCCCTTCCAATTCATGCAGAAGGCTCTGGTCAATTTTGAAATCCTGTCCTGGCCCTCCTAAAACATGCTAATTTCCCTAAAATTTCCACCGAAATTCAAACTTGCACATCTGCTTTTCCAGCACACACATTTCCTGACCCCCACCCTCCCCACCGGCCGGCTGGGCTGCAGTGGGACCTGCAGCCACCTCCGCCGCCGGCAGCACCTTGAGCCCCGCTGCCCCATCCTGTCCTGTCCCATCCTGCCCCAGGGAGCCCCAGGGCCGGCCACCCGGGCACAGGGCCAGCTCCTGGTGCAGCTGTGCAGCCTGCCCTCACAGAGCGGTGTGAAATGAGCTGTGTGGGAAAAAGGCTGTGAGAAGTGGGGCTTCCCCCTCGGCCTGCCAGCAGCTTGGGGTCAGCCATGCCTGTGCCCGGCCATGGGTCCCCCTGACCTCCACCTGTGGGCTGATGTCCCAGCCTGGTCTTGGCCTGTCCCCATCCCCATGGCCCTTCCCAGACCTCCAAGGTCGTGTCTGACCCTGGTGAGCACCCGTGGACACGTTGGGTGCTGCAGGGATGTGCCAGGAGGGTCAGGGCCCTGCCCACCTCCCTATCCTCGAGCTCCCCATGCTGCCGCTGTGAAAACCACGTCCGCATCTCCCCTCGTTCCCAGGATGTAAAGACTGAAACATGTGTGTTCAGAAAATGCAGTAGCCTCCTGAAACACTGCTAACTGTTGAAGAGGCGGATCTGTGCTGCAAAAACATGATTGAGCTGAAGTATGTGCAATTACTCATGCAAATGCAAGTTTGCTTATTGACTTCTCCAGAAGAGCTCTTCCCTTGCTACACATTGTTTCTAGGGTCTGAAGACAAGGAGCTACCCTTGCATGGTCACGATTCACATCAGCACCTTCAGCTTCCAAATGAACAAAAAAGGGCACGTGAAAATCAACAATGTTGGTCCTTAGTCACTCAGAAATGTTTGCATGATAAAAATCACATACTTTCACTGTGATCTGAGTCAACTGCTGCTGTCAACCAGCTGCTGCCATTTTAAAGAAAATAACCATTGATAAACATCAGGAAATACTGCAAATTTCACGGTGCTTTTTGCTCCTTAGGAGCAAACAAGGTACTGCAGATAGCGCAAGCCATTAGTTTCCTAAGGGAGAAGAGGTTAGAGAAGATAAGCTGCCTTCTTTGGCAAGCAAAGATATCGCAACTGTAAGCTACTAAATTAATTTTGAACTCTCCCAAGATCTTGGATCGGTATAATACAATATGAAGAATGTTCCACTCCTTGACCAACTTTTGGCTTGGAAAAACAAAAGCAAAGAGCTAACAAAGAATAGTCTGGTCTCAGACAAGAAATTCATTACTGCAAAAAGAAAAAAAGATCCACTAATACAGACTATGCTCTGAACTACTGAATTAAAATATTTATAACAAATGTGTTTGCTTATTATACTATAACTGAATAAGCCACAATGCAGCTTTACATTTCGGGTAAGGCAAATCTGTTTGGACTTATAAATAATTTTTTGCACTAAATTTTAAAAATACATGGTAGGTTTAGTACCATAATGCATAAAGACTTCCTGTGGTGCAATTACTACAAAATAAATCCCAGATGTGCTACTTTAAAAGCTCAAGGAAAAGCGATGCTGAATTTTTGAAAGTGCTTCAGCTACTTTCACAGTAAGGTGACAAAAATAACAAGATCATTTTATTCCATTATAGTTTAACTTGTCAGGGTTCTTGTCTCTCAATATCAACATTTTAACCTCTGAGAAATATGGAAAGCTGACAGAACTGTCTCTTCTCTTACCAAATGCAGCATGGCTATATGATATGCCATTTAATAACTCTAAAACCCAGAAGTACTCTGAATATATTACTGCAGACATTCATTGAGCATGCTTCTGATCTACTCACAAGAAGAAAGTGAATAAAGAATCTATGTGTGGCTTTGCACTGAGAGATCAAAGAACACGGACATGCACGAGAACCTCCTCCTCCTCATCGCTGACTCCAGGGAGACACAATATATTGCTTTTGGTGTAACCTGTCTTTGGTCCTTGAATAAATAACTTGAATCAGTGTTAGGAAATGACTGTATACAAAGAATAGTTTCTCTAATTTAATCCACACAGACATAGCAGAAGTGGCTTTTAAAGAAATCATCCTAGGAACAATGATTAATTAATAAGAAATTAGGATGCGTATTGGTTTCATAGGCATGGCAGCAAAAAATAATTTCAAGGAAGAATGTAAGGAATAACAATGGAAAGAGACATTTAAGGAGACCCTCTTACTGCAGAGTAGAGCAGGCAGCATACAAGAAAGAAAGGAGCAGAAATAAAAAATTCAAAGCTATGGACCATAACTGCATTTGCATGTATGAAATACGTGCAGTGAGTGTGGTGGTCTGCCTGACATCATACGATGCTGACAGGTGAAATCCTGTCTCTGATAAAAGAAAAAACAAAAATCCCACTTGGGCAGCCATCCTGCTGCCCATCTACAGCATGATGCACACTGTGACCCTCATCATGGAAACACCACTGCCAGATCAAGGCATGGCTGCTGGTGTCGGTGAAAGCGAGGGGGTTTGCCTTATGTAGCTGCTGGGATGCCACCTCCTTCACTCAGGACTTTTCATAGTTCTGTAACAGAGCTGCCCCTTCTTCACAGTTCCATGACTGAACATAGAAAGAATCCTCTCTGAACTACCCAATAATAGTTTCGTGGTTCAAAGAAATTTTGAATCAAGTGATCATATATGCTGGGAGGCTCCCCAAAATGCCGTTTTTTTGCAAGGTATCATTATTCTGTCGATTTTCTTATGGAACACCACTCTTACTCAAAGATGAGCCAAGCTATACACTTATTTAAACAGCCATAAATAAACCATGTCTGCCAGTGTGGAAATGCCTCAAATAAAGTTGTTCTAAAATGGATCGTGATGTTTCTTTTTGGGGGATCTCCTAGGCAGAGCTATTTCTGAAGCACTGAACAGGTAGGGAGTCTGGTATTTCCAGGAAGAGATGCATTCACTTTCCATGCACTAATTAACATGGCAGAAGAAATCAATATGTCAGATTGACGACTCATTCCTAGATGACCTGGGCAGGATGCATGCACTATTACATTTTGCACCCTGTGATCCTAGTGCATACATTCACAGTGGACATGCCCAGCAGGATGGGCCAAGTGATTACTCCACCCTGTCTTCTTTCAGCCTGGAAATCCTGGCTTAACATAAAAAGTCCTCCTGTTTCAACCAGACAAAAGTTTCCATATGGAATAAAACAGGACACATCCGGGAAAACCTGGATGTAAGATAGCCACAGAGCATCGACACATTTTAACTTAGAGCAGTAACTTAGGCACCCATGTCAGCAATCTAATTTCACTATGAAGTCGATGATAGGAAGAAGTACATAGTACTGTTGGTTTTATCCTCTCTTTTAAAGGATTGTTGCTTCTGCCCTTTGATGACATTCCCCCTAATACATTCCCTTACAATGTCACAGAAGTCAAGTGAATTATATCTCATGAACTACTTTGACTCTGTTTTCTTTCTATATAAATCTATATATCTATAGATGTTCTCTTTTTTAAATGTCAGTTGTGATCTGTTACTTGCACTTATTTTTGCTAATGTTATCCTAACCTATTCTCTCTCCATGTTCTTTCTTTTATCTGACAGTCATTCCCTTTGCTGTCATTCCATTGCTCTCACCAAAATACAGCTTGGGGGAAAAAAAAAAGCAATTTTCATTAGGGACAGTCTAAAACACATACTGAGGGGGCACCAATAAAATAATCGAATGTTACAAAACTACTTAGGAAGAAGTGTGCTTTGGGAAAGACAAAAAAAAAAAACCAGGATTAGCAGAAGATACGTTCTCTCTGAAAAGAAAAAAAATCCAAGAATTGTATTTTGGATGCAATATATTTGAAGGGACAGAAAGAGGGAGAAGAAATCTGCAAACTTGGCTAAACTTTGGGTAATTAACACAATTTATTTATTTAAGCCACATCAATTCTTAAATCTACAATTTAGAGTAGTTCCAAAGTTATTTGAGGCTTTTAACATCACCAGCCAGTGTATGCCAAAGAGTGCTAAAGGTAACTGGGGCCTGATCCACTCCATTTGGCTGTCTCTCCCAATATTTCCATTCAGGGACTCCTCTTCCTTAGTTCTCTTCAAGCGTGCAACCAGCATCCCCTCCTCTTGCCAGAGACACGACTTCTTCCCCAGTCCTCAGATATCCTAAACATTCTTCTTCTTCCTCTCATTCCTTTCTCTGCTGAGAAACATCCGTCTCCCTAACATCTAGAAGCAGCCTGCCAGGCAAGACAGCCAGTCAAATGCTCTGAGTTCCCCTCTTTCTCTCTCCCTCCTTCCTGGCTTTCTCCTTAATCTCATTCTAGTTTCTTCTGATGCGCAATTTCACTCAATTCAACAGCACTTCAGCAGCTGTAACTCATTCACAGATATGTGGCTGTCAAACTCATCAGCTCTGCTTGTCTCATTACATGCAGATCCATGACTTTTAAGATCTGGTCCCCCAGACTTCAATAATTGATAGCAGTTTTTTTAATCCAAGCTAATAAAACACTTCATAACATTAGCACATTAATCTGTGTAACAAATAGTAGAAGATTCAATGTGTCAAGCAGGATTACAATATAAAGAATATGACTGCCAGCAGCCCACCTGCAATTACTCAGGTGCTGCTGCTTCCCACACACACCTTCTTGGTCACTTTGCAAGCACGCTCGACCAGAGCTGTCACTGCAAGGAGCAAGCCCACCCCTCCTCCCACCCCCAGCCGCCTGCTCCCAGTCCCATGCCAGCCCAAGTTTCTATGAATACAAGTGGTGATCTGATCCAGGCTAAAGTTAGCTCTCACCCCTCTTCTCTTTTGGGGTACCGATTAGTTTAAACAAGTCATTTTCCAGTTCAGTTCACCACACGACTACAGAAGGACCTGTGGTGGCCAAAGGAAGGGAGTGGCATACGGGTGGAAAATTGGATAAATATTTTGGTGGCAATGCAGCTCTAATTTTTCATGACCGAACTTCCTCATTCACATTCACTGGGGTGTTTCATCTCCTATGGAGCCACCCCTTTAGGAATGAATGGTTAAATCTGGGAAGTTAGTCCTCCAAGCAGGCCAATCTACTCTTCCAAGATACTCTGGGAAAACCAGCATGTGGAGATCCAAGCAGCCATGACCTGACTGCATCCACTACCTGAAGTAGCTGGAACACCTCTTTGGTGTACCGCTATGTTAATGCCTCAGCCTGCAGTCTACAAGCAAGAACACGAAGGAGAATGAATTAGACCATGCTACAGCTAAAGCTCAGGTATCACGCTACGCACTCTACAGCGCAACTTCATAAAAAGAAGAGTCATACCACAAACGCTGCCTTTTTATGTCAACTGATCCCAGTGATTCCATTACTGGGCCTAAAACACTTGCATTATCACCAGCCTGCTCTGGTTTCAATAGCGCGTGGTAATATTATCATCCATTTACCGCTGCTCAGCAGAAAGATGTTTCTATCAAAACATGGCAAAGAAAAGTAGCACGTGACACTTGAGGCCCTTGCTCATATCCCTTCCCATGGGGCTGTGGGTCCCCAGCCTGTCACCTCTTGCTCAGCCACAATGAGGGGAGACCAACCAGTCACGCAGACCAACGGCCAAGCTCTACGTGTCACCTGCAGCTTGAGGGCAAAATTATCGTGTGTTGCAACACCTGCTGCAAAAGCCCGAGTATTTCCCATTCCTTAATATGTTATGCCATCTCACGACAAAGATGTAACCACATCAGGATCTATAAGGAGTGCAAAGTCATAAAAAAGGGCTGAAAGTTGCAGACAGTAGGATTAAAATATAAGTAGGATAGCTTTCGAAAAAATGTAATCAAGGTCCCACTTGCACATGACCCACAGTTGGTGGCTGAGAAATGCAGCCACAAGCCAAGTCTCTGCAACCTTTCAGTCTACTATTCAGGCCTGATCCAAAGTCTACTCACATTAATGACAATCTTTCTATTAAATTCACCAAGCTTTGTAACAGGCAAATGTGGCACTCCCATATACGTTATCTCACTTCTTCCACATCCTTGTGACAATGACCCATGAGTTTAATAACTTCTGTTTATGTCAACACCTAGCATCCAACCACCTATATAGCACCAAACTTACCTATCCTTGGATTTAACAATCTAATTTAAACAACTTATTTATAAACATGCCTCTGATTTGTAAGAATAAGACATAGATAAGTCCTCAGATGAGGTCTGTACTTAACTGAAGATACTTTATTTGCAGGTTAACTTCTCCAAAGTACTCCCTGGTATAGCACTGCATTTTTGGTGCTTTTCTTACAAAAATGAAGAAGCTGGGGGGCTTGCTTCACTATTGCTTTAACAAATTACCCAATCTGAGCAAAAGTAACGGTGGAAGACTTCAAACAACATGACACCGAAGCCTTACAGTTCTCTGCTAAACATCATTTTGTTGAAGGCAGTAATCTGTAAGGCTTGCAGAGATGATTTGTTGGTTGTTTCTTTTAACGGAATGATACGATAAGCCATCTGGCAAAGGAAAATGCAGTTCCTCACTTTCTGGTACCAAGGAAACTGCTTTTTCCTCCTCTCTCTCCGCAGTAAAAGTCATAAGGCATTTTACTTACAGCATCCACTTTGACGGCTGACAGCACGACTTCCATGAGGATCAGCAGAAGCCCCAGATCCCTGCAGGGAAAGGCGAATAACCACGATATTGTTTTAGGCTAGCACAAACCAGGCACGTGATAGAACTCTGCAGTTAAAGGTGATCGTACGACTTTAAAAGAGTTATTTCCAAAAGCCTGCCGAGCGGAATTACTTACTGACAAATAAAACCACGCGCACTGGGAAGCGGCGAGATGTCCATTTTCGCTCCTTCCCTGCCCGGGGGCTCGGCTCGGGGCTTCCTCCCGCCGGACGGCCGCCCCTGCAAGGCAGAGCAGAGCCCGCACGTAACGCCGGTCCCGCCGGCGGAGGACCCCGCGCTCGGCGACGCCGCTGCCGGGGCAGGGAGCGGCCCCACCGGCGGGGCCGATCGGGGGGAGCGGGGGCGTGATCCGGGGGAGCGGAGAGCGGCGGCGTCCCGCCAGTGCGCGGCCACCCGCGGGGGCGCGGACCCCGACGGGCCGGGCAGAGCCAGCGCCCGCGCCCCCGGCCCCGGCCCCGGCCCTTGCCCCGGCCCCGGCCCTTGCCCCAGCCCCTTCCTCCGCCCAGCCCCGCGCCCGCTCCGCACCGTTGCCCGCCGCGCCGCGCCGCCCTGCCCTGCCCTCCCGGGCGGCAGCGGTGGTGTGGGGCGAGGAAGCGGCGCGCCTCCCCCCTCCGCCCGCCCCTCCGCGGCCGCCGCCGCCGGCCCGCCACCCACCCGCGGCGGGGAGGAGGAGGAGGAGGAGGAGGAGGAACTGCGGCCGGCGGGGAGCGGGCGCGGGCGAGGTTGCGCCCTCCCAGGGTCCCCGCCCGGGGGGAGGAGAGGGGGCTGCCGCCGCCCATCGGTTACGGCGCGGCGAGTCCCTCGCCCCCGAGGCATTGCAGGCGCCGCGGCCGCCACGGAGGGGAGAGGCGCGCATGTGGGGCCGGCCCCGCGGAGCCCCACACTGAGCCGCCGGCGCCCCGCCTCCCAGGGACCGCGGGCGCGGAGCGGTGCGCGGCAGCATGCGGCTCTGGCTGGGCTTCGGGCTGCTGCTGAGCGCCGAGCTCAGCGCCGTGTCCGCCGCGGTGAGTACGCGGAGTGGGGGGGGGGTGTGGAGCGCGGCTCCGCCGGCTGCGCGTCGCGGTGCCCACGCGGGACACTCTGCCGGGGAGGCGCGGGGACGGGACGGGGCAGGACGGGACGTACCCCCCATCCCTCCTGTCTGCCCCCGCCGGAATTGCGCGGGGCCTCCGCTCTCGGAAAGGTGGAGCGGCCAGGTGGGCTGGGCGGGGATGCGCGGTTGCCCCGCCGCTGCTGCGGGGCTGCGCCCGCTCGCCTGCCCTCCGCGGGCGCGGAGCGGGGCGGCCGGCACCGCGCGTGGGGCCCCGGCCCGGCCTCCCCACGGGCTGGCGGCGGGGGTCCGGGCTGGCGCCGTGGGACGGGCCCTGCCGCGCTCTCGCTCTCCCACGGCTCGGCAAGGAGCGCTGCGGGCGGGGGAGGGAATATAAGGCACGCACCCACCCGGGACATAAAAGTAGCAAGTTGTGTTTCCACGGTTTAAAAAAAAAAAAAAAAAAAAGGTGAGCTTTTGTAGGGGGAAAAAAAAATAGTGGCTGATTGCTTGGATTCAAAGTGCGGTGCTCGCCGCCTTTGACCCCCGCAGTGGGCACTAGGCTGGAGACCAGGAAGGGTCCTAATGTTAATGGTTAAAGTTGAGCTTTGGCACCTCTCCCGATGGAGCCAGATTCAGCCACAGACGTTTAAAATCGAAAGCATGCAAGTAGTCTGAAAGTTTTGCTCAGGGAGCTAATTTTATCACTGAGATATTAGCTATCCGCTGTCCTTAAGTTAAAGGACTCTCTTTCCTGGCGCTCCTGAAGTATTTGTGCAGTTCCTTCTGTACCTCTAAGTAAAGGGTAGTTGACATTATAATTTGGAATAGGTCATCTTTTCGTGTGTCCTTGGCTTCTTGCATGTGATTAGGTTGATGCTGTAGTAGTGACATTCAGGGGTGCAGAAAACTCTTCAGTAGCCTCAGGCAGATGGATTTCTGTCCTGCTTCCTGCTATAAATGTAAGATTGTGTATTAGCATTTTAATCAGTAAAGGAAGTATGGCAAAGGGTTATTTTAAACTTTTTCTGCAGTTTCAGATGAAATCAAGGTCTATAATGATTTATGATATCTTTGTTTGACCATGGGGATGGTATGTATGCCTTGAATCAGCTGAAGTAAGAAAAGCACTGAACTTCTGATGGCTTATCTGTTGCTCCTAGGCTGATAATATCACACTCACAGTGACTGCAGTAAATCACTTGGTGGTGTACTTCTTAGTCAATTCACCCATCACTTGGCATTAAGCTGATTAAACTGTATTCCTTTCAGGGTGTAATTAATATTAATTAATTAAAATCTTTTGAAGTAAGTGATTCACGTTTCAGTTCTGAATTTGGTATTCCTAGAGATATAAATATCTGTCTGTGAGATACGCTCCTGTCTTGCGCTGTAAAGTGAAGTCATTGGGCAAGCCATGACTGTCAGTCAAAGACAGAAAACTATGTAGGGAAGAGGTGCTTCTTAGAAGAAGATACCAATTTTAATATCAGTTGTACAATTTCAGGTCTTCTGTAGGCTCTGTTTTAGAAGTGCCCTGTATGTGCTGGATAAATTGTTTTACTGAAATCAACATTCCTTAAAATGTAATTTGGAGCTGTTAATTATATTATGAAGTTATCCCACTAATTAACCATTCTTTCTATGCTATGCTGGCTGCAGATTTACAGTTCCTCATCATCGCCACCAGGAAACACAAGTATGCTGTGGAAGTTGATCTGCTTGCAGTTTTGTTGCCTTAGATAAACTTTCAGCCGTACATGGGTGGCCTTTCAATCAATTCAATTCTGTTGGCATTGTCCCCAGCTCCACGCTGTTGCCTGTCACTAGCAACTACCCAGAAGGCGATGGAGACTGCTGTTGGCCTGCAGCGTACCAGGTGTGAGTGCTGGTTAAGGGACTTCTCTTTGGAGGTCCTTGAGCCGGGCCAAATGCCTCTGAGTGATTGTGGCTGGGTGCTGTGATCCACTGTGCACCTGGGCAGCAGCTCTTACTTCTGCTTTTGGAGAGCTGGCCGAGCTGGCCCAGAGCTCACATTGTCCTCAGACGAACGTGTTCCCACTGTTTACATTTAAAGAGAAGTTGTGTGAGCAGATGACTGCGTGGTAGGCAAGGCTGTATGCAGTACTGTCTGCGACAGGCTGAATGGAGCAACTGCTTTTCTCCTGTGAAAAAATGATGCTGGTTCTTGCCTTCCCTAAAATAGCTTATATTAGCTAGATTTTTTTAAAAAAAATTGTATTTGTGCAGCCAGTCTTGTCATGTTCTTAATTGCCCTGCAGCCTTCATCATAGAATCACTGAGGCTGGAGGGCACCTTGAAGATCATCTAGTCCAACCCCCTGCTCAGAGCAGGGCCAGCTACAGCAGGCTGCTCAAGGCTGTGTCTGGCCGGGTTGTGAATATCTGCAAGGATGGAGACTCCTCAACCCCACTGGGCAACCTGTGCTTGTGCTCTGTCACCGTCACAGTAAAAAATGTTTCTTTGTACGTGCATCGTGGCTATGCAGGGGTAACCAATTGAGACCTCAGACTGTGCCTGTGAATGCAAACGTAGCAGAAGCAGCTCGTGCTATGTTGGTGGTGGTGATTCTGCACTGTCACGGGGCTGACGTAACTGTGATTAAATACATACAAGGAGATTTGGAAGGACAGCTCTCACAGAGGCATTTGACGTAGCAAAGCCAGCCTTGAGCCAGCCACTGTCAGGATCATGTGCCTCTGTACAGAAAAGGGAGCTGTAATGTGGCACTATAAAATACATCCAGATGTGGCACTAGAAGCTCAGTGTTTTCTACATCGATCAATTATAATTAATTGTAATTAAAATATTTATAATAGCTAATTGGGCTTCTGTACTGTTCTGTGTTCTTCTCAGGAGATTAATTTTCAATTTATAAGGAGAACAGAGTGGAAGGCAGGCAGTAGATTAAGATGTTTCCAGGTCAGGCTCAGAGACTGCTCCCACGAGACAGTTACAGGAGAAGCTTGTTTTGATGTGTCTCTGCAGGGGCTCTCATTTCTGACACTCTTCAGGCTGCCATTTCCTTTGAAGAAAGTCCGTTTCCTAACATTAGTACTGCTTGATTGAGAGATGACAATGCCATGGAAATCCCGGTTTCGTGTTTTGGTACCTTGTCAATGCTGCTGCAGCGCTGGGCCCTGGGCTTTCTGCAACGGAGCAAGATCTTCTGGCTGCGCTTGAGCCCTGGGGCAAGTCACCTTCCACACAAGTGGGCTGGCTGCCATGTAATACTGGGGGAATGGAGGAGATGCCCCACCTGCCACCACTTGGTGGTGGGCTTGGCGGTCTCTCCGAGTTCCTGGCCCATCTCCCTTTCCACTTTTAGTGTTGGCAAAACAGGAGCCAGGCCAGAGCTGAGAGCAAGCTCTATCCAGCTACTGGGAGAAGGTGGGCCAAAACAGTGATAAAAGCATGCATAATTTTTTCCACAAGGGCAATGCTGATTCCACCAGTGCTGTTTCAGCCAAGCGTGTGGTGGCAGCTGGGGACGCACTGGTGGGAGGCCAGGAGGTTGCTGTCCCCGGGTAAGCTCTGTCTGGGGAGTGGTGCCCTGTCCGTGGCTGAGCAGAAGCAGCTCTGCTGTGTTGCCCACACACCTTGCTCACATCACTCTTCTTATTTTTAAATTGTATTTGGGGCTGCAGTCTGACACACGCAATTCCAGGCCAAAAGTGAAAAAATAAATTTCTTCCAACTAGTATGATTTTTCTGTTCCTTTTTTGTTAAAAACACGATCTATTGAGATGAAGAAGTACAAGGCAGATAAACCGAGAGCAGATAAAAGAAATCTTGGGCCTTTGGTGTGTGACTGAAGAGAAGTCATATGACTGAGTCTGAATGACTGACAGCACTTCACTTTAGGGTGCTTTTACTAGTGAAATAAGGCTGGGTTGGGCACCTGCCTTCTGCAGCCATTCGTGTCTAGGGCTGCTGTTGTCTTCAATGTTGATAGACCTATTCCCTAAGCCCATTTGACATCCTTGTCCCTGCATGTCCTCAAGGACTTGTCAATACCAAACCCTGACAGGTTTTCGTTCAGCATGGAGATATCATTGCTTCGATTCAGAAAATGTGGCCAGAAGGAGAGACCCAAATGACTTCCAATAAGTTAAGCACCTCTCAGGCTAGAAAGCTTCACAGGAAAATAGGAAATGGGATTCAGTTCCCCCGGCCAGACTCTGGTAGGGTGCAGGAGGGTCTGAAAAGTACAGCACCCCCCTTTCTTCCTGTTGGAGCAAGGTGGCTTGGCAGGAAGGGGTATGAGACCTGGAGCAGCCGAGGGTGCACTGCAGAGGGCCATGACAGCATGGGTAGGAAGGTGGCCTTCCAGCCCAAGATGAGGAGCTCTTGCTGGGGAAGCAACTGTCCTGGGTCCAGACCCAGCAGTGGAGAGTCATTTGGTCAGTATATATGCAGAACAAAGTGCATGGGCACTTCTGGGAACAAGGGGGTCGGCCCAGTGACTCCTTGCTCCCAGGAGAACGTCCTTGTCCGGGCTGTCCTTCTGGCTCGCTTCCCCTCTCCCTCTGGCCACCTTCTCTACAGGATCATGGCACAAGGTGCTGGAGTCAGGAGAGATGGGTAGGCTGTTTTGGGAACACATACCTGTTTGCTGCCAGCTGTGATGGAGAACGCAGTCTGGGAGCCTCCCTGAGCAGTCAGTCCTGACTCATCTTGGTGAACGTCATTCCTGGAGCCAGCTGTTGAGCGTCAGCACACACAAGCGCGTTCCTGGACCGTCATCCCAAGTAGCACAGTTTTCATTTCTGAGTGTGTATATCAAATGCCTGCAGGACTACTGCAGTGTTTCATTGCAGCCCGTCTGCTTGGCATATATAATCCTGGGATATAATTAGATTATGTAATGCCTGAGGTTATGCAGGATGTATATACTGTCAGTTGCCTTGTTCACCTAGAGAAATGCAGGATAACTGCTGCAGGCAGCTAAGACAATTGTTTAAAAATGTCAGAAACCATCTCTAGGGATAGGCTTATGAATATTGTTCTTTTTATAGAACTAGACTAAACAAAGGAAGATTCAACAACCTCAACATGAGAATAAATTGACTTACTTCATCAGTGTTTAAAAGCTACATAGTGCTCCCTTCCCAGAATTTCCGTTGACTTTCCCATCACAAAGGCCCTTAACACCTTGCAGGATTTGGTCAAAGGGAAGAATTTGGGCATGGGCTATGACCTGCTTGGAATGGCAACCTGTGCCTTTAGTGAGTAGCTGAAAGTCTGAAGTCCTGCTGCAGTTTAACGATGTTTGTGGGAAGATAAATTTTTGATCCTCTGGGTTGTGATGGCTGGAATTATTCTTGGTGATTTAATACATCAGAAAAGTATGTGGCATTAGCCCTCCAAGAGTCTTTATATAGCAGTATCTTGGACAATGTGGAAGTGAAATACAGAGCAAATTAAAACATTGTCAGTATGTCAATTACTATCATTGTGCCATTCTAATCTGAAGTGACTTGCAGTAAAGAAAAGGCATACATGTTCTTCATAAAGAATATAAGTAGAAAATATGAAAAAAAACCCACTGTGTTGCCACTCTGACAGATATAAACAGAAAAGGATGATCAAAGATTTAATAAAAAAAATTTGTGTCCATTTTAGCTTTAAGTTCCTATTTAGTATTGAGAACAATGTAAGTATATAACTAAGCAGGTTTCAGTAAATGTTTCAAAGACTAAAAAGATGACAGTTTAACCTTCCTTTATCTCTGAGATACTCTGTTAGAGAAGAAGGAGCTTGGATAAACTTTCTAAATTGAAAAAAAAAAAGAACAGTAGTGTATATTTAAAAGCACTTTAGCTTCCAGTCCCTTTTACTTCTGCTATACTCTGTTCTGCTCTGGATTCACTTATTACCACTTTGATTGATCCAATATCTCAAATATGCATTTGTTAGGAAACCTCTTACATTGTGCCTGCTTCCATCGCATTTCCAACACAGGCAAAAAATACTGTAAGCCTTAAGGTTGTATTAACTCTTCTTAGCTTAGGTGAATGTGTGGGGGTGGTAGGAAGTACTCCTTTTCTTCTCTAATTTGCCAAGTCATCAAGCATCTGAAGACTTGTACTTACGGGTTCCAGTGAGAGTTGTAGCCCTGCTTTCACACCCGTGCTGGGGTGTCTCAGCAGCATCGGCGCAGTTTTGGTGTGAGGTGCTGCAGCGTGGGAGCAGGTGACAGGTGCCGTGGGAGCCAGAGGCCCCGAGAACGCGTTTGGGTGGAGATGAGTCAGCCTTGCCTCACAGCCTGCAAAAACCCTCCTTTCTTTTTGGCCTGGATTGCCTAACAGTAACATGATGAAAAAGACTTGGCCAAAAATAAAATGAAGGAAGGCAGAGAAGAGTTGGAAAAAGATGGGGTTTCTTTTTTTATTATTTATTTTTTCTTACATATCAATAGGATGCTGTCCTCACTCATGTTCTGAACTAAATGGTGTAAGATTTTCCAACATTGTGCCAACCAATTAATAGAAAGTGTAACTGTGTTTTTAACAAAGTTATTCAGCTACTTTTATGAAATTTTATGTAGGTTGGGGGTTTTTTTTGGGTGGATCCAAGAGAAGAACTACTAAACATCCTCTGTTCCCCTCCTTTCCTCTGCCTTTTCTCTCTGTGTGCTCTCCTGCTGCCTTCACCTTTACTGTTGCTGGCAAACAGCCTCTTGCAGGGTCTGAGGAAGGGTGTGCATCTTCAACAGAACAATGTAATGGACAAAACACAAAGTGCTGTCAAGTGTGCGGAGTAAACAAATTGCAAAGTAATAATTAATTTTCTTTCATCTTTTTGTGGCTTTCATCCGCTAGTAGCAGTGACAGAGACAGCATTTTGAGATGAAGGTTTTCAAGATGGCTGAGAGGGAACTGGCGGAAGAAAATACCAAAGTTATAAAATAAATACAAGAATTAGTTTAATACACAAGGATTAGTAGGAAGAACAGAATATTTGAATGAAAAAACCAGTGAGTTAGGTCTTCTGCATTCAGAAGAGATGTAGCCTTTTATAGATTAGGCATGGGACAAACTATCCATTATCCTGTCTGTAGATAACAATGTATACCTTAAAGAAGATTTCAGATGCTACAGCTGGGAAGCAGAAATGAGTTTTTAGGTGAAGTTTGTCACCCCAGAGAACCCTGTCTACCTGTTAAAGTGGGAGCTGAAGAGATGTGCTGAAGAGCTTGAGCTTGCAGACTCTGTGCTTCATCTCTGAATTAAGATGAAACCCACAAATCTATTCTAGATGTTGAACTTTTTTAAAAGCTACCAGAAGTCTGATGATGTTCCTTAGCATTTACTAGACGAAAATGACTTGAGGCAACTAACATGGCATCTCCTCTGCCACAGTCTCCAGCCTTTTCTCTGCCCATGTTTGTCTCAGATGCTGTGGGATTTGTAATCCCTCTGGATACGTGGGAGGTCTGTGGTTTCACCAAGATGCTCAACCTTCCAGAATTCTAGCCAAGGTGCCCTCTCGTATGTCTTCTGTACATGAAGATGTGGTCTTAACACTGGCGCATGAACCTGGTAGAGCATTTCTAAATGGTTTAGTGGATGAAAGTGTTCTAATTCTTCAATACAGTTGATGCCATTGTTATGTGAAGGTTACTTATGTAGATATTCATGTTGGAAATTCACAGTGAAGTATGTAATCTTTCATGCAAATAATCACTAACTTAGTGGGAAATGTATTGTTTTATTAGCTGGTTCTATTTTAATAGATAATTTATGGGGTCCTAGGTTTAGTATACAGATATCAGAATGAGAAAGGCTTTTTCATTTTTTTTTTGTCCTGACAAATGTTTCAGTTGTAGCTAAGGGATAAAACAAATTAGCCCATTTTCACTGGATAGCTATGTGCTGACTGGATATTGTAAGTCTTTTGGTCTTATTAGTCCAGTTGTTTATCTAGTGGAAGAAAACTTGTTTTCTAGTCTACTGAAGATTTCTGTTGAAATATTTGATAATCTGAAAGCATTGAAACAAATCCTAAGATTGTAATGAAACCCAAATAAGGCTGAAAAATTACACTGGTATGGACTTACGGGGCTGTAAAGAATTAGAACAAAAGTTTGAAGAAAAATTAGTACATTAATGGTTTGTATTCATAGTGCACATATTAAGGGAAAAATCAGCTAAGTGAGGGTAGACTCAAACATTCCAGGAATTTTTGTATTGTGCTTGAAGCTCTGTCCCTTTTATGGCAATGGTAAGTCAGTTATCTGCTAGCAGAATGAAAAAGGATAAATTCTGGCTGCCATAAAGCCAAGATGCATGTGCAAGCAGTATTCAGGGCCAAAACTCAGAAGATTTTTTAGTTGAAAATACACGTGTGTGTTTGAGTTTGCAAGAACAGGCAAGGAAGACTAAAACTACGTAAAAGCTTGTAATATTACAGCTTTACTTGAGAAAATGATGAGATTTTTTACTGAAACTATCATATTTTTTTTAGCTGAAGTCTTTTGACTGGGGATCTATCTTTGTTAAGAACAGCTGCATTTTTGGAATCAACATGGAAATATTTAGAGAAAGCCAGGGAATAGCAAGAGGTATAAATGAAAGTGAGAAGAAAGTAAAAAGCTTAAAATTATCCTAGGAAGTCTATGCTTTTATCCCTTTTTCTTTTTTTTATTTAATTTTAAATGGAACAGTGATTTTGAGGAGTCAGGGCTGCATGACTGATCCCAAGGGGCTGGAGTAGAAACAGGGCAAGAAACATCCCAGAAGCCAGGGATTAGAAGAGATTGTCAAAAACTGGTATTACAAAAAGAAAAAGTCAGGAAAGAGGGAAAGGACTAAGTGCTAGAGCCCTGCACTTAGTTTTGATTATAGCTGGAGGACGACTGTGGGAGCTGACTTTGGCTCTTGGCCCCTGCCACCAGTTGTTGGGACCCCCCAGCTGGCAGTCCCAGGCTGGAAGAAGTTGTTCTTCTGCTGATTACTGGTAAATCCCAGCTGGGGGAAGACTCAGACATGGGTTCTGGTGATGTTAATTCTTATGTAATGTAATATTACTGTCTGTGACTTTCTATTGCTATTTTAAAACTTACTTCCCATTATGGACCTTGGTGATATAGCAAATGTTGTACCAGTGCCTAAAGTCTTTGGGTTAAATAATGTCTCGGCTCATGCCCTTGAGAATGCCAAAATAATAGTTCAAATCATGCAGAAAAACAAATCCATCTTGCTGGGGACATGCCTTTGAAAATGTGCTCTGATTCACACTGCTCAGACAAACAGTGGATGCTGATTTTTGATGCATTTTCCAGGAATGGTGTGCTTGGTTGGGACAGAGCTTGTGATCTTGAATAGTCTGGGTGTGTCATGAGCATATAAGAGCTTTCAGTGGTAACCCCTGAGACATACAGGCAGGCAAATGCCACCCTCGCAGTGATTCTAGCTCAGTGCCCTCTGTCCTGTTGGGTGCAGAGTTATTTCCTCGAAGTTGCTAATGATTTCTGCTTCCCTTTAATTCATTTTTAGAGCAGTTGAAGGTGCTAAGGATGTGGAAGGATTTTTCCTAGAGCATCAAGGAGACCAAAGAAGATCATGGTGACAGGGCAAAGCCAGAAAACTTCATAGCTCAAAAATGAGGAGGATTGTTTTGTGAGGATGCTTCTGTGTGCCGTAATTATAAGGATCATGTTTTCTTCTTAGTGTCTTCAAATAAAATCCTCAAATGAACAAGCTTAGCAAGCTTATACCCATTTGTGTCACCACAGCCTTTCCAAAGGTCACATACGCACCTACTGAAAGGTGTTCTAAACACCTTTCTTGCATTCAGAAATGCTTTCTCACCAGTACCACAGGAGCTGCTGGTGCTGGAATGGACTTGGCAATGTGAGAGCAAGAGGAGAGGTCTGTGCAATCCTGTAGATAGATACACTATTCCTGGATGCTGCTAGGCCTGCAGAAAGTACAACTGGACAAAACACATGTAGGATATTACCAAGACTAACTGAACCTATGTTAAGGCCTGAACTGGCATCTACATGGTCCCTGTGCAGCTTGAAATGAAAGCCAGCATATTATGATCTTGGTCCAGAGTTTGCAAATTACCAATTCTGTGCACAATTTTATTCGCTCACACAATATGAGACACATCTGTTTATTGACAGACATCTAAGTCTTGACTCCATTTCAGCAGAAGACATTTTATATTTGTTTAATGTCAATATATAAATATAATTTATTTTAATAAACGGTCTCCTGTTGGTTAAAATTAGATGGAATCATTTTAGCTTATAAAAGAGAACAGCATGCAGAACTTAATGCAGTGCCAAAACAGGCCATGTACTGAGTATCGATCTTCTGTTGAGCTCAGGCTTATTTTAGCTGGACCATTACCCTGTACCATAGGGCCCATAAGCAATTCTTTGTTTTTGTAAATCCCCATTCGTTATCATAGATTGAAGTCTGAACATTTCATGAAAAAAACATTAAAAGTTCTGCATTTCCCTCCCCATGCTCTCTCAGATGCATGCCATCATTGCAAGGGTAATGGGCAATTACACGGGATGAGTTTGCACATGGCGCAGTGTGTATTTATATTGTCCAAGAGAAATGTATGAAATTGATTGATATGGGAAGGTGCATATGTGATTATGTCATGTCTTGTGTTGTTTTCAATAACACCCCTACATTTCTGTTAAATGTGGTTCGGCTGTCTAGAAAATTATTTCACAGTTCTAAATCCAAAGATATATAAATCATACCAAATCAGTCACGAAGATGGAGAATGGGTTCTCTGCAAAGCTGCACATATTATTGGATGAAGTATTGCTGAAGAGAATTGAATGTTGTGATGTACTTAAAACATGAGCCTCTTATATGAGCTTTTCCGTACCTGAAGACAACTAATGCATTTCTGGAATGTTAGGTAAAATGTAAAGCTTGGATACAACACCACTAGTTAAAACAGAATTTATAATATTGCATGTAAAGTGATCTGTTTCTCGTCACTATTGTTTGCTGGGTTAGAAAGTGTAAAGTGTAGAATTCCTGTGCTTAGATTTATAGTATTAGATGGAAGCTGCCAAGAAAGCATTTTTAAAATCTGAATCACACCATGCTAAAGGCAAAATTATGATGTACCTTCATAATTAACAAATCTCATAGTTGTTGCTGGTGGTGGGCGGCGATCTGTGTGTTTCCCTCGGTACCAATTATTAATCTGATAGCCCAATACCAAGTGAGATAATTCACAGGAATTAGTCATCTGACTGAATTTTGGTGCTGATGCTTCAATATCTGACTGGCTGCAGGAATTATTTAGTGACCCATTAAGTGTGAAACTGGGTCTGTCATGGAGAAGCCTGATCTTACACAGGTGTCCGCTTCTTTAGCCTGATTATTTGCCTGCCTCTGGGGGGCGGAAAAGGGATGGGACTGTAAAAGAATCAAGGCACTTTGCATGTTGTGGTGAAATACTGAGGTATCGTCTGGGTGGAGAAATAATTTCTAAGTATATTGGCTGGGTAGGACCAATGGCTGCACTTGCTTGTCCCCCCATGCCTTCCCATGTGTGCTGTGCTCCCTGTGGGATAGATTTTTAGGTGTATCTACAGGATCGCACAGACCTCCTCTTGCTCTCACATTGCCAAGTCCATTCCAGATAGGATATTTCAGCCTTCTCCTTACACCCTCTTTACTGCGGCGTATGAAAATGGCATACCAGCTTTTTCTTCCCTGGCTACTGCCACACTTCCCTATGCTACACATAAAGCCTTGCAGGTGAATCAGCACCATTTGCCTTTTGCTGGCTGCCAGCACCTGCCTTTGAAGCAGGAGCATGGCTGAGGCTTGGGCTGGCCAGCAGCCGGGACCAGCAGCAGCACCCGCTGCCCTTCATCTCATGGGAGAGGCAGAGGAGTGCAGATCAGCTGTCGGTCTGCACATCCCAAGTCAGACACTTGGCAGTCGCAACTGCTTCCCGTAAGCCTGAGGATGACTGGCAGGGATCCTGTATCCTTGGCCTGTCCTGCCGGACCTGGAGAAGTTTGATCTCCAGTAGAGCCCAAAGCAGTAGCGCTGCTCCGTCCCTGCCTGCTGTCGCCTTTGAAGCCAGACTCTCTGGCTGACTGCAGTAGGGAGCAAGAGCAATGCCTGTTGCACCCCCTTCAAAACCTACAGGCAATCAGAAAGGGAAGGGAACAAGCTGTAAAAAGGCCAGAAAATGTCAGGAAGATCTATTTGTCTTTTCTTACTCTTAGGGTGTTTCAGCAATTTGTTTATGACATGAGAAATTACTTCTGTCACTGAAGAATTATTACGTGCAGAGAAGTAGGGTTGCGGTCTCGGACAGTAGACTAAAAATGAGTTTCATCAGCTTGGTTGTCTGAAGGTTATTTGATATTAACAGATTTACAGAGAGAAAAAAAGAGGTGGGTCAGATGTCTTGTGCCTGTTTTCCTCCCATTCAACCAACACTACCCTGTTCCCTGGACTGAAAGTCCAATGTCATGTCTGTAACCACTTTATTTTCTTCATATATGTTTGTTTCGATGTTGGGACTTGATGACAGGCTGATAGCTTCCTAAAAACTTAGTCAATTAAAATGTTACAGAACACATGAAAATATATGCTATTATCTAATGTCAGGAAGCCAATAAAAGCTTCTGGATGTGTTGACAAATGAGAAACTACATAGATGTAGCGATCAAGGTAAGTTAGCAAGGGAAAAATACCTCCTGAGGCTTTAGGCTGAGTCATCAAAGAGATTTTTTTTTTTAAATAATAAAGACGTTAACAGAAAGAAATCTTCCAAAATGTTATCAATAGAGTACAAGGCAGCTTTTTCTGTAGGGTTGGGTTTA
The DNA here is from genome assembly GCF_031877795.1 of Strix aluco. Taxonomy (NCBI): domain Eukaryota; kingdom Metazoa; phylum Chordata; class Aves; order Strigiformes; family Strigidae; genus Strix; species Strix aluco. Next base: position 72,732,886 of record NC_133932.1, read on the forward strand.
ATACTTCCCACTGTTAAGTGAACACCTCACACTAGCTTCAAAGACTGTGGATGTATTTCTTGGTATCTGTTTTTCTCCTCATTGTAACATTAAGCGCAAAGGAGACAGACTACTGGGTAGGATCTTCTGGTAGTCTGGTAGTTGGAGGGAAGAGGGACTAAGAATGGGAGGTTGACTGAAACCCATAAAGTTTTGTGGCTGTGCCCAGCTGATGTATTGTTTCTTTTTTAAGGACTACTGACAGTTGGTACAGAAGCCCTGTGAAATGCAGAAATACACGTGTTTTGGGGAAAAAGCAGCCAAAAATGTTTAGGAATAAAAGGTGACTTTGGTTTTTTTTTTTTTTTTTCCATTTTGTTTCTTTTTCCAGGCCTTATCAAGAACTATTGGAAAGGCAAATTTCAGAGAAAAATTCTAAAGAAATATATATTATGTATTTTTGTCCCAGAATAGGCAGTAAAATAATTGCTAGGGTAATGATATAAATATTACTGCTGTACTTTTATTTATCAGAATTCCTCCTAAAATTATAAATAGTTTGAATAAACAACTTCATTTTGGAACCAGTAGTAGCAGCCAAACACAATTCCTGTGCACTGCAGTCCGTACTATTCTCAGTTCTGTGCAAAGTACACTCATATGTCTATACACTGGCATATTATCTTTCTTGACAAAGTTTTTTTCACCGGAAGCATCTCCTTTATTTTTATTCCAGTGAAGTACCTGTGCACATACTTGTTTCTGAAGTCTTCATCTTTGTTTACAAGTTAATGATATTGACACTGTATCTCTTTCAGCATTTTCTTTTTCTCTACATATGCCATTGGTGCCTACTCAAAGTGTCTGTTAATAGAACCCCCTCATTATTACATGTAATATTGAAAAGCATTTTATAATTCATTTCATGCCAACGTATCTAGCATGGCTCACTCCTTTTAAGACTGAGAGATGCATTATGCATAATGTAAATAAAACCTCATTTTGGTAAGCAAGTATCTATTACAGATATTTTTATTTCCTCCCCTTCCTCTCTTTCATTTTTCTTCAAGAAAAGTGTGATTAAATCCCACCCCCTCCCAAACGCCTTTAAAACCTGTGGGAACTTCTTACCTCTAAGTCAGGACCATGGGTCCAGATGGATAATCAAGGAAGAGTGACAGGTTCCAATGAATTTCTTTTCCCTTGCCAGTAAAGTTGGCATAGCTTAGGTTCTGACTCTGTGGTAAAAATAAAGGGTTTTTTTTCTCTTCTTTCAGATTAAATTATGGACTTCCACACGGTGCAGTCTAGGGTTTTATTTTTCCAGTTTGCTTTCTTCTGTGGAGTGTTCGTCAAACCTTTTTAGATATGAAGCTATGGACATTAGGTCCTGTCCAAAGGGAGATTGTCTGTTTCAGAAACAAATCTATAATATTGCCTCTGGACATACACTGCCATGCCACAAACCCCTTGAGGGCTATCACATTTCATCTGAAGAATCCAATGCAGTTGTTCCATCTCCAGTGGTTCCCCTCCCATTGCACATCCACCTGTTCCCTCAGCTACAAACAGAATTGCAAACCGGTTTCAGGTACTGCAGCTGAAGTGATGGATCCTGCATATTTATAAGGAGCTTTTCCCAGCTGGGCACTAGAGTAGCTACTGCAGGTGTGCTGCAGCACTGGGGAGTCCCAGACAAGGCCCTTGCAGTTGCAGAAGCTGTGGGAATTGAAGGGCTCACACAGGCTTTCTTGGTACCTTTCTTTCCCTTTCTCCTTTTTCCCGTGGTGTGTACAAGGAAGTGCTCTCCCTGAGCAGCTCCGGCTGACTGCTTAGATACCCTGTTCAAGCAAGTAGCGTGGCTCTCTAGCTCCATAAAGCTAATCAACTGCTTATCTGGTTGCTGTCCTCATATAAGGTCAGTTTGCTGCTGATCTGGTGGACTGAGGCAGATGTTGCAGGCAACATCCAGACCAGCTGCAGGTGAACGTGGCTGGCTGCACGTGTGGGAGCGGAAAGCTCTTCCCTATTTTGCCACAAGCTGCTCTGGCAGCCCTAGGAAGTATTTTCAGCTTCCCTATATCTCTCTTTCCCAAAGGTGAAGTAAGGATAACAGAAGTGACTGATCTTCAAAGTAGGATACATGTCAGTTGTGTGATACTCTGTGATAGGGATTATACAAAGCCTTAAAGTGTATAATAAAAACTCATTTGACTGAGTTTGAAGATTAATTTTTCAGTATCACCAGCTTCAGGAATAAAAGGAGTGCACATATCCCAAAAGTTGGTGGCACACTCACACCCATCACTTAACATGTAACTCTGCTGTGTTGTCGAGCTTTTTCCTGTACTGGCTCTTGGTGTTCTCATTTTCAGGTGTTCCTAGAGTAACCACAGAGACAAAACCTTTAAATAAAGAGGGTAAATATCAGAATGAGAAAAAAAATGGATGTTCAAGGGGAATTTTGTCAGAGGGTTCAGGATAGTTCACCAGATTAGCTGGGGATTTCCACCTGAAGCTTTTATTTTGTCTACTTCTTTGTGACCCTCTTGGAGAACAAAATTGTTTCTAACTTTACAGTATATTTAAAACCATATCTTCTAAATTGTTTCTGCTTAGGACCCTGGAACAGAAAAATCTTTTTATTCCTACAAGAAAAGGCAAAAATATTCACAGAATTATTTAGATGCTTAAAGGTAATGGATTTGAATTTTGATATTCAAGATAGAGGAGGAAAATAAAAGTAATCAGAATAGCTTTAAACCCACATACCTGATGATGCCTGCCAGTTTTTCTGAGGAAAAAACAGCCAGGATCTCCATATTAAATTTATTTTAGTGATTTAAAAAAGTCTTTTGGAAATGGAAATTTTAACTTCAAAGTTTTTTTCAGTTTCTTTAACATGAAATTCCTTTCCAGTGAAAGAAGGGGAAATGAAGTAAATGAATAAAGGAAAGGCTTGCCAACAAATGATAAGCTTTGGATTGTTATAAATAGCTATTAAAAGTTCAGTGTCATAATATGAGTGTGTTACCTGCTCTCCTCTTTTCCCACTGCTAATTGAAAATAGGAGGGGAGTGATTTAATTCTTTACGATTAATTTTACAGTGTTGAACAAGATAGGGGATCCAGGCTGTTCTCAGCTGGATAGCAAACAGTAGAGCTATTCTTTTGGTCCGAAAACCCTGACCTCGTAGGGAAAAGTGATCCAACTGCTTCCAAAATAGGCACATCTGTATACTGTAGTACATTGTCTCTCAGGGATACTTGATTTATGATCCACCAGTTGAAGTACGGGTGAAATAAATGTAGAGTTCCAGCATAAAAGGCATGAAACTATACCTCATCTCAAAAATTTTAGGCATCCCTGTGTATTTTTTGTTTAGAAAAGCTATGTCAACCTATTTTAGGAAGTACAGCAGACAGCTTCTGTTCTTCATTTTCCTTACTACTTGTAGTTTCTGCTGGGAACGTAAATACTTGTCTTAAATATACTTACAAAGACTAAATCACTCTATTGCATCATGTGAATTTTTCGGCATTCAGGTGCTGAAATACAGAAATGGAGACGGGAATACAAAGCAAGCATCCAATCAGCTTGCTTTACTCTCTTTTTCCCTTGAAAGTGCAATGTGTTTGAGATATTGGCAAGAAACACTGAAATTTAAACATGGCTATAAAGTGAGGGGTGGATGTGATTTTACTTTTGTAACCACTGTTTTTTGCTTGTAGACAATTTTCTTTGTTGAGAAAATAAGAGAGCTCCCAGCTGCTGTCAGCTCCTCACCCCCGTAATATCAGGTAGCAGTGAAGTAGGTATTGCAGAACCCATTGGTGGGGAAATAGATCTGCTGCTTTTCCTAAAAGAGAAATAAAAAGAAGCAGCCTTCTGAGCAAACTTTAATTCAGCTGTCATAGTAGGATTAGAACAGATTGACCACACTGGCAAGGTATTGGGAGTCAAGATATTTGTGTGATTAATTTAACAGGGTTGAACAGGATAGGGAAGCAGGCTGGGCTGACTTGCTGGCTGATGCTAAAGTGGCTGCATCCTGCAGGGCTGCCAAAAGAGGCATTTCCACTCCTTTTCCTCATGTATGTTAGCGTCAGTGTTCGTTTTGCTGTGAGCTGGAGGCCGTTTCAGCCCGGCTGGTTCCCAGCGTTGGCTCCTGGTACAGCTGGCTGTGTGATGGTCGGCGTTAGCACAGGAGAGGGAGCGGGAGCGGGGCCAGACCGCAGCTGTTAACAGCAGCAGGGATTTGGGCTGTGCTGCAGGAACTGTGTTAACCACAGCTTCAAGGTGTGGTTTCGCATCAGAGCTGGACTGACCCAGAGGAGGGGTAGAGGATGAGTGGGGCTGACCTTTTTGTCGCAGCCAGCTAGTAGCTGGCTTCCCCAAACTGCAGCCTTGCTCGCTCTGTTGTCTGTTTGCATTTGGAGTGACGGTGGCCATTAAATGTGTTTGCGAGATGTATAGCCAAATACACTTCCCTCTTACTGCTGTCCATATACTGACATAACACTAATATATCTTTGTACAAAGAAAACGCTTAAAGAAGATTCTGTTTTCATAGTCAAGCTCTGTGCAAGCTAAATATGGGCCCCTTTCGCATCATACTAGCCTTTAATTGCTTGATGGATTTTACAGGATCCCACCTCATTCAATACACAGAACAGGCTGTGCTCATGGAGTGAGGGAGGATGCAGGGGTTTTTGGCCTTTTCACTTTTTGGACTCGTTTCTTATTTAAGATCTTGTAATGAAGTTGTGCTTTGAAGGCAGAATAACTGCCTTCAGCTTCTTGTGAGTTTCTGATGGCTTTTATCACAATAATACCTGCATGCTTCACAAAAGCATGCACTTTTAGAAGCTTACCTCCCAGATGGCAGGAGGCAGCGTATTGCTGCAGTCAGCTTTTTCACCCCATTCTGTCTGTGAGAACCAGAGTGGTGCCTGAACCCTTCCTACAGAGTTCATAGTTATGTGCTGACAGTTTGGGAGAGGAAGCATAGAGAAGGTAATGTCAAAAGTACCTCCTAATTAGCATTTCTTAGTTTGCTTTTAACACAGTAACTTCCTGAAGCCAGGTCTTTGAGGTCTTTGGTCTGAGAAGAGATCCAACACCAAACACATAGAAAATGGAGAATGTATAATTAGTGACTGCCTGTGAAAAGTGTGGAAATTATTTGTGCAGTGTCTTCAGGAGATTTTATGGTAGAGACAAGGACTGGTTCCTGTTCTCCAGGGCACCACTCAACAACCTTAACCAGGAAATGATTTTGCAGTTGTCTGCTTCAGACCTCTGTGCATCTTCTAGTACCTGCAGCAACCAAGCAGCAATCATGCAGGCAGCCTGCCTTATGATAGCAGACCCTAATGCTGAGATTTCGTATTCCCTTTAAATTGACCTGGGTGGGGCTGGTGCTGTCAGGGATGGCTGTGCTCTCTCACAGCTCATGCCTATTTTCAGAAAAGAAAAGCTTTTACCCTTTCTGGGCAGCAAAGCTGCAAGGAAGAGATGGTGGTGCCAGCTTGGCTAGGCCAGGCTGGTGTGGAGGAGTCAGGTTGCTTCAGAGCAATAGTAATTCAATGAGTTCAGCCTGTTCAAGGAAAGCAAGAGAGCCATGCAGAAAGAAAGGAACCCTCTGCTCACGCAGGGCATATACAGGGCTCTCAGAGAGAACCTTAATTTTTCATTTCCTAACTTGCCTTGGCATGGAAGAAGGTTGTAAATCTAAACCCTTCAAAAATAATTGAAAGAACAAAGTGAATCGAACATTTTGACTCTTTCGAGAAAGGAAGGTTGTGAAGTGTAGCTCTGCCACAGAGATTGTAATGAGAGGTACCAGTTCCCCGCTGATCTGTTACCCATCACTTTCTCAGGGCAGGAGGAAGGTGTGGTATTTGAAATTCTTTCTCAGAGGCTTCATAGTTACTTACTGAAAGCAGTGGTGAAATGGAAATTCATTTTTCCATGTCTCATCCAGACTATGGTTTTGCTCCAGTAAAGAGCACTCTTCATTTTCTTCTCAGTTTCTCAGCGCAGTGTCTTTCCCCTGACTGTATCGGTTATTTTCCTTTTACATTATCTACTTATCTTACCTGTCGTCCTTCTTCTCCTCGCTCCTTTGCCCTGATAGTCCAGTTCCACTGTGTTTGATTATCATTTTAGCCTTACCCTTCTCTCTTCACATGGAGCCAGCTGATAGTCAGGGCTACTAGCTTTGCCTGTAATAAGCAAGAAAAGTGTATGCAGCAAACCACAGGTTTTGATGTTAGCATTGTATGTACTTGAGTATTTTGTCTTTTAACTGCTGATGAGCAGGCAGTTCCCAGTTTACAAGCTGCTTAATCTGTTTGATGTATCCATTACAACATCAGTGCTTAGTCTGTGCTCCTCTTTTGGTGTTCCTGTCTTTCTGTTGAACTATTGCCAGGTATAACTCCTATGTCTGCAAACATGGAAGAGTTGATGGAACAATTGTCTTTCTTTTTCCCTGGAAATTGTTCAGTGGGTTTTTGTTTTGGCGGGGCTCTGTGTTGTGTTTATCACTGTCCCCTCCAGTGCTTAAAATCACTGTGGGAAAATAGAAAGGTCAGATGTTGCAGGACTTCCTTGCGAACCTGCTTTCCATCTCACAAGTATGAAGCTTTTAAAACTAGCTAGAAGCTTCGTTGAAGCAACTGGAGAATGATAAAATCTATGAATTCAGCTGAAGCAATGGTAAGACTGCAACACAGTTATTTTTAGCCTTTATGTAGACAGATGCACGTTTTTGCAACCTGTTTTGAATTATCTGTGGTAATAGAAAATTGTATATTACTATTAAATGTGTAGAACTTGAAGTTCTCCTAAGCACATGCCTCCTTAGAGCGTATCTTTCAGAAGATCAGTATTGGCACTGTGACAAGGCATGTCCTACACATGATGCCTTCTGTGCACTGTTGGTAGCAGGTAGCCCCATCTGTCTACTGATGGCAGTGAGCACATCAAAACTAATTGTAAAGCTGGTGTATGTTATAGATGTATTAAACACACAGAGTGTATTGTGAGATTTTTCTAATTATCTGTTTAAAGTAGTAATTAGTTTTTAAAAAAAAGTCTTCGTTGTCCAAAAAAATCATTATATGCCTTTCCTGAATAAAGTAATTTGACACTGTGAAGCTGTGAAGCAGTGTAATGTAATTTATATAGCCCTTAGGACAAAAAGAAATATGTAGTTTTCAATCTACTAACAGGCTGAGCGGAAGTACAGTAGAAGGCGAAAATTAGGAGGGTTGAGTATGATATTATAACAGGTGTTTTATAGCTTGCACATGCAATAATTTCAAAGCTTATAAAGACTACAAAGTTCCCCACAGTTTCGATGAGCTTTAGTTTAGGTCTTGAACATTGGACTTAGGCCTGTGCTAAGACTAAGAAATGAAGAAGGAAACCAGAAGAAACCTGACAGCCAAAAGTTCATGCTGCATCGGAGTTCTGATTTTTCTAAATGGGATCAGTAAATATTGATGAATAATTGTAGCTAGGTATCATGGCATAAACATACAGTTTAGTAAGCATGACTGAAAAGTTTGAGGAATGATGGGGGTGGCTGCTTTGGCTACTGTTGGTGTTTGAATAAGAATTGTTTTCTTTTAATTCAAAGTGAACAAATATTAGAGTTACATCACATGTCTTTTAAACATTTATGGGTGTCATGACTTTCAGAATGCATAAAACTGCAAGGAAAAAAGTATGCTTTTTGAACAGCAAGATTTAAAATTCTCACTGTTGGTATTTAATTGGGTTTTAGGACCTTTTCTTTTAAAGAGTTTTGCTTTTAATATAAGTGAGTAATTGTTTTACATTTTCAAAAGAATAATAATGACATTGTTGCATTCTAGATAGTTCGGAGTTTAGGAATGCGACTTTTATTTTAAGGTTGCATGGGATCTCCCAAAGGCATTTCACTTTTGACCTTTAGACGAAATAAATGGATGTTCACTTTTTGTGGAATGGACAGAGCCTGCTGGTGGAGTGTAAAGGCATTTCTTATTTAGCACAAAGTCAAGCTTTATGTGGAGAATTAGATATACAGATTAAGCAACAGTACTAAAATGAAGTAATGCCAATATAATGCCAATCTTGTTCTTGCCCTAAATAGGTTTACATCCTTAGACTCGATACTGCTAATGCACATTTGTGCTATTAGTTCTGCCTTTGGGTCCTTTGCTTCTAATTTTCCATTCATAATCTCATAGCACTAGAGATGCCTCTGTGTGTACGTGGGTGCTGAGGGCCAGGCTTTATTTCTTCTAAAGTCTGGGGTGCCTGCCACTTGAGTTAGTACATATCTTTGTTAGCAGGTACGTCTGGTTTTCACAGTAGAACAGTTTTGGTTGTAGCTAATAGGAAATAGATGCCTAGATTACAACTTCTGCAGTACATATATCTTAAACTGTATCTTCCTATTATTACAGTGTTCATCAAGGGACTGTATGTGCAATGGTTTTGTGTGGCTTTAATTTTTTTAATAAAGTACATGTGCTGTAAATGGATTTTATATGTTAGAGAAGCAAAATAAAAAAAACGCCATACACTTGGAAGCAGAAGATGGAGAGATTTATTGTGAAGCTCTGTAATCTGTAGAAATTAATTCCTGGCTGCAAACCAACTTTTTTGAAGTGCAGAAGTGATCAGACAGAGCAGGCTGTGGGCTCTCGCCAGGTGGTTTGTCCAGCTTTCCTGCAGCTGGGATATGCCACTGAAGGGTGACCAGGGTTTCACTCGGCAGCTGTGAGCGCTGCCTTGCGCACTCCTACCTGCCTCAGGAGGGCTGTACTGCGGATGAGCAGTACCAGAGGTCCCCTGTCCTGGCTGGGGCTGTGGCCGGTCTCTTTAGTTTTGCTTGAACAATGTGTACCACAAGGAGGAAACGCAAATGGTGTTTCCAGTTATTTAGTGTACGTACAAAGTAGGTCAAAGTGGCGCTGAAACATCAACTTCCATTTTCAGGCACTTGATTTAGACATACCAACAATGACGACAAAACCCGCCAACCCCCTTCCTCTCCATCACCTCCCCTCTGCTGGACCCACATAGTTTGGAGGAAAAGTCAAGAAAAAGTAGTATACAGAGGAAGTATTAATCACTCTCCCATAAATTGTTACTTTGAATCCCAAGTGATACAGTATGGGGTATAGTATACTTGAAGGCAGAGTATGGCACCTCAGTACTAAAGTGCAGTGCATTTGCTTTCTCAGGAAAGTTATAAATGAGTTTCGGGATTTAAATGGATCCTGCTCAGTTAAAGATTTTTACAAATTTAAGTCAAAATCTGAATTTTGCACATACCTAATTTCACTGAGAAACAGGACATTTGGGCCTGAAAGGGATTTCACAGAAGCAAGGTCTTTTGAAGAGCAACTGCTTCTAAAACTGTTTGAGAGGCCTGATCTCTGAATGGTCTGAGTTAAGTGCAAATGATTTCTTTGTTTTACTGAACCTCCTCACCTCTGTAGTTTGAGCCCCTCTTTGTATTTAGATGAAAGAATTGCAGAGAAAGTTAAAACTTACAGGCTGCAATAGTGCCTGCAGAGTTGCTTTTGTAGGTGAGAGATGGCTCCAGCAGATGAGGAGAGAAAAGAAGATGCCTTTGTGTGGGCTCCAGGCTTTGCCACTTTCCTCGACTATTTGTTTTGTAGATGCACTGTTGAGCTTTAATGAACTTTCTATACCGCTTACTCCCAGTGCTGGGCTCTGGTGTTGTGAAGAGAAGTGGATTCTCAGCTCTCTCCCTGCCTTTGATTTTATCAAAGGTAGAAACAAGAGAGGGAGAGGCATTTCCCTTCCCAGTATCCTTCTCAGCAATGAAGGTGTGGATGGAGAGAGCATCCAGCGGGGCTGCCGTTTATGCTAAGCAAGTTGGACTAGGCACGGGTTCCACTCTTTGCTGGTAAGGATGCAGAAAGAGGTGTTTGTTGTGCTTGTTTGTCCTGTGGGCTTGAACTAGCATGCCTTGTTTTGTCTAATGGTCAGTGATATTTTGATTTTGGAAAGCTATGGAAATACTTCTGTGCAGATTTTCAGTCTGGTTTTGCTTATGGGAAAGTGGAATAGGGAGCATAATTGTAAAATAAAATACTTGTGAACCTGTTTGGAGCTATAGGCATATGAATTTGGGGAAGGTTCTTTACTTTTAACAAAGTATGCCTGTGTTAGAATAATCAGGTGGAAAATTGGAAAGCAAAAGCATTGGCAGAGCTTCCTGTTCTCTCCATGGTGGGGGGACGGTGGAACCAAACCATGGCTGCGTAAGGGTGACGGTGGGAAGCAGTGTGAATCAGATGCACCCAAAATACAGTTTCCTGTTTTATAGAAGCAGTGAGTTCAGCGATTCCCCTCTCTGTGTTGGCTGCAGAAAAAAAACATTCTTGCGTTCTTCCGAGTATTTAAACCGTCATCCAGTTACACTTGTGAAAAATACAAAAAGCTTGGAGTCCATAAAAGGAGATAATTTGAAGTTAATAGGAGCAGCACTGTGTCGCACAGAAATGGAATGCAAGCCGTTGTGCATTTCACTCTTGTGTTCTGCTCTATTAAATTAATCTGCCGATTTAATTCATGTCTGTACTAAACAAAACTTTACATGACATAACAGAAATGAGCTTGCATTTCTGCCTTGTTGCCTTTCATAATACTGTAACTTTCTGCCGGTCTGAGGACAGCAGGATGAGCCTCAGTGTGTGTTGAAAGGCAGAAGATTGACTAGTTGAAGCTCAGGAGCTGATTAAAAGGTTGGCCAGAATGCCCACCCCCTGCCTCTGCTGTGTTCCCTGATACATATTAACCTAAATTTGTTAAATATACAACTTGATTTGTGAAGCACAAAATTGCTTCAGCAAATGAAAGCCACTTAAGCCGGTAAGTGTAGGATATTTCATTGCTCTGTTTTCTTTTTTTTTCTTCAGTTAGTAGGTTAGTATATTAGTTACTGAGCTTAACATAGGGTGCAATAAATGAAATGCTGTGCATCTGGGTATGTTTGATGGGGCAGGAACATCAAAATCAGGTGGGCCATACTTGCCCCTAAAGTTTAAGACTGATGGATTTGACAGCAGAGAACTTCACATGTGAAAAAATTTATCTTAAAACACTTGAAACAGAGATTAGAGAGGAAGCATGTGTGCCCAGGTGGCTGATGGCCATGATGGTGGAGCTCATCTGGGAGTCTGGATGCCCTTGTTGCTGGGTGCTGTGCTCTGCTGCCCCTACGTTGCCTTAGCTTTAGCCAAATGGGAGACATGGGACTCCTATCTGCCCAGGATAAACCTGTTTCTATTCAGAGGGGCTGCCATGTTTCTAACATCAAAGTGCAGCAGGGGACAGAAGTAAGCCTCTATTGTGTCCCCTTGTTCCTTGAGAGAGGACCCTGTCACTGCAGTGGGGAGGAAGTGTCAGCGGGGACACAGAGGAGGGAGGGGAAGGTGACTGCAACAGTGGTGGTCCCATAACCCGGCTTTTAGCCCTTCTGCTCCAGGTTCAACCCCTCCATTTTCTTTCCTGCCTTTGTGCACCCAGAAGCACACTTAGTGCACATCTCTGCAACACAGAGATGTCCTTTAAACCTTCCTGTCCCCAAACCCTCCCACTTGAGAGCTAGCCCTCCTCCTCCTCACCATCTCCCCTATTGCCCATCAACTGCTGTGCTAGCCAAGCCTCGCACCCCCTCCTCTCTTTCTCCCCAAGGCCCACTTCTTTCTTCTAGAGAGTTTTAAAAAATAATCAGTGGTCATCAGAGATCTGCCTAGACAGGATTATAAAGGGAAAGTGAAGACATAACATATGGGAGCCCTAATATTTGCAGCATTGTTGTGCTGACCAAATGTGACTAATACTTGGAAGACTAATGGTCAGATGCCATCATTGATCTGTTAATTGAAGATGGCTTTTGTCTTAATCTCCCATATTGCAACATGCTGGAGATGTGCGTCACTAGATGTTTACTGTTGAAGATTACTGATGTTCTTCCAGACTGCCTTGTGTATGCTCAGTTTTGAAGACTTGAGCACAGTTGTTCCACTGTGAGTTTTAGAAACATATGTTCAGGAATATGTATCTTTCATATTCCATTTGTGCAGCTGCAGACAAAAACTTGGTATTATCTCTTACTTTAGGGAGAAAGTAAAGAACGTGCTGTACCCATGTATGAGTCATGGTTCATTTATTTTCTATGAGAAATTTAAAATGCTGTATTGCATGACCTTTGTCATCTTTGTGTACAGTGGAAAAAATATACCAAGCCAGGAATATCAATGAAAGTCTTCTCAATAACCAAAAACAGGCAAGTAAGTTCCCATTGGGTCCTTTTTTTTTCTTCACTAAATGGGTCTTTACTGTGGAACAAATGATGATGACTGCCTGAGAATTTACCAGCTAAATAAGCTTTGAGATCATACAGCCTCCTTGACTAATCAGCATTCTCTGATCTTACATCAAAGGAATGGGGCTTTTTTTGGTTGGCAAACCATGTCTGCTTCTATGTTTTGAGTTGAAACAATTATTTATGTTATTAATTATTGGTTAGTATGGATAATGCATCTATTGCAAGTGGTGATTGTAGCTACGCCTTGTTCATTTGGTGCTGTACTGAAATGAATGAAGAATGGTAAGGGAAAAATCAAGACAACTCCACACCTAGACCCGAAGTGCAGCTAGAACATATAGGACAAGGTACATCTCCCAGGTTCTTTACCTCATGTGCTTCAAGTAGTGTTATTACCCAGTGCACTGTGTAATGCTGCAAGCATTTCTCACCCACTCCCCCCTTTCCCCCCAGCATCTCAGATTCTTTTTCATTGAAAGTTAATGTTTGGCTTGGTGCTAACCTAGCAGCTTACTACAGCTTGTGCTGTGGCACCAAGCATGCCTTGTAATGGATTAGATACACATCCCTAGAATAAGAGGGATAATGTGTCTGCTGTCCAGGGATATTTGTGGGGGTGGCAGAGAAATCAGAATGAACAGACGATAAAATGCTCTTTCATTCATGCAGCAATTTTTGTGAAGTTTCATAATGCTGTTTTTTGTGAGTGCATATTTTCCTAGTCTGTGTTCTTGTCTTACAGTTTTTATTCCTTAATATCCTGTTTATGAACATCCTACAAAAATGAACCCTAACATAAAGATACAGCGATTGTCTGGTGTAGCATTTGTCATAGGAAAATGGGAAGATCAGAGTAACTTAATCTGAAAAGGGAATAAACATCTAGGAAGTTTTTTAGGGGTATTGGTCTTTTAGATCTGATTTTCACCTGTTGAGAGGAACTTTTAGAGATTATGAAAATAGTGATGAATTGTGAATTAGGGTTGGTGATGACTGTGAATTTCAGTTTTCATAATTTCTAAAAGGGAAAGAAATAGAAAATAGTTGAAAGAATGAAGTTAAAGTAGATTCTCTTCAATAGACTCAGGGATGCTTTGGTAGGATCCTGTTGGAAGCAAGAATAAAAAGTTTGTGTTGTACCTTTAAGCAGCATACACCATACAACTGCAATGGGAAAAACAGAAAGCATAATAGGGAACTAATTGAGAGCTTCATGAAGAGATTGAGTTGGAGCACACTACACAGAAAATGGCAGTGAGGTCAAATTACTAGGAACCATTATAAATAAGTACCATGGGCAGGTAGGGACAGACTTGGAAAGGGCAGAATGAGATAAAACGAACCGGGGGCAGTAGTAAAGAGAGAATACTCCTTGTGCATACAGACGGTAAGAGAAAACCAAAGGCAAGAAGCTGTGACTTAGTAATTGGAGATGAAAATCTCCTGATGCATGAGGCTTATATGTTCAGGTGGTTAACGCATGCATCATCAGGACTCTGAGCTATCTTGGGGAAGAAGCAGGCTAGAACCTACTTAAGTTAGATGGGTATTTTAAAATCATTTGACCTTCATGACTCAGAGTCATGGCAGCCCTCACAGTCTAGTTTTTTTAAGCTGCAGAGCCATCAGACGAAGCAGTCTCTCTCTCCTGCCCCTGCCCACTCCTGGGAGCTTACTCCCACTCCTGAACTCTGCCCCTTCTGCTGCTGTGGGAATTCATCCAGTTACATGGTAAAGCAGGGCAGGGAGTTGATTTGGCTCAATAATGTTGATTTTTAAAAATCCTTTGCTATGTTAGTTTTTGGAAGATGGCTTTCACTATCCCAGTCCACTGCATGCTTGTGCTGCTGGTAGGAGGGGATCAGTGAGAGGTCTACTTTTGGTGGCTGTGCTAACATCAAATGTTGGTGGACCTGCAGCATTGCCCCATGGACTTAAGCCTTAACTTCCAGCCTGTCAGAACTACCAAGGTGTAATTTTATGTTACACCTGGCTCTATCTTCTATGGCTCTATATTCTTACTCCTAGCACTGTACTCTCATTACTTCTCTTGTTGCTGTAATTGTCCTACTCTGAGCCAGTTCAGTTTGCTAGCCTGTGAAAAAAGAATGATTTTTAAAAAATAGTCCTTTTTTTTTTTGTGAGAAACAGGATGATTCCTTTTGGTGGCAGTGACTGTTTGGCTGAGATTGACTGAGATAGACTTGGCTTCACCTTTGGCAAGTAGGCTGTTGCAATTTTACAGTCATTAGCAGTTAGTTACCTTTGAGAAGTGATGTGAGGTAGAAGACTGGACAGGGCAGAGGTAATACCTGCCTGCTTTGTTTTTCTTTTCTTTAAAAGGTGGGAAAGGAATACCCATGAACTGATACAGACTAATCAGTTTTTCTCAAGTTCCCCGAAAAGATCCCTGGCTGACTAAACAGAGTCGAAGCACCCGTGTAAATAAACACCCACGCGGCTCATGCTGGCACCAGCCCTATTAAATCAGTTCAGTGGCTCTGTAACACAGTAACAAGTGGTGAGTGGCGAAGCAGCAGATAGCAGTGAATTCAGTAATGATTTTAACATGTCTCATCTACTTCGTGATGCAAATGTCATGTGCAAATGTCTGGTCAAATGATGGAGGGAGACAGTAGCATGCAGTCCTCCATGGGAGGCTTGCGTATCCTGTCTGGAAAAAAGGATGGACATCGCTCTTCTGAAATGAGAGGAAAGAGAAAAAGCACAGGTCTTGAGCTATATAAAAAGTTGTTGAGAAGTGGGTAAGAAAAAATTCTTTCTGTTCTATGGGTAAGGAAAGAATCATTAAATTGCTAGAAGGATTCGGGTTGGTCATTAAATTGGTAAGTTTTAAGAAAGACCAGACAAAACAGGTGTAGTTGATCCTTCCTTGAGACAGCAGGCTTAGTAGCTTTTTGGGTTCTCTTTTCAGATACTATTTGATAGTTTTTTAACTTAAAAAGGAAACATGGCACTTAACTGCTAATACACACCAGCAGAAATTCAGTGTGTAGACACTGAGCTACAAGACACCCTTAGAGAAATTTATTTTGCTTCAGAGGAACTGAAGGACTTCTAGGCAATATATGATGTCCTATAGTTGTCTCAAACATTGGCAATTAAACTCAGTTTCAGTGTGCATCAGTGAACACTTGGAAAACTAATCAAACCTATTGACATGTTATATTCATATGTTTCTTTGTTCACCATCTCCCCTTTTGGAGGATGCAAGAGGGAAGTCCTTTTCAAAAATTCATTTTTTGTTTAAAGAAGGAGACTATGGGAGATTGTTATAAGCGAAATGGCTTTGCTTGAGTATGCCTCAAACTGAGTGAAAAATAAATGTACAAAAGGTTTAGAGGATCTTTAGCTCTTCTTTTAGGGTCACGCACCAGATGGAGAGCCTAGCTGCTTGTTCCCCCTCACCCTGGGTTTACATTTTTTTCAAATCTCTGCAAAGAAAAGCAAAAAAAAACCAAACAAAAAATTTAATTAAGGAAAAAACATTAGCGAAGATTTTCTTTCATCAGAGAAACAGGAAGTTTTAAAAAAGCGCTTCACAGAAAGGCCTTACCTCCGCTGATGCTGTTCTTTCTTTTCTCTCTTAAATTTACCATTCTCCCAGATTCTTCATATTGCCCATAACTGAGAATTTTTAATAAACTTTGAGACTGAATGCACATGGGAGTTATGAGGCAGTTTTGAAAAACTTCAGTGAATGTGGCTCAACTGAGTGAGGACCTGTTTAGGAGTGGAGAGGAGTTTTAATGTTTCTCAGGGCAAGGGATGTGTGTTGCCAACATGCCAGTCAACGTCAAAGAAAACTCCAGCATCTTTTGAAAGACTTTCCTCACCCTCCTTGCTTGCCCTCCCACGTAGCACAGCTTCTCAGCACTGCCTACATTTTACACAAAACATACATATTGGGGCAGTTAAGCAAGAAGACAGAGCCAATACATTCTTCTCTTAATTTACTTAGCATATGACCTTGCACGTATCTGCAGTTTACATTAAATTACAAGAGCCATGGATTTAGTATTTTGGGACTTTTTTTTAAGCAATGTATTTGTTATAAAGATAATGCTTCCCCTAGTGGGAAAAGGAAGACTATATTGTTACAGTGACATGTCTTTGTAATTTGAGATGACATTTCTTTTCAGAGCTTAGACTTTGTGTGTGTAATTATAGTAAAAAACCAGATCTTTGGTATTCTGAACTGCAGGCAAACAGTTCAATAGAGGGGTGCAAACAATTATTTTATTTTTTAGTGGTTTTCCTCATTGTTTAGAAGCCAGAAAAAAAAAAAAAAAAAAAGAAAACTTAGCCTGTATTCCCCCTGTACTTACAATTTACAGAAATTTGAGATGTTGATTCATGAAAGTAAGCCAAGCTGAGAAGGATTTTGGATAGCAAAACAGGGTGGTAGCCCTTTGTGTGTGTCCACACACCCAGACTAGAATGACCAGGGATGGAGAGGGAGACCTCCCTACGGTAACCCCTCTTCTTTTAGTCCACAGTCTTGGCCCAGTCTCAATTTTCTGCTCATCTCTGGTCCATCTGGGGAACTCCTCTTTTTTCCCAGCTCTTCTTTCCTCCTTACAACTCCTGCTCACCACTCTTACCCTATGAATTGAACTCCTTCATATTCTCCAGTTCTCCGTATCTGGTCCCAAACATCTGCTGCCTAAGCAACAGGAGACTCTCCTGGTTCTCTTGCTGAGGCACCCTCACTCCATCTACCCTGGGTTACAGCTAATGATGACAACTTCACCTTTCCCTAGGTACCACGGGCTAATGCCCTCGTCCTGGCAGCCTCTTACCTGGCCCTTTTTCCACATAAACAAAACTATTTTCCTCTGACTTTGTGCAATTTCCATTCTCCCAGTCTCCCAGTATGGAGAGCTCCCCAGGGTTTTGGTTGCTGTTGCTCTTCTCCATCAGTCCTGTCTGATTCTGAAGCTGCCTACGAGTGCATCCCCTGTCCTGCTCAACCCGAGGCTCCTTTGCCGTGCTGCCCAATGTATGCTACTCCTGGGAGGGTGCTTCATTTCATCGGCTGATCCAGTTAATCGTGGTTAGAGGGCTGCCTTTTTTCTTTTTTTTTTTTCCCCTGCTGATTTGCATGTCATTGAATTATGTTGGTACTTGCAATGTCTGTATATTTAAAAGAAATTTAATTTTTATTTTTTTAAAATTAATAGTCTGGTTAAAGCCTGAATGCATGATGCTAGGCTGAAAGCAAAGCTCATCCCAGTTGGTGAAGCAGCTCATCCAAAATCTGCTGCTGAAGCTGCTGTTCTAAAGAACACTGTGTTTTGCTGAGAAATATTTTCTCTCTTCCCTTATTAAACCGTATAAAAGAAACGTTATGGAGAGTGATGTGCTCTGAGTACTATTTCAGTAAATTGCTGACAATACAACCAGATTGTACATTTGTCTAATGAATGCTGGTAGTGGGAGCTTATCTGATTTGTATCTTTGAGGGAATTCATTGAAATTAAATGTATGTATTATGAAGATCCACACAGTAAGTAAAAATTTTTGCCTCCATTGGTATGAATATCCAGCTGGCCAACTGAAGTTCCAGCATTGTCAACAAAGAGAGTATAGTGAAGAATTTTTTATTTTTTATTTCTAGATTTGTTACTGTAATTCCTTCAGTAATGAAGTACATGTGTGCCATGGTTCGGAAGTATCCTAAATATCCCTACTTGATCAATATGGCCTGGTGATAACTTCACTGTTAAAAGAAGCTATTTCTCACGCAACTCTCCTGTGTAGACAAGTGGTGACTGACCATGTTTAAGAAAATTTCACAGTGTCATTTGAACCAGCATAGTTAATACTGTGTCAGAGTTTACAACATTTCCTGTTTTCAGTGCTTCGTAATTGTAATCTAATCTCTTTTGGTTTGGAGGGGAGATTAAATCATTGCCAGGGACTAATTTTCGAAAACTGAAAGTACGTGAAAAGTCATCTGATTTTGCTTGAAAGTGAAAATATAAAGTGGAGTAGGCTTCTATTTTGAAGTGAAAATAGGATTACAAATATTGCAGTATTCAGTGTAGTCACTGAAAAGCAACTGTTCAACATACACCTCTCAAATGTTTTTTCTAGGTAAAGGCAAAGACTTTGTTTATTTAAATCCATTTCTGTAATAATCCATTTCTATAATCCACTTCTCTAGTACAGTAAGTATCACTTTTCTAAATCCTGAAAGTACCTTTCAAGAATTCTTAACCTAGTGCCTGTAAACTGAATTTATTTTCATAGCTATTTTATTATGGGTTATGCACTTCTAGGAGTTATTATAAATGAAATAAGATATTTGATGCCCAAATGGCTAACATGCTGCCACCATTAATTTAGAACAAACAGATAACATTCAAAATGGAATCTGATAATCCTTCATTAGACCTATTTATGACTCTCCTTAAGTATGTGTGAAGCTGCTATTCTAACTTATTTGCTCTACTTGATAGGCATTCGAAGTTAATTTACCACATCTTGCATTTTAAAGGTGGTTAATCTTGAAGACCAAACTATTTTTTGCCTAAGAAGGTGCTGAGGTTTGAAATGTTGCTCCTGCAAAAGCCTGCCTGGGGAGGAAACTGTTGGGGCAATCTCAATGGCTCCTTCTGCTCTTCCTTCCGTCTTGGGCTGAATCTTAAACCATTCAGGAGTTTATTGAAAATAGGGTACACAATCAGAGAAGGATGAAATGTGTATATGCAGTGCATAGAATGCACAAAGACACAGACTAAATTATTAATTTCTCCCTATTTCCCCATGAAATCCTTTTCCCCATTCCCAAAACTTATGTTCATTGGTGTGAACCTAAGCTGACAGAAGGGTAGAGGTCTTGAGACATTTTTGTGTTGTGAAAATGAGGAAGAGCCTACTAATGACTTAACTGAGGAAGAAGTGATTGCGGTTATTTCCCTCTTAGATATGAGAAATATTTTAAGTGCTCTAACTGCAGGAGAAACTTCAGTGAGAATTGAAGTTGTACTGAGACAACTGAAAATAGTTTTTTTGGTCCTTTTATTGTTGTTTTTAAACCATGGGAATCCTTTAGTGCCTGAAAGTTTCTTTAGTCTCCAAAAAACTGGTGTAGTCTGTGAAGGATACATTTCCCTGCTCTTTCACTCTAGTTTTCATACACTAAGGCGTTATAGAGATGATACTACTTGTACAGTCCCTTCCAGCTAACTTCCCCCACCTCTCAAGCATCACATTTCTTTTCAGAATTAAGCATCCTCAGGCTGGATCTAACCCATGTCCTAATCTCAGCAAGACCCTGTATAGCATTGATCTGCATCACCCGATGCAGATACGACTGTGGCTTCCATTTGAGTGTCACCCACATATGGAGAAATCAGGATTGTCATACGTGGTCACTAATGCACTTAGTGTTATCATAGGCAGGGACAAAGCAAAGTTGTTAATAACTCTTAATACAGACCATGTCAGAGAGAGATGAACTGTTGATGGTAAGAGGAAACAGTTGCACCTAGTATGCATTTCAGACAGTTAGGAGTGAGGTTCAATGGTCATAGTTTGTTCTTTCAGATGGGTTTGGACAGCACAAGATGACATTGTCTGTTCCAGAGATGGATTTAAAGAAGTCCCTGTTACTGGGAGGAGGAACAGTAACTGTCTGGTTGTAGTTGCAGAACCAAACAAGTCATTAACTAAAAGGAAGGATCATCCCTACAGCTGCTCCTGCCGTAGGAAATAGGAATTCCCTTTCTGGAAGCTTGCTGCATACTTTGTATATATTTCTGTTCTACGTAACTGTGAGTGACTGTCACTTCTGGCAGTCATTTCAGAAATTTCTAGTTATTTTTGTGAAAGATACAGGTGAAACTCTTTTTTTTCTTCAGGAATAATTTCCACACAAGGATTTTTCTCCACTTCTTTCTTTTAAAGACAGTTTTTGAAAATGGGATTTATGATACAACAACTCTGCTGTCTGAAATCTTATGATTGTGCAACTAGTCCACTGATTTATAAATCACATCTATGAGATGCATTTATACATTATAGTTCATACTGCAAGTTACTTTGCTTTAAGAATGGCCATGCAAATTAAGTAGCAGGCTCATGAATTCCCTGTGCATTATCCAGGTTACTGGCCTTGCACTTGCATTGCTAGAATAGCTCTTGCCACTTCATGGTCATCCAAGTTAAAGTCTTTCTGTGGCACACAGTTAAAGAATGTGAATTGTCAGAGTAGACCAACAACCCAATATTAATGATGCTGCATGCCTTTACAAGGTGTAACAAATCTGTTGTATTACTGTAGAAGATGATCAAAGGACTGGGAAGCCTGCCATTTGAGGAAAGGCTGAGAGAACTGGGTTTGTTCAGCCTTGAGAAGAGAAGGCTGAGGGAAGACCTTATGACCAAGTCTCAGTATTTAAAGGGTGGCTACAAAGAAGATGGAGATTCCCTTTTAACAAGGAGTCACATGGAAAAGACAAGGAGTAATGGGTACAAGTTACTCCTGGGGAGATTATGATTTTTTTGGACACAAGAGGAAAATTTTTCACAATGCGAACAATCAACCACTGGAATAATCTCCCCCGGTGAATTCCCCACCATTGGAAACTTTTAAGATTCAGCTGGACAGGGTGCTTGGCCATCTTGTCTAGACTGTGCTTTTGCCAAGAAAGGTTGGACCAGATGATCCTTGAGGTCCTTTGTAACCTGATGTTCTATGATTCTATGATACAAAATAAAATAAAGTCTCAGGTGTGAAAGTCCCCACACAGGACATGTTTAGTCAGGGCATACCACAAATTACCAAGAGCAGGGTTAGAATGTGAGCTGGCAATGTGTCTGTCGGCCCAGGTGTGTGCTTGTCCAGCACTACATGCATGTAAAAGAAGCCAACCTAAGGATTCTTCAGAAATGAACAACTTGAGCATTTAGAGACCAGTTTGGTTTGTCCTTGAGCTTTTCACTGCCAACAGTTTAGGTCATCTTTTTACTGCCAGCAGTGTTTTCTGGTTAGAAATAATCTGTGCCTTTACACTTGTTTGTTAGAGCCTATTTGAAGTTTGCTTGTGATTCAAGAATTTAAGATGTTTCAGGGCAGGTTGTACATATATTGGAAGTAGCATTCAAAATGGAAAAGACCAAAAGAGTTTATGAGGAAGGGAAACATGTATGTAAGTCAAAGTTCTTTCTGACTTGGATATTAGAATGAACACTTTCATGTGGTATTTGAAATTAGTCACCGTTATTAAGAGAAAACACAGCATTTTTGATTTAACAGTTTTGGGTTTTGTTAAAGGAATACACATTTTTCTGGGTAAGAATGAAATATTGCAATACCTCTAATTTTTTTATGGTCCATTACTCCTCCACAATGATTTAAAAATTCTGGAAATAATGCACTTGAGGGTTTGCAGAGATAAAATTCAGATACTTTCTTCTTCACAAAATGGTGACACACAGCCATCTAAAAGGAAGGAAGGATGTGAAAAATAAGACCAAAGGAAGAAAGCTGCTGTCTTAATGAGTATAGCAGAATCTTCTGTGATACTAATTGCCTAATGTTTCCATCTTCCCACGGATGCTATTTTTGCATGGAGTTTTTCCAAGGGATGAAATGGTGATTCCGTGATCTAAAAAGTGATATGAGTTACTGTTACATCAGGCCTTGATTTGAGTTGTGTAAAAGCATTCATATTTTTTATATGTGGACATTTCAAGAGGACTGTTTCAATACATTCTATGATGGCCTGCTTCTGAGCTAAAGCCACACATTTTTTTGCAGTCAAAATACCTGTCTTTACCCAAGCAACTTTTAACTTTGGTTGTGATATTTTTGATCTTTTCAGAAAATCTGCCAAGTGTGGAGACATGAGATGACATGCTGGTTTTAAGAGATAATGTAAAATTTTTCATGTGAGGAATAAAACTGCTATGTTGAATGCATATACATTAGGAATAAATAGTAATAAAGACAGGATCTGACACTGGAGGTTAGAGAATTCATGGTGGTTTTATTCTGGCCAGTTGGAGTGCCTCTTCAATTCTTAAAGCTGTTTGACTTGGAAAATTAGACAAAATCTAATCAAATTTACTAAACAAATGGGTGTCCAAAGTGATGCTCCTATAGGCAAATCTAAATGAGTAAAAAGATTTTTCAAAATCGCTGGGTATTCCAGAGTTTCTGGTCAAATTTGTTAGGTGACGTGATGGTGTGCAACACTCTGTTGAAAGAATCTGCTGCAATAGTTTGGATCTGCTTAATGCCCTGCAAGTTTTTAAATTATGAAGCTTATTTTGATTTGTACAGAGGAAATACTAATACTAATGTTAATGCTGTTGGTAAACTAAGATTTGCAGGTGTTTTTCTCTTTTCCAGTAGTGTTTCTCATGACTTTTATTTTTTAAAATTGGATGCTCTAAGTGTTGCCCCTCTCCAGCAATATTCTCATTTAGTTGCCAAAACTTGGATGTTCAGAACCTCTCGAAGGTCTTTCGACTCAGATGGCCTATTTGGCATCACTTCTTTCTCTTTTTTGAAGGAATTATGGGAAGGAGTCAGATACTATGGGTGCATATCAAAGAAAAAAACCAGTTGTCTCTTCTTCCAGTCCGGGTGCATTTTCTGTTTTGGCAGACAGTATCCATCCTCATAGCCATTCTGGTGGTGTGTGCACTTGGTAAATCGCTGTGCGGTATGTTCCTTCTGGGAGATGCTGTGGCATGAGCATGTTTGTGACTACAGACACTTGAATTCCTAATTCTGTTGAAGTCAGTTGATTAGAAATTAGTTCTTTTTTTTTTTTTTTTTTTTTTGTTGGAGTTGAAAGGAAAGCCAGATGGAATAAAATCGCAATATATGACCTTAACTGTGCTCCTGTGGAGATGCCTGCAGGTTCTGGAATCTGAATGTCCTTCTCTTCCTCCTTCTCCTCACCTTCGGACAACCTGCCGCTGTTCTTTGTGCTACCGTATTTGTCAACCAGAACTCCTAATCCCACATTTTAGGGCCTTTTCCAGCTTTCCTTTCTCCACTCTGAGAGCTCTGAGTAGTGCCTGCCTAGGCTGATGAAGAAATGAAGGAAGGGTTAAATACAAGAGTCTGTCAGGGTGGTTTTGGGAGGTGGACTGCTGGGGAAATAGGCTGAGTTTACCTGGCTGATCTTTGTAGGTGAAAACACTTTTGCTCCACATGTTTCCTGGGCTTCCAGTTTTGTTCGTGTGTGATGATAGGGATGTAAACTCTTCCATTTCTGATGAGTCTGAGAACTACTGAAAGTTGCAGTTTAATTATTAAAATCCCTTTAAATAAAGTAACTTCTGTGTCTTTCTAGCACTATATATGACTTCGATGAAAGGCTTTATCTTTATCTTAATAAGATACTTTTCAAACCTGAATTATTTTACTTGAAGATCAAATAAACTATTAGAGACAGGGAACAATAAATATTGTAAAAACATAATATAAATAAATATCTCCTTTAAAGCTAGCACCAGTGAAATTAAGGGACTAATTCCCTTGTAAAACTTTTGCTTACATTAAGTCTGGTTAAAATATGCTAATACTAACTTTATCAAACAGAATGAATCTGCCCTAAAAGCTTGAATTATTTAATATTTGAGGATTTTTTCCCTGTTTCAACTTCTGAATTACATCAGCTAGAAGAATGATCCATGAGCAAATCCAAATGGAGTTGCCATTATCCCTGTGCAAGAAGTATGAGCTGGGACCAAAGCAAGTGTGATTTTGGCTTAAAAATGATGTTTTTTAATAATTATCCTTCAGTTTCTTTGAAATTTATCTACTGTTTCTGATCTTTAGTTTGCAGATTTCTGGTATATCAGACAGTCAAGGGGATGACAATTTTAAAATAAAAAAAACCTAGAAGATATCCATAAACTCATATAACTCCACTCTAAAGAACACTGCCAAAAATGAAAGAAGCCCTGAGAGTCACGAATACTTGCAACACATGTGTAAGGTGGTAGTCACAAATTTAAGGTTATGTATAGGCAGCCCTGATGTCCTTTTGGTTAATGAGCCACTTCTAATTAGTAGATGTAGTGATTTTGATGACTTCAGGTTTTTTTAACTTTTCACACAGTGTAAACATGGGATTTTAAAAAAAGTGTAATTTAGATGTGTGATTAAAAGTGTGGTCTGTTCTAGGGAGTGATTTGGGAATACATCTGGTGCATCAAGAATGTTGCCATGAGAATGACATGTTCTGAACTTTGAGTATTAATATGACTTTTGCAGATGTGCTGGCATTGAAAGGTGGTCTCGTGATGTGACTTTGGGTGGTTTTGCTTACATTTATCACTTTTATTCCTGTTTTTTTGAAGGCACTTGTTTCTCAAAATTGTCAATATTTGCATTTCTTGTTGTGAAATTGTCAAGCTGAACATTTTTTCATTCATGAATCTACTCAGAATGTTCTGAAACATCTAGACTAATTTATAGTTTGCAAACAGCTTTAATTGTAGCAAAATGCTGCTCAGCTAGAACTGTGTGAGTCTTCACATTTCTTTTGTGCCTGACTTGAGGTAATCTTTCATTACCTGAGGGTAATTGCCTTGGATTTATGCTTCTGTGTTAGTGTTGGGAACATACTGCAGATCACAAGGATGTATACTTAAGGATGCAGGATAATTAGAAATTTCAAATTTCTTCAGCAAAGTCACAAACTGTACTGCTAGATGTACTCAGGATGACACGTCTTCCAGAGGCGTTCACAGGCTGGGAAGGTGAGGAAAGAGCATTGCAAAGCTCCTTTTCAACATCTGTCTGAGTTCCCTGCAATTTGCAAGTTATGGCATGAACCCATGTTGGTAGTGCCACAATGTATGGTCATTTTTGACAAATAAGAAGCCTGGCTAAGCTTGCAGTCACATTGCAATTAACTGCTATTGTGAATTCAGCTAATATGCACAATATGAAGGTGATGAACCTATTTTGAAAAAAAAGAGGGCACAATATCTTAAAAAGGAATATGGAATAAGGTTATTAAACAGAAGTCATACAGGTATGGAAAATGGAAAGTAACTATCTCAATTCAAGAAGAATTTTGACCAGCGTAACTTTAGAAATACTTTGAACCTCCTTTCACTAACACCAATAAAAACGGAAGTATCTTTGTTAGTAAGTGGAAGTTACACTGTCGGAAAAGGGAATATGATCAGTAACATTTAATTTTAAAGGTAAACTCTGGGGATCTCCATCTTTTTCTGTCACACTAGCATGCAGTAGCTCATAAATATATCAGTTTACCAATTTATCTCAGTGCCCAATGAAATTATAAGTGCCTTTGATAATTAAAGTACTTATGAAGCCTGTGTCAATCTTAAGCCCCCTGCATCAGACTGTTCTTAGACAGTTCAGCCTGTGGTCCTGTGTGCATCATCTTGCCTCTCCACCGTGGCAGCATTTTTTTTATTGACCCCTGCATGAAGGTAGTTCGATAAGCTAAAATGGGCCATTAAAAAAATGGGGGGAGGGAAAAGTCACTGTATTTAGCCCTCATCTAGTATAATCCCAGGATGGGTTTGATGTGTGCCAGTGAGAGCACAAGAGTAGGGTTAGGGCTGCAGAAGGGATAGGACAAACCTGTGGCAGGTTCCACCAAGACTGGGCTCTGTGACTTTACCTGTTGTGAACCAGTCCTTCAGTGAGTCACAGGAGGAACGGCCTTTGTTGTGTCTTTCGTCTTGCCATTTGCGTGCCTTGAGCCTAATATTGGCTGGATCTTTTTCGGAAAAGCTCTGAAATTGATGCTCAGCTGTTGTCTCTAATAACACTTGTTTATTGATTTCAGAAAGTTTTGATTTTTTTTTTTGACAAAGAATTAGATCTTTAGTATTGAGCTTTTACTGGTTGGATGAGCTTTATTGTTTTTAATTCTAAATAGCAAGCAAGGATTCTGAAGCCTATTTGTGTCTGCTTGCTTGTTATTAATAAGTGGAAGAAATAGCTGAACATTATCTGGCTGCTTCGTACTGATTAAAATAAACTTCTCACAAAATATTTACAGCTATATCTCAATGTTCATCAATGTTTGCACTTCTGATGACCTCTACATGTGGAATGCAGGTTAGGCTAATGTTTAATTTTACTCAGCTATAGCTTTTCCATCACTCAGGAAGTTACCATAAGAAAAGAATGGATTTTCAGCTTCTCTTCTAAGTCACATTATTTCCGTTTCTGCAATTTACTATTTACTTTTCTTTTTGTACTTAATTAGTACAGCATTTTTGTAAACTGTCAGATATTAAACACTTCCCTGGATGCTCATGAAGTATGTTTTTATTTACCAGATGTGGTCAGCAATTGAAGTGGTACAATAAAAATTATGCTGTATGCTTTACAGGAGGAAAAAAAATCAATTTTTGTCAGCTTCCTGTCTAGTCAACAAAGAAGCATAAAAGAGAGGACTGACAAGTTTATTTCCTTTTGCATTTGGCAAATGTTGCACACTAAAATTATATTTCCTGTCGCTATTTTGCTGTAATGTTCCAACATTTAAATTTTTATTAAAACTGGATTTTCAAATGTCAATTTTGAAAAATATGGGTTTAGGAAAATGGTGTCTGTTTTTCATTTGGGCCAGACAAGTAGAGTACGTGCGGATAGTACTGAGTTTGCCTTGTGACTAGGTTTTAAAAATGCCAAAAGAATCCAATTGACCATCCACATTACTAAAAGTGAGTTTCACAGCTGAAAAAGAAGAAAATAAGCTGTTTGACAATCAGTCTAGGTTAGTCTTTAGTTACTGATTTTGAGTCAAATTTCTTTATCTTTAGACATATCTTTAATAGATATGCGCGTCTGCAGTGCAACGTGCATCTAGAATGTCACAATCCAGTTGCAAGTGAAAGTGTTTTCTGGACTAAAGAGCTCATTTGTATAGGAAGAGCTGACATTATAGTTTCTGCCAGTATGAATATTCTGGTGTGTTTATGTAAGGGTTGAACTCAGAGCAAGTTAGAGGATTAGGGCTCCAGGTCTTCAGGGCAATGAAAGCTACACTGGATTTGCATTGCCTTTCCCTCCTTTATGCCATAGGGCTCCTAAGAAAGAACTGGATTCAAAAGGAGGTGTAACCACCTCAAGTGTGGGTTGGGACAAAGTGTGAGATTTAGACTGTCTGATTTGCACCTAAGTCCCCCTTCCTTCACATGTAAGTTCGATATTCATCAGATGAATGAGGAAGACAGCAAGATCTCGAAAGGGATCTGATCCATCCACTCCCTATAAGCCTAACACACACAAGTGCCCTGAGTTCTTGCAAGTCATGTCGGTCATTGATAGCTTTTACATCCCAGTTGTGGTGATAATGCTTCTCATCAGGTAGCAGAAGATGTGGACTCCTCTCCATAGCTCCTAATTCTCAGAGGAGCGTTGCAATCCATAGATTAGTCTGTGGTAAAGCTCATCTGGATTCTTTTTGTAGAGGTCAGGTACAAGGGAGTCATAAACCATCATAAACTATGTGTGCCCAAGTGTGTTTGTGAAAGAGAAAGGCTGTTGCTCACTGAGGGAGATATTTCCCTGCTCTGGCATTACCTGTGCAGGATCTAGAGCCAGCACCTTGCTTCGGACACGAGGTGCTGCCTCAGCCATGGGGCAATTGTAAAGTTCTTGCAAAGTAGGTTGCTGAACTTTACAGGTGGTTTGAAGCTTGAATTTGCTTTTCTTTTTTTTTTCCTCTGCTTGTTTTCTTATCTCTAGACCATTTCTTAAAGGACACCTCTTGGACAAGCCCCTGAGTATTACCACTTAGCTGGTTCTTCTCAGAGAGGAATAAAGAGGCCTTTGGGATCATTTGCTTGCAACAGCAGAGGAAAGAAAAAGTGCTTTTTTGCCCTTTGGTTAGTCTTCTTTGTGCATCTGAGCAGTAGTTGAGTCTTCACTTCTTTAATGAGCAAGGGCTTTTGTAAAACCATGAGCTTTGCATTTAAGATACATATCTCTTGCAAGTTGGGACTCTTCAACAGCCATGGCCATATCCATCTGGGGTCTTTAAATACAGAGTAATGTGCTTTGAAATGTAACTAGAACTGAGTGAAGTGTTTCTGGAGTGTGCAGAGAAAATATACTGATGTGTCTTGAAGAGAAAGCAGCTCACAGTCAATGTCATTCTTGACAGGAGCAAAAGACAGAATTCAGTGGCCTATTAAGGAGCAGAGGAAGCAATACTTCCCCTTGTGGCTTTTTAGGAGTCCAAACAGATACATGACTGGCAATTTGTTGCAAAAATTACTAGTTTAACTGAACTGAAGTTGTAATGTGGAGTTTAAGGGAAGATGCCCAGGTAGCTTGTTGACTGTTAAAATATTTGAGAAACATGTGTAGGGTAAACTTCTGGTACCACTTCCAGTCCAAAAATTGTGGTAGGGTTATATATAAAGCAAATACTCCTAAAACAGATTTCACTTTAAGAAATACTCTTCCAATTTTAGGCCTGTCCTGTGATGCTGCAGTTTTTAGAACTGTCTATCTGCAACAACTATCTGAAATTATTCACTAGAGTAATTAAATGCAGCCTTTTTTACTGTAGCAGTGGTATTGCCATAGGTTGAACCTGTTTGGAAGAACTTTGAGATCTGTGGGGAAGAAAAGTGGGTTTATAAAATGAAATTTTGTGTGTATTTTGGCTGGCTGCTAAGTAGACTAAACATGCTACATGCTTTTTAAATCCTGTGTTTGACAAGAATGTTGAACTGCTGTGGTTACTACTGCTGTTTCCGGAATACCGTAAGGTTCT
Source organism: Strix aluco (assembly GCF_031877795.1). Lineage (NCBI taxonomy): Eukaryota > Metazoa > Chordata > Aves > Strigiformes > Strigidae > Strix > Strix aluco. The sequence goes on from NC_133932.1 coordinate 72,762,002, forward strand.
TAAAATGTACCAATTAATTGCTTATTAACAGTCTTATGACTCTTTGTTGAATCTGCTGGCCAGAGTGGGGCTATCACTGTTTTTACCTGTCTCTTCTTCCCAGTGTTATTGAGGACAGGAGTGAGCTAACCTTCTATCTAGGGTTGTGAAGTATGAACAATGCATTTAAAATTTATATTCATTTAAAGTTTATATTCATCATTATTAGTTTATTATTTCATTGTCAGAATTTTTGAAAAGGTTGAGGGGTCCTTTTAGGAAAAAAGACAGCTTCACATGAAATGAGCATTGTTTTAATCAAGAAATCATTTAGAGAGTTCTGATAAATTCATGCAATAAAAATTGCATACAGTCTAGTAAAATTTGAGAGTCTTTAAATACTCCATCTGACAGAGTCCTCCTGGAAGGATTTTAATGACAAGTCATATATACCTGCAATGTGCCATGGAGGTCAGTGGGGAATTCCCTTAAGGTTTTCCTTGCGGAAGCTGCAGCATTTGACACGTAGGGACAAATCTTCTTGGTAACAGGATGCTGCACGACCTCTTGTCAGATGGGGCTGTGAGTTGGGGATGTTCATGCCGTGCAGGTACAGCCACAGCTTCAGGGAGTGACTCTGTGGCGGCAGTCTGTCTGTGCTGAGGAACGGCTGCCAGTGCATGTGCAGAGCCCTTGTTGCAGGTACTGCATACCCACATAAAGCTATGTCATTTCCCAAGTCATGCAAAAATCAGACTCAGGGAGGGCTGAAGGTTAAGGAACTGGTGATGGGGAACAGAAGACTAAGAAGGAGCAAACAGACACCGTTCATGCAGCGTATGTGACATGGAGGCAGGAGGCCTCCTGGGCAAGATCCAGCCCAGGGTGATGGTGTTACCTGCACCTCTGCTGGTGATGAATAACACGGCAGGAGGGTGTTAATGGGAAATTAGGAGTTGCATAAGTGAAAATGCAGTGCTCAGAGCCCACCCAAGGAAGGCTGTGCTCAGGCAGTGTAAGTTCAAAACACAGCAGCCTGTATCTGTGCTGGATTGTACGTCACCTGGGATTCTTCTCGAGGCCCAAGCCTAGAAATCCAGTTTATCTTCTTGTGCTTTTCTCATATTCTTTGGTGTGTATCCCAACTAAGAGGATTTTGCCTCTCTGTTTATTTAGTCTAGGCAAGGATGGCCAAAGAAGAAGCCCTCTGCTTCCCAGCACTGTGTTGTTATAAAGCTGTTACTTTTAAATGTATTTGTTTATATTGATGTTCATGTTTATCAGCTAAGGGAAGGGAAAGCACCACTCATGGACTTGCTGTAAACATTTGCAAAATGGCTTCACTGACTTCCTGCATGTCCCTCCTGAGACATCTCCTTTGCCTTCAGGTTTACAAAAAAGCCTTGAGGAGGGTTGGGGCACTGGAGGGCTGTGTCTCCCCTGCAGACTGGCTCTTTCACTGCACTCCCTGGTGTAACAGGCATTTGCAGGGGCCAGGCTGGTTATTAAGGGGAGGTCTTAGTGATGGCTGTGGACAGCATGGCAAAGAGGTGGGCTCTCCATCAGGGTGACAGCTCCGCAGCCGCAGGGATAGTCCTGGGCCCTTCGTGGCCCTTGGTGGCGCCCGCAGGCTGGCTCTGTGGGTGGTTACCACCATGGCTAGGCTGCCATACTGGGTGTAACGCTTGGCGCCTAAAACAGCGGCTGCGCATTTGTGTCCTGCTGACCACAGTGGTAAACAAAACTGTAGGCAAGGAAGTAGGGGAGTTATGTGTCCATTAAGAGGGATATTTTTCTTTTCCACCTTTTAAGAAATTGTCCCACAGTAAAGCTGCTTTTCTTGTAGCCATGCTGCTGTGGTCTGTCCTCCTGCCGGTGGGCCAGACTGGGCCCAGGCTGTGGGCATAGGGGCTTGCTCCAGCGGTGGCAGCCACCTCTTCCCGCATTCCCCAGTGCTGCTTAGAGAGGGCCGCTGTGTGTGAGAGGAGGGAAGGAGGGAGTCCTCCATGGCAGTTTCCTCTCAGCCTGATTCTGCCTCTGGCCTGGGTTGGCGGAGCACTAGAAGGTGGAGGCTGACCGGAGAGGATGCATCGCCTGCCGGGTTGGTGGCCACCGCTGCCTCTTCCTCAGCCTCTGCCCAGTTTAGGTGGTGTGGCGTTTTGCCTACCTGGTGGAGCCGTTTTGGGGCAGGCTTTCAACCACACCAAGCACCCACACTCAGATGTATTATGGGTACCCTAGTGCTTGTGAAAACAGTGATGTGCGCTGAACACCAAAAGGCACAGAGGCCAGAGAAGCCACAAGGCATTTCTAGAAAGCAGTTCAGCCCTGTGGGTGTGGGTTTACTGAGAGGAAGGCAAGAAGACTGCCTCCCGTCCCCCCGGCATCGCTGGCCACCACTGGCAGAGGCAGCAGGTATGGAACACCACTGTAGTGACACCATTTCCATCTTGTCAGGTTATGGCTGGATCGAGCCTTGTACCTCTAGCAGGTTCTGGAAGTGATTGTGTGGATCCATCCCGGAAGGCAGCAAGAAAAACAAACTTGCGTGATTTGTTTCAGAGGCTGCAATGGCTTTTGCCTTATGAATGAGAAGGAATTTTGATGTTTGGTTTCCCTTAAGTTGACATGCCGACTAACTGCTAATGTGGGTTACACTAAAAAGCTGAGTTAGAAGGCAGCGTGTCTGGATCCGTGTCATGCAGGACAAGGAGCAGTTTACTTTCTACACTCCAGAGTAATTGCATATGAGGCAGGTGCAACAGCCATGGTGGTTCTGCCACATGGTGGTTCTGCAACAGGTTTTCCTGTCCTCCCCTCAGATTTTTTTAAGTTAGCAAGATGAGGAATGGGAGCTTCTCACCTGTATCGCCTGGCTCCAGTTTGACTGTTCACAAAGCAGAACAGTAAAGTGGGGATTATTGGCAACAATTACCATAATTGAATTTAGGAAGGGTCATGCCCTCTGAAATGTATTCCTGGAAGCTCTTGTCACTGGATGTCAGAAAGTCCTGAAGTATGCTCTAATTCTCAGCTGTCAGTGAAATAACACCAGTGACTGTAACACCAGAGAACCCTACTGGCACCTGGAATTTTTTTCACTTCTTTGAAAATACAACTGAAAGTGAAGTTCTTAAATCGAAAAGGGTACAAAACTGACTGGATTGGTACTCACTTAGTAAATGCAGTATTCTCTGCTTGCTGGAGGCTAAGCAGTATCTGTCAGTCTGTGGAAATAGACCTGCTAGTAGGTAATGCTGACAAGAGGCGTTATATTTTAGTGATAACGCCATTAGTTAGTATTCACAAAACAGTTATCTGCTTTGAGCTGTGCAGAACTGAGCAATATAATATGATATTCTGAAAATTTCACTAAGTAAGCAAATACCTTGATTGTTGCCAGAGCTTCCTGTAAAAGAATGTATTTAGAGGAAACAGTTGCTTTAAATGTCATTTTTATCCAAATATGGAACAACAGGAATAGCTTTATATTTCCTGTGAACTAACTGGAAGCCCCCAGGATTTGCACTGCTTTGTGAAAATAACGTTCACATCACCAGCAGGAAAGTCATGTTCACAGAGCAGCTTTCAGGGGACTCCCATGACCCTACCTCCAGGACAGACCCCTGGGGATTTTGGAAAAGAATGTCAAAAATGAGGTCCCAGCAACAAAACATTTCAGCTCCAGCAATCCGGTATTCTTTTGACTAAGAAGATATGACTCTTTTTTTTAACATCTTTTTAGTGAAGTTCTTCCAACCAATGCTAATTTACAAAAAAAAAAAAAAAATCTGAAATAATTAATATTAAGCATGTAAAAATTAACTAATATTACCTTGAGTGGCTAAAATACACTGGAGAACTCCGATAAGAATCTGTGGTCTGTCTGCAATTTTTGTATGAACATCCTGTAGGATTCTGGTAATACTAAAACCACCACCAACAAAACAACCCTCCTCCCCCAGCCAAACAGAAAAAACCCTGCCAAAAACTACAAACAGCCCCCCTGTGTCCCAAGAGCCATAATGGATTTTTTCTTGATTGTATTCTAAAATTTTTTTATTAAAATCCGTTGATTTTCTGAAAATTTTACAAGCCTTTTAAATAAAACCAGAGCTGAACTGTTGTAATTGGTTTGAATTTCATCATGCACACTGATATTGCAGACAGTAACTTGCCATTCCTTTCAGATATTATCTATTGGTTAATTTGGGACTCAGTTAAATTTTCTCTTAGACTAACAGGGCTACTTAATCGATGCACTGACATTCTAGTACCCATGAAGTGCCACGGTTTTCCACTGTGTAGGTTTATTCCAGGAGATTTGTCATCTCGTATAAAGCTAACTCTAGAAGATGTATTAGGAGAACAGCTCTGCACTGACAGAGAAATGAGTGGGGACAACTTCTGATTCCTTCTGTCCCACTCATGTACATCAACCTACAGCCAAAGAAGGTCTTCAGGAGAATGAGTATTTTCATTCTTCTTATGCATGCAAGGTTTAATGAGCCTTTGGAGATTATTGGGTTGCATTTATTTCCATTGCTTAAATGTAGGCATCTGGTGCCATTTGAGATATTTACATAGTCCTAGCAGATATGACCTGAGACCTAAGGGAGAGCTGTTGCCACCTGGCCTGGCAGCTGGAAGCAGGTGGTATCCCACAGCACATCTTGAATGGCACTGTTCTGTGCTCTGTGTATACTGGATCTACAGAAAATTGAAATTACACAACCAAGGACTTTAAATAGCTACTACATGACAAAAACTTCCAGTGATTGCTGACTAGAGCTAAACTTAATTTGGTGACCTAGAGGGTAAAAGCAGTAAAACTAATAAGCCTTCCCTTGATTCAGGGAATTCCCTGAACAGTCATAACTGAAGTCTACCCATGATTTGCTGGGAAAAAAAGAAAAAAAGGACGTGAAGATAAGTTGCCAGCTGTTTTTATTTCTAATGGGGGAGAAAAAGGACTTAGGAGAGGAGGAAGGACTGGAGCTTGCTGACATTATAAAATCATAAAATGTTCTCTTTTGTCTGTTATTTATCTGTCCATAGACATCTGAAATTGATGGGTTTACAAATGCAATGAAAACTGTGCTCAATTTCTGTTCTTTGCTTTAAGTCCTGAAAATGAAGGCATGGCAGATGCTCCTTTTCCTGAACCATTTTGAGAGCTGAAGTTCAAATCATCAGTCCAGGACAACTGGCTTTGTATCAACTCCTATAAGGGAGCATAACTATATTTTGCTAACTTGCTAAGACAGTCTGGATTTTTTTGTTATCCAATTCATTCTAGCTAAGTGTAAATCAGAAGTTTTAGCAACATGATTTTTTAAAAAGTTGTTAATGGACTGCAAAATCAGTTAAGAAAAGTATTAAGGTTGACTGGAATATAGCAGTGATTTCCTCTAATGGTACTTTACACACAAAAGAGCAGTTCGGTTAATTCAATACAGTTATATCTAAAGAGTAAAGACAAGAATAGTAATACAGCCAGGGAGCTATTTTGACATTCTGAAGAGAGAAGAAAATATGAGAGGAATGCAAGATAAGTGTGCTGCAGTTGGCATCACCTCCCTATTCTGTATTTGGTGGGATGTGAAACTTGAAGACATCATTGATCCAGCTCTTGTGTCAACAATGAATTGTACATACGTGTGCTTAGGAAGAAGTGCAGTGTCTGCTACATAGGGATAAATCTCCCCTGGCCTTCCCTGTTGAGACTAGGTCAGTGTAGGGGTGGAAGGGGGTGGATTTTGTGGAGGGAGGAGATTCAGACTTAAAGCTGTCACTGTCAAACAGCCATCCCATTGACATAGCCGTTCTGGGAGTTTCAACTTGAAACTGGTATTGGAATTCAGCTCAAATTGAGGTTCAAACTAAAACAATGTAGAGTGAGAAATCTACACTGTTTCATCAGAAAATGTCATCAGTTTAAGTGTCATGTCTAAACAGAAAATGTTATTTTATAATGAATGAATCATGAGATGAAATAATTATGATTATTTTTACTTTTTGAAGCATTTCAGCTATGAATTAGAAACATTGTGAATAGTCAGAGAATTTTGAGATCTGTGCTAGTCTCACCATTCACCTGTTCACAGGTTCACGGGATTTTCAGTCATTTGAGACATTGTATTTTGGGTAGGACAAGTGACTACATTCCCTAGAATGAGATTTTTAACATGAACAGACTTGAATAAACAGTGAGAATTTTATTAAATTTCTGCCTTACACGTGTGCTTTACAGGCTAAGATTTGAACTCGATACCTATGCAATTAGCCTAAGCTGGTAGCCAGTTCAGCTACTGAAACCCAGCAAGCAGAGTCTGAGCTGATGTTGTGGGAAAGAGAACTACGTTTTGTCTTGAAAAATGCACTTGTGTAAGAGAGTGGAGTGTCCAAGAACTGTCTTGGCCTTTGTATTTTTTTTTTGAGATCTCTGTAGCCTCCAGAAATGGTGCATTTCCAAATACGGCAGTTGTCTCCCTCCTAGGCTGCTCATCTGGCTGTTTGTGTGTTCCAAGCAGTAGTCCTCAAATGCCAGGAAAGTAGCTGGATGTGGAAAAACAGGGCAAAACGCAACAAAAGTCTGTAGCTATGATCTGACAGATGTCTTAAAGGCTGTACTGCAGAGCAGAGTTTCTTCCAGCTGTTGCAGGAATTTTAGCAGCCTTTTCAGCTCTGTCATTGGCAGGGCGTTAGTTCTCCTAAGGCTCAGTAAGTGATTGATGGAAGTTAGAGATCCAGGTTGGGACGCCCATTCATTAGCAGCACTGTTTTAGAACTATATGTTAACATGATAGTAAATGAATCACTCTTCTCTAGGCAAATACTCAGTCTGCATGTAGCACGTTAATATGCACAGTGTTAAAGGGATGTAATCTTTTTGTAGTTTTATACTGATTTGCTAGCATGATTCATTAAACTTATCAGTTGCAGACAGTCTGGGAGAATGAAATGGAACGGAAATGCTTGTCAAAAAATGAAGCAATTTATGTCGCTGAAATGACCTTCCGCTTCTGGCCTGACTGATACTTTGTGGGAGGAGTAAGATAAAATGAGTGTCATCAAATATTATATGAGAGGCTGGCCTGTGGTGCAAGGGAGCTATGGCTATTTCAAAACTGCTAGCCTACCATGCAAATTAGGTGAGGTATCACAGTGCACCTGGCCAAAACCTTTGCATTAGTCTGTAATTAGCTCCTACACAAGGGCTGAAGAGCCTGCCTTTTCATCCCTCCCCGCACCCTCCCCATCACTCCAGCCCCGGGAGATTATGCTTCCTGCCCAGCACCATTCCTTCTCTGTTTTGGCACTTGGAGGACAGCAGTGATTGCTTCAAGGTCCATGCAGCTCCTGGGGAAAGGCGTTCTTTCAAAGAGGATGTCTGGGAGATAGGACAAAACTGTTTCTTGTCTTTTGTTTCATTATCTCTAGTTGTGTAGTGGGAAATCACGAACTGGGTTCTTTCTATCATGAGACTGATTTAAAATCATAGAAGTTTAGAAATAAGCAATAATTGGCATAGTTTCAGCTTACTTACCTTGTGATCATTAT